>NC_137872.1:23267446-23649946 GCF_963924005.1 Protomyctophum bolini
CTCAAAAATGATGAAAAACGGCGTGCCATAGTATGCCGTACGATATGGGCTATAGCCCACAGTCCAAAATGATGAGAAACGAGGCTAACTTTTTTTTTCAAAATTTCAAAAAACATGGGCTATAACCCACCGTTTTTTTCATTTTTTCATTTTTTTCAAATCCTCAAAAATTATGAAAAACGGCGTGCCATAGTATGCCGTACGATATGGGCTATAGCCCACGGTCCAAAATGATGAGAAACGAGGCTAACTTTTTTTTTCAAAATTTCAAAAAACATGGGCTATAACCCACCGTTTTTTTCATTTTTTCATTTTTTTCAAATCCTCAAAAATGATGAAAAACGGCGTGCCATAGTATGCCGTACGATATGGGCTATAGCCCACGGTCCAAAATGATGAGAAACGAGGCTAACTTTTTTTTTCAAAATTTCAAAAAACATGGGCTATAACCCACCGTTTTTTTCATTTTTCATTTTTTTCAAATCCTCAAAAATGATGAAAAACTGCGCGCTATAGTATGCCGTACGATATGGGCTATAGCCCACGGTCCAAAATGATGAGAAACGAGGCTAACGTTTTTTTTCAAAATTTCAAAAAACATGGGCTATAACCCACCGTTTTTTTCATTTTTCATTTTTTTCAAATCCTCAAAAATGATGAAAAACTGCGCGCTATAGTATGCCGTACGATATGGGCTATAGACCACGGTCCAAAATGATGAGAAACGAGGCTAACTTTTTTTTTCAAAATTTCAAAAAACATGGGCTATAACCCACCGTTTTTTTCATTTTTCATTTTTTTCAAATCCTCAAAAATGATGAAAAACTGCGCGCTATAGTATGCCGTACGATATGGGCTATAGCCCACGGTCCAAAATGATGAGAAACGAGGCTAACTTTTTTTTTCAAAATTTCAAAAAACATGGGCTATAACCCACCGTTTTTTTCATTTTTTCATTTTTTTCAATTCCTCAAAAATGATGAAAAACGGCGTGCCATAGTATGCCGTACGATATGGGCTATAGCCCACGGTCCAAAATGATGAGAAACGAGGCTAACTTTTTTTTTCAAAATTTCAAAAAACATGGGCTATAACCCACCGTTTTTTTCATTTTTCATTTTTTTCAAATCCTCAAAAATGATGAAAAACTGCGCGCTATAGTATGCCGTACGATATGGGCTATAGCCCACGGTCCAAAATGATGAGAAACGAGGCTAACTTTTTTTTCAAAATTTCAAAAAACATGGGCTATAACCCACCGTTTTTTTCATTTTTCATTTTTTTCAAATCCTCAAAAATGATGAAAAACGGCGTGCCATAGTATGCCGTACGATATGGGCTATAGCCCACAGTCCAAAATGATGAGAAACGAGGCTAACTTTTTTTTTCAAAATTTCAAAAAACATGGGCTATAACCCACCGTTTTTTTCATTTTTTCATTTTTTTCAAATCCTCAAAAATTATGAAAAACGGCGTGCCATAGTATGCCGTACGATATGGGCTATAGCCCACGGTCCAAAATGATGAGAAACGAGGCTAACTTTTTTTTTCAAAATTTCAAAAAACATGGGCTATAACCCACCGTTTTTTTCATTTTTTCATTTTTTTCAAATCCTCAAAAATGATGAAAAACGGCGTGCCATAGTATGCCGTACGATATGGGCTATAGCCCACGGTCCAAAATGATGAGAAACGAGGCTAACTTTTTTTTTCAAAATTTCAAAAAACATGGGCTATAACCCACCGTTTTTTTCATTTTTCATTTTTTTCAAATCCTCAAAAATGATGAAAAACTGCGCGCTATAGTATGCCGTACGATATGGGCTATAGCCCACGGTCCAAAATGATGAGAAACGAGGCTAACGTTTTTTTTCAAAATTTCAAAAAACATGGGCTATAACCCACCGTTTTTTTCATTTTTCATTTTTTTCAAATCCTCAAAAATGATGAAAAACTGCGCGCTATAGTATGCCGTACGATATGGGCTATAGACCACGGTCCAAAATGATGAGAAACGAGGCTAACTTTTTTTTTCAAAATTTCAAAAAACATGGGCTATAACCCACCGTTTTTTTCATTTTTCATTTTTTTCAAATCCTCAAAAATGATGAAAAACTGCGCGCTATAGTATGCCGTACGATATGGGCTATAGCCCACGGTCCAAAATGATGAGAAACGAGGCTAACTTTTTTTTTCAAAATTTCAAAAAACATGGGCTATAACCCACCGTTTTTTTCATTTTTTCATTTTTTTCAATTCCTCAAAAATGATGAAAAACGGCGTGCCATAGTATGCCGTACGATATGGGCTATAGCCCACGGTCCAAAATGATGAGAAACGAGGCTAACTTTTTTTTTCAAAATTTCAAAAAACATGGGCTATAACCCACCGTTTTTTTCATTTTTCATTTTTTTCAAATCCTCAAAAATGATGAAAAACTGCGCGCTATAGTATGCCGTACGATATGGGCTATAGCCCACGGTCCAAAATGATGAGAAACGAGGCTAACTTTTTTTTTCAAAATTTCAAAAAACATGGGCTATAACCCACCATTTTTTTCATTTTTCATTTTTTTCAAATCCTCAAAAATGATGAAAAACTGCGCGCTATAGTATGCCGTACGATATGGGCTATAGCCCACGGTCCAAAATGATGAGAAACGAGACTAACTTTTTTTTTCAAAATTTCAAAAAACATGGGCTATAACCCACCGTTTTTTTCATTTTTCATTTTTTTCAATTCCTCAAAAATGATGAAAAACGGCGTGCCATAGTATGCCGTACGATATGGGCTATAGCCCACGGTCCAAAATGATGAGAAACGAGGCTAACATTTTTTTTCAAAATTTCAAAAAACATGGGCTATAACCCACCGTTTTTTTCATTTTTCATTTTTTTCAAATCCTCAAAAATGATGAAAAACTGCGCGCTATAGTATGCCGTACGATATGGGCTATAGCCCACGGTCCAAAATGATGAGAAACGAGGCTAACTTTTTTTTTCAAAATTTCAAAAAACATGGGCTATAACCCACCATTTTTTTCATTTTTCATTTTTTTCAAATCCTCAAAAATGATGAAAAACTGCGCGCTATAGTATGCCGTACGATATGGGCTATAGCCCACGGTCCAAAATGATGAGAAACGAGGCTAACTTTTTTTTTCAAAATTTCAAAAAACATGGGCTATAACCCACCGTTTTTTTCATTTTTCATTTTTTTCAAATCCTCAAAAATGATGAAAAACTGCGCGCTATAGTATGCCGTACGATATGGGCTATAGCCCACGGTCCAAAATGATGAGAAACGAGGCTAACTTTTTTTTTCAAAATTTCAAAAAACATGGGCTATAACCCACCGTTTTTTTCATTTTTCATTTTTTTCAAATCCTCAAAAATGATGAAAAACGGCGTGCCATAGTATGCCGTACGATATGGGCTATAGCCCACGGTCCAAAATGATGAGAAACGAGGCTAACTTTTTTTTTCAAAATTTCAAAAAACATGGGCTATAACCCACCGTTTTTTTCATTTTTTCATTTTTTTCAAATCCTCAAAAATTATGAAAAACGGCGTGCCATAGTATGCCGTACGATATGGGCTATAGCCCACGGTCCAAAATGATGAGAAACGAGGCTAACTTTTTTTTTCAAAATTTCAAAAAACATGGGCTATAACCCACCGTTTTTTTCATTTTTTCATTTTTTTCAAATCCTCAAAAATGATGAAAAACGGCGTGCCATAGTATGCCGTACGATATGGGCTATAGCCCACGGTCCAAAATGATGAGAAACGAGGCTAACTTTTTTTTTCAAAATTTCAAAAAACATGGGCTATAACCCACCGTTTTTTTCATTTTTCATTTTTTTCAAATCCTCAAAAATGATGAAAAACTGCGCGCTATAGTATGCCGTACGATATGGGCTATAGCCCACGGTCCAAAATGATGAGAAACGAGGCTAACTTTTTTTTTCAAAATTTCAAAAAACATGGGCTATAACCCACCGTTTTTTTCATTTTTCATTTTTTTCAAATCCTCAAAAATGATGAAAAACGGCGTGCCATAGTATGCCGTACGATATGGGCTATAGCCCACGGTCCAAAATGATGAGAAACGAGGCTAACTTTTTTTTTCAAAATTTCAAAAAACATGGGCTATAACCCACCGTTTTTTTCATTTTTCATTTTTTTCAAATCCTCAAAAATGATGAAAAACTGCGCGCTATAGTATGCCGTACGATATGGGCTATAGCCCACGGTCCAAAATGATGAGAAACGAGGCTAACTTTTTTTTTCAAAATTTCAAAAACATGGGCTATAACCCACCGTTTTTTTCATTTTTCATTTTTTTCAAATCCTCAAGAATGATGAAAAACTGCGCGCTATAGTATGCCGTACGATATGGGCTATAGCCCACGGTCCAAAATGATGAGAAACGAGGCTAACTTTTTTTTTCAAAATTTCAAAAAACATGGGCTATAACCCACCGTTTTTTTCATTTTTCATTTTTTTCAAATCCTCAAAAATGATGAAAAACGGCGCGCCATAGTATGCCGTACGATATGGGCTATAGCCCACGGTCCAAAATGATGAGAAACGAGGCTAACTTTTTTTTTCAAAATTTCAAAAAACATGGGCTATAACCCACCGTTTTTTTCATTTTTCATTTTTTTCAAATCCTCAAAAATGATGAAAAACTGCGCGCTATAGTATGCCGTACGATATGGGCTATAGCCCACGGTCCAAAATGATGAGAAACGAGGCTAACTTTTTTTTTCTAAATTTCAAAAAACATGGGCTATAACCCACCGTTTTTTTCATTTTTCATTTTTTTCAAATCCTCAAAAATGATGAAAAACGGCGTGCCATAGTATGCCGTACGATATGGGCTATAGCCCACGGTCCAAAATGATGAGAAACGAGGCTAACTTTTTTTTTCAAAATTTCAAAAAACATGGGCTATAACCCACCGTTTTTTTCATTTTTTCATTTTTTTCAAATCCTCAAAAATGATGAAAAACGGCGTGCCATAGTATGCCGTACGATATGGGCTATAGCCCACGGTCCAAAATGATGAGAAACGAGGCTAACTTTTTTTTTCAAAATTTCAAAAAACATGGGCTATAACCCACCGTTTTTTTCATTTTTTCATTTTTTTCAAATCCTCAAAAATGATGAAAAACGGCGTGCCATAGTATGCCGTACGATATGGGCTATAGCCCACGGTCCAAAATGATGAGAAACGAGGCTAACTTTTTTTTTCAAAATTTCAAAAAACATGGGCTATAACCCACCGTTTTTTTCATTTTTCATTTTTTTCAAATCCTCAAAAATGATGAAAAACTGCGCGCTATAGTATGCCGTACGATATGGGCTAATAGCCCACGGTCCAAAATGATGAGAAACGAGGCTAACTTTTTTTTTCAAAATTTCAAAAAACATGGGCTATAACCCACCGTTTTTTTCATTTTTCATTTTTTTCAAATCCTCAAAAATGATGAAAAACTGCGCGCTATAGTATGCCGTACGATATGGGCTATAGCCCACGGTCCAAAATGATGAGAAACGAGGCTAACTTTTTTTTTCAAAATTTCAAAAACATGGGCTATAACCCACCGTTTTTTTCATTTTTCATTTTTTTCAAATCCTCAAAAATGATGAAAAACTGCGCGCTATAGTATGCCGTACGATATGGGCTATAGCCCACGGTCCAAAATGATGAGAAACGAGGCTAACTTTTTTTTTCAAAATTTCAAAAAACATGGGCTATAACCCACCGTTTTTTTCATTTTTTCATTTTTTTCAAATCCTCAAAAATGATGAAAAACGGCGTGCCATAGTATGCCGTACGATATGGGCTATAGCCCACGGTCCAAAATGATGAGAAACGAGGCTAACTTTTTTTTTCAAAATTTCAAAAAACATGGGCTATAACCCACCGTTTTTTTCATTTTTCATTTTTTTCAAATCCTCAAAAATGATGAAAAACTGCGCGCTATAGTATGCCGTACGATATGGGCTATAGCCCACGGTCCAAAATGATGAGAAACGAGGCTAACTTTTTTTTTCAAAATTTCAAAAAACATGGGCTATAACCCACCGTTTTTTTCATTTTTCATTTTTTTCAAATCCTCAAAAATGATGAAAAACTGCGCGCTATAGTATGCCGTACGATATGGGCTATAGCCCACGGTCCAAAATGATGAGAAACGAGGCTAACTTTTTTTTTCAAAATTTCAAAAAACATGGGCTATAACCCACCGTTTTTTTCATTTTTCATTTTTTTCAAATCCTCAAAAATGATGAAAAACTGCGCGCTATAGTATGCCGTACGATATGGGCTATAGCCCACGGTCCAAAATGATGAGAAACGAGGCTAACTTTTTTTTTCAAAATTTCAAAAAACATGGGCTATAACCCACCGTTTTTTTCATTTTTCATTTTTTTCAAATCCTCAAAAATGATGAAAAACTGCGCGCTATAGTATGCCGTACGATATGGGCTATAGCCCACGGTCCAAAATGATGAGAAACGAGGCTAACTTTTTTTTTCAAAATTTCAAAAAACATGGGCTATAACCCACCGTTTTTTTCATTTTTCATTTTTTTCAAATCCTCAAAAATGATGAAAAACTGCGCGCTATAGTATGCCGTACGATATGGGCTATAGCCCACGGTCCAAAATGATGAGAAACGAGGCTAACTTTTTTTTTCAAAATTTCAAAAAACATGGGCTATAACCCACCGTTTTTTTCATTTTTCATTTTTTTCAAATCCTCAAAAATGATGAAAAACTGCGCGCTATAGTATGCCGTACGATATGGGCTATAGCCCACGGTCCAAAATGATGAGAAACGAGGCTAACTTTTTTTTCAAAATTTCAAAAAACATGGGCTATAACCCACCGTTTTTCTCATTTTTCATTTTTTTCAAATCCTCAAAATGATGAAAAACTGCGCGCTATATTATGCCGTACGATATGGGCTATAGCCCACGGTCCAAAATGATGAGAAACGAGGCTAACTTTTTTTTTCAAAATTTCAAAAAACATGGGCTATAACCCACCGTTTTTTTCATTTTTCATTTTTTCAAATCCTCAAAAATGATGAAAAACTGCGCGCTATAGTATGCCGTACGATATGGGCTATAGCCCACGGTCCAAAATGATGAGAAACGAGGCTAACTTTTTTTTCCAAAATTTCAAAAAACATGGGCTATAACCCACCGTTTTTTCATTTTTCATTTTTTTCAAATCCTCAAAAATTATGAAAAACTGCGCGCTATAGTATGCCGTACGATATGGGCTATAGCCCACGGTCCAAAATGATGAGAAACGAGGCTAACTTTTTTTTTCAAAATTTCAAAAAACATGGGCTATAACCCACCGTTTTTTTCATTTTTCATTTTTTTCAAATCCTCAAAAATGATGAAAAACGGCGTGCCATAGTATGCCGTACGATATGGGCTATAGCCCACGGTCCAAAATGATGAGAAACGAGGCTAACTTTTTTTTCAAAATTTCAAAAAACATGGGCTATAACCCACCGTTTTTTTCATTTTTCATTTTTTTCAAATCCTCAAAAATGATGAAAAACTGCGCGCTATAGTATGCCGTACGATATGGGCTATAGCCCACGGTCCAAAATGATGAGAAACGAGGCTAACTTTTTTTTCAAAATTTCAAAAACATGGGCTATAACCCACCGTTTTTTTCATTTTTCATTTTTTTCAAATCCTCAAGAATGATGAAAAACTGCGCGCTATAGTATGCCGTACGATATGGGCTATAGCCCACGGTCCAAAATGATGAGAAACGAGGCTAACTTTTTTTTTCAAAATTTCAAAAAACATGGGCTATAACCCACCCTTTTTTTCATTTTTCATTTTTTTCAAATCCTCAAAAATGATGAAAAACGGCGCGCCATAGTATGCCGTACGATATGGGCTATAGCCCACGGTCCAAAATGATGAGAAACGAGGCTAACTTTTTTTTTCAAAATTTCAAAAAACATGGGCTATAACCCACCGTTTTTTTCATTTTTCATTTTTTTCAAATCCTCAAAAATGATGAAAAACTGCGCGCTATAGTATGCCGTACGATATGGGCTATAGCCCACGGTCCAAAATGATGAGAAACGAGGCTAACTTTTTTTTTCTAAATTTCAAAAAACATGGGCTATAACCCACCGTTTTTTTCATTTTTCATTTTTTCAAATCCTCAAAAATGATGAAAAACGGCGTGCCATAGTATGCCGTACGATATGGGCTATAGCCCACGGTCCAAAATGATGAGAAACGAGGCTAACTTTTTTTTTCAAAATTTCAAAAAACATGGGCTATAACCCACCGTTTTTTTCATTTTTCATTTTTTCAAATCCTCAAAAATGATGAAAAACGGCGTGCCATAGTATGCCGTACGATATGGGCTATAGCCCACGGTCCAAAATGATGAGAAACGAGGCTAACTTTTTTTTTCAAAATTTCAAAAAACATGGGCTATAACCCACCGTTTTTTTCATTTTTCATTTTTTCAAATCCTCAAAAATGATGAAAAACGGCGTGCCATAGTATGCCGTACGATATGGGCTATAGCCCACGGTCCAAAATGATGAGAAACGAGGCTAACTTTTTTTTTCAAAATTTCAAAAAACATGGGCTATAACCCACCGTTTTTTTCATTTTTCATTTTTTTCAAATCCTCAAAAATGATGAAAAACTGCGCGCTATAGTATGCCGTACGATATGGGCTATAGCCCACGGTCCAAAATGATGAGAAACGAGGCTAACCTTTTTTTTTCAAAATTTCAAAAACATGGGCTATAACCCACCGTTTTTTTCATTTTTCATTTTTTTCAAATCCTCAAAAATGATGAAAAACTGCGCGCTATAGTATGCCGTACGATATGGGCTATAGCCCACGGTCCAAAATGATGAGAAACGAGGCTAACTTTTTTTTTCAAAATTTCAAAAACATGGGCTATAACCCACCGTTTTTTTCATTTTTCATTTTTTTCAAATCCTCAAAAATGATGAAAAACTGCGCGCTATAGTATGCCGTACGATATGGGCTATAGCCCACGGTCCAAAATGATGAGAAACGAGGCTAACTTTTTTTTTCAAAATTTCAAAAAACATGGGCTATAACCCACCGTTTTTTTCATTTTTCATTTTTTTCAAATCCTCAAAAATGATGAAAAACTGCGCGCATAGTATGCCGTACGATATGGGCTATAGCCCACGGTCCAAAATGATGAGAAACGAGGCTAACTTTTTTTTTCAAAATTTCAAAAAACATGGGCTATAACCCACCGTTTTTTTCATTTTTCATTTTTTCAAATCCTCAAAAATGATGAAAAACTGCGCGCTATAGTATGCCGTACGATATGGGCTATAGCCCACGGTCCAAAATGATGAGAAACGAGGCTAACTTTTTTTTTCAAAATTTCAAAAAACATGGGCTATAACCCACCGTTTTTTTCATTTTTCATTTTTTTCAAATCCTCAAAAATGATGAAAAACTGCGCGCTATAGTATGCCGTACGATATGGGCTATAGCCCACGGTCCAAAATGATGAGAAACGAGGCTAACTTTTTTTTTCAAAATTTCAAAAACATGGGCTATAACCCACCGTTTTTTTCATTTTTCATTTTTTTCAAATCCTCAAAAATGATGAAAAACTGCGCGCTATAGTATGCCGTACGATATGGGCTATAGCCCACGGTCCAAAATGATGAGAAACGAGGCTAACTTTTTTTTTCAAAATTTCAAAAAACATGGGCTATAACCCACCGTTTTTTTCATTTTTCATTTTTTTCAAATCCTCAAAAATGATGAAAAACTGCGCGCTATAGTATGCCGTACGATATGGGCTATAGCCCACGGTCCAAAATGATGAGAAACGAGGCTAACTTTTTTTTTCAAAATTTCAAAAAACATGGGCTATAACCCACCGTTTTTTTCATTTTTCATTTTTTTCAAATCCTCAAAAATGATGAAAAACTGCGCGCTATAGTATGCCGTACGATATGGGCTATAGCCCACGGTCCAAAATGATGAGAAACGAGGCTAACTTTTTTTTCAAAATTTCAAAAAACATGGGCTATAACCCACCGTTTTTTCATTTTTCATTTTTTTCAAATCCTCAAAAATGATGAAAAACTGCGCGCTATAGTATGCCGTACGATATGGGCTATAGCCCACGGTCCAAAATGATGAGAAACGAGGCTAACTTTTTTTTTCAAATTTCAAAAAACATGGGCTATAACCCACCGTTTTTTCTCATTTTTCATTTTTTCAAATCCTCAAAAATGATGAAAAACTGCGTGAAAAACTGCGCGCTATATTATGCCGTACGATATGGGCTATAGCCCACGGTCCAAAATGATGAGAAACGAGGCTAACTTTTTTTTTCAAAATTTCAAAAAACATGGGCTATAACCCACCGTTTTTTTCATTTTTCATTTTTTTCAAATCCTCAAAAATGATGAAAAACTGCGCGCTATAGTATGCCGTACGATATGGGCTATAGCCCACGGTCCAAAATGATGAGAAACGAGGCTAACTTTTTTTTCCAAAATTTCAAAAAACATGGGCTATAACCCACCGTTTTTTTCATTTTTCATTTTTTTCAAATCCTCAAAAATTATGAAAAACTGTGCGCTATAGTATGCCGTACGATATGGGCTATAGCCCACGGTCCAAAATGATGAGAAACGAGGCTAACTTTTTTTTTCAAAATTTCAAAAAACATGGGCTATAACCCACCGTTTTTTTCATTTTTCATTTTTTTCAAATCCTCAAAAATTATGAAAAACGGCGTGCCATAGTATGCCGTACGATATGGGCTATAGCCCACGGTCCAAAATGATGAGAAACGAGGCTAACTTTTTTTTTCAAAATTTCAAAAAACATGGGCTATAACCCACCGTTTTTTTCATTTTTCATTTTTTTCAAATCCTCAAAAATGATGAAAAACTGCGCGCTATAGTATGCCGTACGATATGGGCTATAGCCCACGGTCCAAAATGATGAGAAACGAGGCTAACTTTTTTTTTCTAAATTTCAAAAAACATGGGCTATAACCCACCGTTTTTTTCATTTTTCATTTTTTTCGAATCCTCAAAAATGATGAAAAACTGCGCGCTATATTATGCCGTACGATATGGGCTATAGCCCACGGTCCAAAATGATGAGAAACGAGGCTAACTTTTTTTTTCAAAATTTCAAAAAACATGGGCTATAACCCACCGTTTTTTTCATTTTTCATTTTTTTCAAATCCTCAAAAATGATGAAAAACTGCGCGCTATAGTATGCCGTACGATATGGGCTATAGCCCACGGTCCAAAATGATGAGAAACGAGGCTAACTTTTTTTTCCAAAATTTCAAAAAACATGGGCTATAACCCACCGTTTTTTTCATTTTTCATTTTTTTCAAATCCTCAAAAATGATGAAAAACTGCGCGCTATAGTATGCCGTACGATATGGGCTATAGCCCACGGTCCAAAATGATGAGAAACGAGGCTAACTTTTTTTTTCAAAATTTCAAAAAACATGGGCTATAACCCACCGTTTTTTTCATTTTTCATTTTTTTCAAATCCTCAAAAATGATGAAAAACGGCGTGCCATAGTATGCCGTACGATATGGGCTATAGCCCACGGTCCAAAATGATGAGAAACGAGGCTAACTTTTTTTTTCAAAATTTCAAAAAACATGGGCTATAACCCACCGTTTTTTTTCATTTTTTCATTTTTTTCAAATCCTCAAAAATTATGAAAAACGGCGTGCCATAGTATGCCGTACGATATGGGCTATAGCCCACGGTCCAAAATGATGAGAAACGAGGCTAACTTTTTTTTTCAAAATTTCAAAAAACATGGGCTATAACCCACCGTTTTTTTTCATTTTTTCATTTTTTTCAAATCCTCAAAAATGATGAAAAACGGCGTGCCATAGTATGCCGTACGATATGGGCTATAGCCCACGGTCCAAAATGATGAGAAACGAGGCTAACTTTTTTTTTTCAAATTTTCAAAAAACATGGGCTATAACCCACCGTTTTTTTCATTTTTCATTTTTTTCAAATCCTCAAAAATGATGAAAAACTGCGCGCTATAGTATGCCGTACGATATGGGCTATAGCCCACGGTCCAAAATGATGAGAAACGAGGCTAACTTTTTTTTCAAAATTTCAAAAAACATGGGCTATAACCCACCGTTTTTTTCATTTTTCATTTTTTTCAAATCCTCAAAAATGATGAAAAACTGCGCGCTATAGTATGCCGTACGATATGGGCTATAGCCCACGGTCCAAAATGATGAGAAACGAGGCTAACTTTTTTTTTCAAAATTTCAAAAAACATGGGCTATAACCCACCGTTTTTTTCATTTTTCATTTTTTTCAAATCCTCAAAAATGATGAAAAACTGCGCGCTATATTATGCCGTACGATATGGGCTATAGCCCACGGTCCAAAATGATGAGAAACGAGGCTAACTTTTTTTTTCAAAATTTCAAAAAACATGGGCTATAACCCACCGTTTTTTTCATTTTTCATTTTTTTCAAATCCTCAAAAATGATGAAAAACTGCGCGCTATAGTATGCCGTACAATATGGGCTATAGCCCACGGTCCAAAATGATGAGAAACGAGGCTAACTTTTTTTTCCAAAATTTCAAAAAACATGGGCTATAACCCACCGTTTTTTTCATTTTTCATTTTTTTCAAATCCTCAAAAATGATGAAAAACTGCGCGCTATAGTATGCCGTACGATATGGGCTATAGCCCACGGTCCAAAATGATGAGAAACGAGGCTAACTTTTTTTTTCAAAATTTCAAAAAACATGGGCTATAACCCATCGTTTTTTTCATTTTTCATTTTTTTCAAATCCTCAAAAATGATGAAAAACTGCGCGCTATACTATGCCGTACGATATGGGCTATAGCCCACGGTCCAAAATGATGAGAAACGAGGCTAACTTTTTTTTTCAAAATTTCAAAAAACATGGGCTATAACCCACCGTTTTTTTCATTTTTCATTTTTTTCAAATCCTCAAAAATGATGAAAAACTGCGCGCTATAGTATGCCGTACGATATGGGCTATAGCCCACGGTCCAAAATGATGAGAAACGAGGCTAACTTTTTTTTTCAAATTTTCAAAAAACATGGGCTATAACCCACCGTTTTTTTCATTTTTCATTTTTTTCAAATCCTCAAAAATGATGAAAAACGGCGTGCCATAGTATGCCGTACGATATGGGCTATAGCCCACGGTCCAAAATGATGAGAAACGAGGCTAACTTTTTTTTTCAAAATTTCAAAAAACATGGGCTATAACCCACCGTTTTTTTCATTTTTCATTTTTTTCAAATCCTCAAAAATGATGAAAAACTGCGCGCTATAGTATGCCGTACGATATGGGCTATAGACCACGGTCCAAAATGATGAGAAACGAGGCTAACTTTTTTTTCCAAAATTTCACAAAACATGGGCTATAACCCACCGTTTTTTTCATTTTTCATTTTTTTCAAATCCTCAAAAATGATGAAAAACTGCGCGCTATAGTATGCCGTACGATATGGGCTATAGCCCACGGTCCAAAATGATGAGAAACGAGGCTAACTTTTTTTTTCTAAATTTCAAAAAACATGGGCTATAACCCACCGTTTTTTTCATTTTTCATTTTTTTCAAATCCTCAAAAATGATGAAAAACTGCGCGCTATAGTATGCCGTACGATATGGGCTATAGCCCACGGTCCAAAATGATGAGAAACGAGGCTAACTTTTTTTTTCAAAATTTCAAAAAACATGGGCTATAACCCACCGTTTTTTTCATTTTTCATTTTTTTCAAATCCTCAAAAATGATGAAAAACTGCGCGCTATAGTATGCCGTACGATATGGGCTATAGCCCACGGTCCAAAATGATGAGAAACGAGGCTAACTTTTTTTTTCAAAATTTCAAAAAACATGGGCTATAACCCACCGTTTTTTTCATTTTTCATTTTTTTCAAATCCTCAAAAATGATGAAAAACTGCGCGCTATAGTATGCCGTACGATATGGGCTATAGCCCACGGTCCAAAATGATGAGAAACGAGGCTAACTTTTTTTTTCAAAATTTCAAAAAACATGGGCTATAACCCACCGTTTTTTTCATTTTTCATTTTTTTCAAATCCTCAAAAATGATGAAAAACTGCGCGCTATAGTATGCCGTACGATATGGGCTATAGCCCACGGTCCAAAATGATGAGAAACGAGGCTAACTTTTTTTTCCAAAATTTCAAAAAACATGGGCTATAACCCACCGTTTTTTTCATTTTTCATTTTTTTCAAATCCTCAAAAATGATGAAAAACTGCGCGCTATAGTATGCCGTACGATATGGGCTATAGCCCACGGTCCAAAATGATGAGAAACGAGGCTAACTTTTTTTTTCAAAATTTCAAAAAACATGGGCTATAACCCACCGTTTTTTTCATTTTTCATTTTTTTCAAATCCTCAAAAATGATGAAAAACTGCGCGCTATAGTATGCCGTACGATATGGGCTATAGCCCACGGTCCAAAATGATGAGAAACGAGGCTAACTTTTTTTTTCAAAATTTCAAAAAACATGGGCTATAACCCACCGTTTTTTTCATTTTTCATTTTTTTCAAATCCTCAAAAATGATGAAAAACTGCGCGCTATAGTATGCCGTACGATATGGGCTATAGCCCACGGTCCAAAATGATGAGAAACGAGGCTAACTTTTTTTTTCAAAATTTCAAAAAACATGGGCTATAACCCACCGTTTTTTTCATTTTTCATTTTTTTCAAATCCTCAAAAATGATGAAAAACTGCGCGCTATAGTATGCCGTACGATATGGGCTATAGCCCACGGTCCAAAATGATGAGAAACGAGGCTAACTTTTTTTTTCAAATTTTCAAAAAACATGGGCTATAACCCACCGTTTTTTTCATTTTTCATTTTTTTCAAATCCTCAAAAATGATGAAAAACGGCGTGCCATAGTATGCCGTACGATATGGGCTATAGCCCACGGTCCAAAATGATGAGAAACGAGGCTAACTTTTTTTTTCAAAATTTCAAAAAACATGGGCTATAACCCACCGTTTTTTTCATTTTTTCATTTTTTTCAAATCCTCAAAAATTATGAAAAACGGCGTGCCATAGTATGCCGTACGATATGGGCTATAGCCCACGGTCCAAAATGATGAGAAACGAGGCTAACTTTTTCTTTCAAAATTTCAAAAAACATGGGCTATAACCCACCGTTTTTTTTCATTTTTTCATTTTTTTCAAATCCTCAAAAATGATGAAAAACGGCGTGCCATAGTATGCCGTACGATATGGGCTATAGCCCACGGTCCAAAATGATGAGAAACGAGGCTAACTTTTTCTTTCAAAATTTCAAAAAACATGGGCTATAACCCACCGTTTTTTTTCATTTTTTCATTTTTTTCAAATCCTCAAAAATGATGAAAAACGGCGTGCCATAGTATGCCGTACGATATGGGCTATAGCCCACGGTCCAAAATGATGAGAAACGAGGCTAACTTTTTTTTTTTTAATTTTCAAAAAACATGGGCTATAACCCACCGTTTTTTTCATTTTTCATTTTTTTCAAATCCTCAAAAATGATGAAAAACTGCGCGCTATAGTATGCCGTACGATATGGGCTATAGCCCACGGTCCAAAATGATGAGAAACGAGGCTAACTTTTTTTTTTTTTTTTTCAAAAAACATGGGCTATAACCCACCGTTTTTTTTATTTTTCATTTTTTTCAAATCCTCAAAAATGATGAAAAACTGCGCGCTATATTATGCCGTACGATATGGGCTATAGCCCACGGTCCAAAATGATGAGAAACGAGGCTAACTTTTTTTTTCAAAATTTCAAAAAACATGGGCTATAACCCACCGTTTTTTTCATTTTTCATTTTTTTCAAATCCTCAAAAATGATGAAAAACTGCGCGCTATAGTATGCCGTACGATATGGGCTATAGCCCACGGTCCAAAATGATGAGAAACGAGGCTAACTTTTTTTTCCAAAATTTCAAAAAACATGGGCTATAACCCACCGTTTTTTTCATTTTTCATTTTTTTCAAATCCTCAAAAATGATGAAAAACTGCGCGCTATAGTATGCCGTACGATATGGGCTATAGCCCACGGTCCAAAATGATGAGAAACGAGGCTAACTTTTTTTTTCAAAATTTCAAAAAACATGGGCTATAACCCACCGTTTTTTTCATTTTTCATTTTTTTCAAATCCTCAAAAATGATGAAAAACTGCGCGCTATAGTATGCCGTACGATATGGGCTATAGCCCACGGTCCAAAATGATGAGAAACGAGGCTAACTTTTTTTTTCAAAATTTCAAAAAACATGGGCTATAACCCACCGTTTTTTTCATTTTTCATTTTTTTCAAATCCTCAAAAATGATGAAAAACTGCGCGCTATAGTATGCCGTACGATATGGGCTATAGCCCACGGTCCAAAATGATGAGAAACGAGGCTAACTTTTTTTTTCAAAATTTCAAAAAACATGGGCTATAACCCACCGTTTTTTTCATTTTTCATTTTTTTCAAATCCTCAAAAATGATGAAAAACTGCGCGCTATAGTATGCCGTACGATATGGGCTATATCCCACGGTCCAAAATGATGAGAAACGAGGCTAACTTTTTTTTTCAAAATTTCAAAAAACATGGGCTATAACCCACCGTTTTTTTCATTTTTCATTTTTTTCAAATCCTCAAAAATGATGAAAAACGGCGCGCCATAGTATGCCGTACGATATGGGCTATAGCCCACGGTCCAAAATGATGAGAAACGAGGCTAACTTTTTTTTTCAAAATTTCCAAAAACATGGGCTATAACCCACCGTTTTTTTCATTTTTCATTTTTTTCAAATCCTCAAAAATGATGAAAAACTGCGCGCTATAGTTTGCCGTACGATATGGGCTATAGCCCACGGTCCAAAATGATGAGAAACGAGGCTAACTTTTTTTTTCAAAATTTCAAAAAACATGGGCTATAACCCACGTTTTTTTTCATTTTTCATTTTTTTCAAATCCTCAAAAATGATGAAAAACGGCGTGCCATAGTATGCCGTACGATATGGGCTATAGCCCACGGTCCAAAATGATGAGAAACGAGGCTAACTTTTTTTTTCAAAATTTCAAAAAACATGGGCTATAACCCACCGTTTTTTTCATTTTTTCATTTTTTAAAAATCCTCAAAAATGATGAAAAACGGCGTGCCATAGTATGCCGTACGATATGGGCTATAGCCCACGGTCCAAAATGATGAGAAACGAGGCTAACTTTTTTTTTCAAAATTTCAAAAAACATGGGCTATAACCCACCGTTTTTTTCATTTTTTCATTTTTTTCAAATCCTCAAAAATGATGAAAAACGGCGTGCCATAGTATGCCGTACGATATGGGCTATAGCCCACGGTCCAAAATGATGAGAAACGAGGCTAACTTTTTTTTTCAAAATTTCAAAAAACATGGGCTATAACCCACCGTTTTTTTCATTTTTCATTTTTTTCAAATCCTCAAAAATGATGAAAAACTGCGCGCTATAGTATGCCGTACGATATGGGCTATAGCCCACGGTCCAAAATGATGAGAAACGAGGCTAACTTTTTTTTTCAAAATTTCAAAAACATGGGCTATAACCCACCGTTTTTTTCATTTTTCATTTTTTTCAAATCCTCAAAAATGATGAAAAACTGCGCGCTATAGTATGCCGTACGATATGGGCTATAGCCCACGGTCCAAAATGATGAGAAACGAGGCTAACTTTTTTTTTCAAAATTTCAAAAAACATGGGCTATAACCCACCGTTTTTTTCATTTTTCATTTTTTTCAAATCCTCAAAAATGATGAAAAACGGCGCGCCATAGTATGCCGTACGATATGGGCTATAGCCCACGGTCCAAAATGATGAGAAACGAGGCTAACTTTTTTTTTCAAAATTTCAAAAAACATGGGCTATAACCCACCGTTTTTTTCATTTTTCATTTTTTTCAAATCCTCAAAAATGATGAAAAACTGCGCGCTATAGTATGCCGTACGATATGGGCTATAGCCCACGGTCCAAAATGATGAGAAACGAGGCTAACTTTTTTTTTCAAAATTTCAAAAAACATGGGCTATAACCCACCGTTTTTTTCATTTTTCATTTTTTTCAAATCCTCAAAAATGATGAAAAACTGCGCGCTATAGTATGCCGTACGATATGGGCTATAGCCCACGGTCCAAAATGATGAGAAACGAGGCTAACTTTTGTTTTCAAAATTTCAAAAAACATGGGCTATAACCCACCGTTTTTTTCATTTTTCATTTTTTTCAAATCCTCAAAAATGATGAAAAACTGCGCGCTATAGTATGCCGTACGATATGGGCTATAGCCCACGGTCCAAAATGATGAGAAACGAGGCTAACTTTTTTTTTCAAAATTTCAAAAAACATGGGCTATAACCCACCGTTTTTTTTATTTTTCATTTTTTTCAAATCCTCAAAAATGATGAAAAACTGCGCGCTATAGTATGCCGTACGATATGGGCTATAGGCCACGGTCCAAAATGATGAGAAACGAGGCTAACTTTTGTTTTCAAAATTTCAAAAAACATGGGCTATAACCCACCGTTTTTTTCATTTTTAATTTTTTTCAAATCCTCAAAAATGATGAAAAACTGCGCGCTATAGTATGCCGTACGATATGGGCTATAGCCCACGGTCCAAAATGATGAGAAACGAGGCTAACTTTTTTTTTCAAAATTTCAAAAAACATGGGCTATAACCCACCGTTTTTTTCATTTTTCATTTTTTTCAAATCCTCAAAAATGATGAAAAACTGCGCGCTATAGTATGCCGTACGATATGGGCTATAGCCCACGGTCCAAAATGATGAGAAACGAGGCTAACTTTTTTTTTCAAAATTTCAAAAAACATGGGCTATAACCCACCGTTTTTTTCATTTTTAATTTTTTTCAAATCCTCAAAAATGATGAAAAACTGCGCGCTATAGTATGCCGTACGATATGGGCTATAGCCCACGGTCCAAAATGATGAGAAACGAGGCTAACTTTTTTTTTCAAAATTTCAAAAAACATGGGCTATAACCCACCGTTTTTTTCATTTTTCATTTTTTTCAAATCCTCAAAAATGATGAAAAACGGCGTGCCATAGTATGCCGTACGATATGGGCTATAGCCCACGGTCCAAAATGATGAGAAACGAGGCTAACTTTTTTTTTCAAAATTTCAAAAAACATGGGCTATAACCCACCGTTTTTTTCATTTTTCATTTTTTTCAAATCCTCAAAAATGATGAAAAACTGCGCGCTATAGTATGCCGTACGATATGGGCTATAGCCCACGGTCCAAAATGATGAGAAACGAGGCTAACTTTTTTTTTCAAAATTTCAAAAAACATGGGCTATAACCCACCGTTTTTTTCATTTTTCATTTTTTTCAAATCATCAAAAATGATGAAAAACTGCGCGCTATAGTATGCCGTACGATATGGGCTATAGCCCACGGTCCAAAATGATGAGAAACGAGGCTAACTTTTTTTTTCAAAATTTCAAAAAACATGGGCTATAACCCACCGTTTTTTTCATTTTTCATTTTTTTCAAATCCTCAAAAATGATGAAAAACTGCGCGCTATAGTATGCCGTACGATATGGGCTATAGCCCACGGTCCAAAATGATGAGAAACGAGGCTAACTCTTTTTTTCAAAATTTCAAAAAACATGGGCTATAACCCACCGTTTTTTTCATTTTTCATTTTTTTCAAATCCTCAAAAATGATGAAAAACTGCGCGCTATAGTATGCCGTACGATATGGGCTATAGCCCACGGTCCAAAATGATGAGAAACGAGGCTAACTTTTTTTTTCAAAATTTCAAAAACATGGGCTATAACCCACCGTTTTTTTCATTTTTCATTTTTTTCAAATCCTCAAAAATGATGAAAAACTGCGCGCTATAGTATGCCGTACGATATGGGCTATAGCCCACGGTCCAAAATGATGAGAAACGAGGCTAACTTTTTTTTTCAAAATTTCAAAAAACATGGGCTATAACCCACCGTTTTTTTCATTTTTCATTTTTTTCAAATCCTCAAAAATGATGAAAAACGGCGCGCCATAGTATGCCGTACGATATGGGCTATAGCCCACGGTCCAAAATGATGAGAAACGAGGCTAACTTTTTTTTTCAAAATTTCAAAAAACATGGGCTATAACCCACCGTTTTTTTCATTTTTCATTTTTTTCAAATCCTCAAAAATGATGAAAAACTGCGCGCTATAGTATGCCGTACGATATGGGCTATAGCCCACGGTCCAAAATGATGAGAAACGAGGCTAACTTTTTTTTTCAAAATTTCAAAAAACATGGGCTATAACCCACCGTTTTTTTCATTTTTCATTTTTTTCAAATCCTCAAAAATGATGAAAAACTGCGCGCTATAGTATGCCGTACGATATGGGCTATAGCCCACGGTCCAAAATGATGAGAAACGAGGCTAACTTTTGTTTTCAAAATTTCAAAAAACATGGGCTATAACCCACCGTTTTTTTCATTTTTCATTTTTTTCAAATCCTCAAAAATGATGAAAAACTGCGCGCTATAGTATGCCGTACGATATGGGCTATAGCCCACGGTCCAAAATGATGAGAAACGAGGCTAACTTTTTTTTTCAAAATTTCAAAAAACATGGGCTATAACCCACCGTTTTTTTCATTTTTCATTTTTTTCAAATCCTCAAAAATGATGAAAAACTGCGCGCTATAGTATGCCGTACGATATGGGCTATAGCCCACGGTCCAAAATGATGAGAAACGAGGCTAACTTTTGTTTTCAAAATTTCAAAAAACATGGGCTATAACCCACCGTTTTTTTCATTTTTAATTTTTTTCAAATCCTCAAAAATGATGAAAAACTGCGCGCTATAGTATGCCGTACGATATGGGCTATAGCCCACGGTCCAAAATGATGAGAAACGAGGCTAACTTTTTTTTTCAAAATTTCAAAAAACATGGGCTATAACCCACCGTTTTTTTCATTTTTCATTTTTTTCAAATCCTCAAAAATTATGAAAAACTGCGCGCTATAGTATGCCGTACGATATGGGCTATAGCCCACGGTCCAAAATGATGAGAAACGAGGCTAACTTTTTTTTTCAAAATTTCAAAAAACATGGGCTATAACCCACCGTTTTTTTCATTTTTAATTTTTTTCAAATCCTCAAAAATGATGAAAAACTGCGCGCTATAGTATGCCGTACGATATGGGCTATAGCCCACGGTCCAAAATGATGAGAAACGAGGCTAACTTTTTTTTTCAAAATTTCAAAAAACATGGGCTATAACCCACCGTTTTTTTCATTTTTCATTTTTTTCAAATCCTCAAAAATGATGAAAAACGGCGTGCCATAGTATGCCGTACGATATGGGCTATAGCCCACGGTCCAAAATGATGAGAAACGAGGCTAACTTTTTTTTTCAAAATTTCAAAAAACATGGGCTATAACCCACCGTTTTTTTCATTTTTCATTTTTTTCAAATCCTCAAAAATGATGAAAAACTGCGCGCTATAGTATGCCGTACGATATGGGCTATAGCCCACGGTCCAAAATGATGAGAAACGAGGCTAACTTTTTTTTTCAAAATTTCAAAAAACATGGGCTATAACCCACCGTTTTTTTCATTTTTCATTTTTTTCAAATCATCAAAAATGATGAAAAACTGCGCGCTATAGTATGCCGTACGATATGGGCTATAGCCCACGGTCCAAAATGATGAGAAACGAGGCTAACTTTTTTTTTCAAAATTTCAAAAAACATGGGCTATAACCCACCGTTTTTTTCATTTTTCATTTTTTTCAAATCCTCAAAAATGATGAAAAACTGCGCGCTATAGTATGCCGTACGATATGGGCTATAGCCCACGGTCCAAAATGATGAGAAACGAGGCTAACTCTTTTTTTCAAAATTTCAAAAAACATGGGCTATAACCCACCGTTTTTTTCATTTTTCATTTTTTTCAAATCCTCAAAAATGATGAAAAACTGCGCGCTATAGTATGCCGTACGATATGGGCTATAGCCCACGGTCCAAAATGATGAGAAACGAGGCTAACTTTTTTTTTCAAAATTTCAAAAACATGGGCTATAACCCACCGTTTTTTTCATTTTTCATTTTTTTCAAATCCTCAAAAATGATGAAAAACTGCGCGCTATAGTATGCCGTACGATATGGGCTATAGCCCACGGTCCAAAATGATGAGAAACGAGGCTAACTTTTTTTTTCAAAATTTCAAAAAACATGGGCTATAACCCACCGTTTTTTTCATTTTTCATTTTTTTCAAATCCTCAAAAATGATGAAAAACGGCGTGCCATAGTATGCCGTACGATATGGGCTATAGCCCACGGTCCAAAATGATGAGAAACGAGGCTAACTTTTTTTTTCAAAATTTCAAAAAACATGGGCTATAACCCACCGTTTTTTTCATTTTTCATTTTTTTCAAATCCTCAAAAATGATGAAAAACTGCGCGCTATAGTATGCCGTACGATATGGGCTATAGCCCACGGTCCAAAATGATGAGAAACGAGGCTAACTTTTTTTTTCAAAATTTCAAAAAACATGGGCTATAACCCACCGTTTTTTTCATTTTTCATTTTTTTCAAATCATCAAAAATGATGAAAAACTGCGCGCTATAGTATGCCGTACGATATGGGCTATAGCCCACGGTCCAAAATGATGAGAAACGAGGCTAACTTTTTTTTTCAAAATTTCAAAAAACATGGGCTATAACCCACCGTTTTTTTCATTTTTCATTTTTTTCAAATCCTCAAAAATGATGAAAAACTGCGCGCTATAGTATGCCGTACGATATGGGCTATAGCCCACGGTCCAAAATGATGAGAAACGAGGCTAACTCTTTTTTTCAAAATTTCAAAAAACATGGGCTATAACCCACCGTTTTTTTCATTTTTCATTTTTTTCAAATCCTCAAAAATGATGAAAAACTGCGCGCTATAGTATGCCGTACGATATGGGCTATAGCCCACGGTCCAAAATGATGAGAAACGAGGCTAACTTTTTTTTTCAAAATTTCAAAAACATGGGCTATAACCCACCGTTTTTTTCATTTTTCATTTTTTTCAAATCCTCAAAAATGATGGAAAAACTGCGCGCTATAGTATGCCGTACGATATGGGCTATAGCCCACGGTCCAAAATGATGAGAAACGAGGCTAACTTTTTTTTTCAAAATTTCAAAAAACATGGGCTATAACCCACCGTTTTTTTCATTTTTCATTTTTTTCAAATCCTCAAAAATGATGAAAAACGGCGCGCCATAGTATGCCGTACGATATGGGCTATAGCCCACGGTCCAAAATGATGAGAAACGAGGCTAACTTTTTTTTTCAAAATTTCAAAAAACATGGGCTATAACCCACCGTTTTTTTCATTTTTCATTTTTTTCAAATCCTCAAAAATGATGAAAAACTGCGCGCTATAGTATGCCGTACGATATGGGCTATAGCCCACGGTCCAAAATGATGAGAAACGAGGCTAACTTTTTTTTTCAAAATTTCAAAAAACATGGGCTATAACCCACCGTTTTTTTCATTTTTCATTTTTTTCAAATCCTCAAAAATGATGAAAAACTGCGCGCTATAGTATGCCGTACGATATGGGCTATAGCCCACGGTCCAAAATGATGAGAAACGAGGCTAACTTTTTTTTTCAAAATTTCAAAAAACATGGGCTATAACCCACCGTTTTTTTCATTTTTCATTTTTTTCAAATCCTCAAAAATGATGAAAAACTGCGCGCTATAGTATGCCGTACGATATGGGCTATAGCCCACGGTCCAAAATGATGAGAAACGAGGCTAACTTTTTTTTTCAAAATTTCAAAAAACATGGGCTATAACCCACCGTTTTTTTTCATTTTTCATTTTTTTCAAATCCTCAAAAATGATGAAAAACTGCGCGCTATAGTCTGCCGTACGATATGGGCTATAGCCCACGGTCCAAAATGATGAGAAACGAGGCTAACTTTTTTTTTCAAAATTTCAAAAAACATGGGCTATAACCCACCGTTTTTTTCATTTTTCATTTTTTTCAAATCCTCAAAAATGATGAAAAACGGCGTACCATAGTATGCCGTACGATATGGGCTATAGCCCACGGTCCAAAATGATGAGAAACGAGGCTAACCTTTTTTTTCCAAATTTCAAAAAACATGGATTATAACCCACCGTTTTTTTCATTTTTTCATTTTTTTCAAATCCTCAAAAATGATGAAAAACGGCGTGCCATAGTATGCCGTACGATATGGGCTATAGCCCACGGTCCAAAATGATGAGAAACGAGGCTAACTTTTTTTTTCAAAATTTCAAAAAACATGGGCTATAACCCACCGTTTTTTTCATTTTTCATTTTTTTCAAATCCTCAAAAATGATGAAAAACTGCGCGCTATAGTATGCCGTACGATATGGGCTATAGCCCACGGTCCAAAATGATGAGAAACGAGGCTAACTCTTTTTTTCAAAATTTCAAAAAACATGGGCTATAACCCACCGTTTTTTTCATTTTTCATTTTTTTCAAATCCTCAAAAATGATGAAAAACTGCGCGCTATAGTATGCCGTACGATATGGGCTATAGCCCACGGTCCAAAATGATGAGAAACGAGGCTAACTTTTTTTTTCAAAATTTCAAAAACATGGGCTATAACCCACCGTTTTTTTCATTTTTCATTTTTTTCAAATCCTCAAAAATGATGAAAAACTGCGCGCTATAGTATGCCGTACGATATGGGCTATAGCCCACGGTCCAAAATGATGAGAAACGAGGCTAACTTTTTTTTTCAAAATTTCAAAAAACATGGGCTATAACCCACCGTTCTTTTCATTTTTCATTTTTTTCAAATCCTCAAAAATGATGAAAAACGGCGCGCCATAGTATGCCGTACGATATGGGCTATAGCCCACGGTCCAAAATGATGAGAAACGAGGCTAACTTTTTTTTTCAAAATTTCAAAAAACATGGGCTATAACCCACCGTTTTTTTCATTTTTCATTTTTTTCAAATCCTCAAAAATGATGAAAAACTGCGCGCTATAGTATGCCGTACGATATGGGCTATAGCCCACGGTCCAAAATGATGAGAAACGAGGCTAACTTTTTTTTTCAAAATTTCAAAAAACATGGGATATAACCCACCGTTTTTTTCATTTTTCATTTTTTTCAAATCCTCAAAAATGATGAAAAACTGCGCGCTATAGTATGCCGTACGATATGGGCTATAGCCCACGGTCCAAAATGATGAGAAACGAGGCTAACTTTTTTTTTCAAAATTTCAAAAAACATGGGCTATAACCCACCGTTTTTTTCATTTTTCATTTTTTTCAAATCCTCAAAAATGATGAAAAACTGCGCGCTATAGTCTGCCGTACGATATGGGCTATAGCCCACGGTCCAAAATGATGAGAAACGAGGCTAACTTTTTTTTTCAAAATTTCAAAAAACATGGGCTATAACCCACCGTTTTTTTCATTTTTCATTTTTTTCAAATCCTCAAAAATGATGAAAAACTGCGCGCTATAGTCTGCCGTACGATATGGGCTATAGCCCACGGTCCAAAATGATGAGAAACGAGGCTAACTTTTTTTTTCAAAATTTCAAAAAACATGGGCTATAACCCACCGTTTTTTTCATTTTTCATTTTTTTCAAATCCTCAAAAATGATGAAAAACTGCGCGCTATAGTATGCCGTACGATATGGGCTATAGCCCACGGTCCAAAATGATGAGAAACGAGGCTAACTTTTGTTTTCAAAATTTCAAAAAACATGGGCTATAACCCACCGTTTTTTTCATTTTTCATTTTTTTCAAATCCTCAAAAATGATGAAAAACTGCGCGCTATAGTATGCCGTACGATATGGGCTATAGCCCACGGTCCAAAATGATGAGAAACGAGGCTAACTTTTTTTTTCAAAATTTCAAAAAACATGGGCTATAACCCACCGTTCTTTTCATTTTTCATTTTTTTCAAATCCTCAAAAATGATGAAAAACTGCGCGCTATAGTCTGCCGTACGATATGGGCTATAGCCCACGGTCCAAAATGATGAGAAACGAGGCTAACTTTTTTTTTCAAAATTTCAAAAAACATGGGCTATAACCCACCGTTTTTTTCATTTTTCATTTTTTTCAAATCCTCAAAAATGATGAAAAACGGCGTGCCATAGTATGCCGTACGATATGGGCTATAGCCCACGGTCCAAAATGATGAGAAACGAGGCTAACCTTTTTTTTCCAAATTTCAAAAAACATGGATTATAACCCACCGTTTTTTTCATTTTTTCATTTTTTTCAAATCCTCAAAAATGATGAAAAACGGCGTGCCATAGTATGCCGTACGATATGGGCTATAGCCCACGGTCCAAAATGATGAGAAACGAGGCTAACTTTTTTTTTCAAAATTTCAAAAAACATGGGCTATAACCCACCGTTTTTTTCATTTTTCATTTTTTTCAAATCCTCAAAAATGATGAAAAACTGCGCGCTATATTATGCCGTACGATATGGGCTATAGCCCACGGTCCAAAATGATGAGAAACGAGGCTAACTTTTTTTTTCAAAATTTCAAAAAACATGGGCTATAACCCACCGTTTTTTTCATTTTTCATTTTTTTCAAATCCTCAAAAATGATGAAAAACTGCACGCTATAGTATGCCGTACGATATGGGCTATAGCCCACGGTCCAAAATGATGAGAAACGAGGCTAACTTTTTTTTTCAAAATTTCAAAAAACATGGGCTATAACCCACCGTTTTTTTTTCATTTTTCATTTTTTTCAAATCCTCAAAAATGATGAAAAACTGCGCGCTATAGTATGCCGTACGATATGGGCTATAGCCCACGGTCCAAAATGATGAGAAACGAGGCTAACTTTTTTTTTCAAAATTTCAAAAAACATGGGCTATAACCCACCGTTTTTTTCATTTTTCATTTTTTTCAAATCCTCAAAAATGATGAAAAACTGCGCGCTATAGTATGCCGTACGATATGGGCTATAGCCCACGGTCCAAAATGATGAGAAACGAGGCTAACTTTTTTTTTCTAAATTTCAAAAAACATGGGCTATAACCCACCGTTTTTTTCATTTTTCATTTTTTTCAAATCCTCAAAAATGATGAAAAACGGCGTGCCATAGTATGCCGTACGATATGGGCTATAGCCCACGGTCCAAAATGATGAGAAACGAGGCTAACCTTTTTTTTCCAAATTTCAAAAAACATGGATTATAACCCACCGTTTTTTTCATTTTTTCATTTTTTTCAAATCCTCAAAAATGATGAAAAACGGCGTGCCATAGTATGCCGTACGATATGGGCTATAGCCCACGGTCCAAAATGATGAGAAACGAGGCTAACTTTTTTTTTCAAAATTTCAAAAAACATGGGCTATAACCCACCGTTTTTTTCATTTTTCATTTTTTTCAAATCCTCAAAAATGATGAAAAACTGCGCGCTATAGTATGCCGTACGATATGGGCTATAGCCCACGGTCCAAAATGATGAGTAACGAGGCAAACTTTTTTTTTCAAAATTTCAAAAAACATGGGCTATAACCCACCGTTTTTTTCATTTTTCATTTTTTTCAAATCCTCAAAAATGATGAAAAACGGCGTGCCATAGTATGCCGTACGATATGGGCTATAGCCCACGGTCCAAAATGATGAGAAACGAGGCTAACTTTTTTTTTCAAAATTTCAAAAAACATGGGCTATAACCCACCGTTTTTTTCATTTTTTAATTTTTTTCAAATCCTCAAAAATGATGAAAAACTGCGCGCTATAGTATGCCGTACGATATGGGCTATAGCCCACGGTCCAAAATGATGAGAAACGAGGCTAACTTTTTTTTTCAAAATTTCAAAAAACATGGGCTATAACCCACCGTTTTTTTCATTTTTCATTTTTTTCAAATCCTCAAAAATGATGAAAAACTGCGCGCTATAGTATGCCGTACGATATGGGCTATAGCCCACGGTCCAAAATGATGAGAAACGAGGCTAACTTTTTTTTTCAAAATTTCAAAAAACATGGGCTATAACCCATCGTTTTTGTCAAATTGCGGAATTGCGGAAATTGCGGAAATTGCGGAAATGGTAATAGCGGAAATTGCGGAAATGGAAATTCTGGAAATGGTAATTGCGGAAATTGCGGAAATGGTAATTGCGGAAATTGCGGAAATGGAAATTCTGGAAATGGTAATTGCGGAAATTGCGGAAATGGAAATTGCGGAAATTGCGGAAATGGTAATTGCGGAAATGGTGGAAATGGAAATTGCGGAAATTGCGGAAATGGAAATTGAGGAAATTGCGGAAATGGAAATTGCGGAAATTGTGGAAATGGTAATTGCGGAAATTGCGGAAATTGCTCTTCACTTATAGCTATCTATTTTCAGGTAGATTGTTTTATTTTACTCAGTCAGCCATATCACTACTCATTTTTTTTCATGAAAAAGGTCATAGCTGGGTAATCTATTTTCAGGCAAATTGTGTTTATTGTATTTTATTTTACTCAGCCATAACAATTTATTAACATTTTTGCCAACTTGCTGGCTGGCAGGCAGGCAGAAATACTCATAGACAGACTGACTGACTGACTGACTGACTGACTGACTGGCTGTGTGTAGGAGTGCCAGTCAGGAGAGATTTTATGACACTCACTATGGATCAAAGTCCATTTGTGGGCCTCATCCAAGCATCAGTCCACCAGGGCTGCTCTGCCTGCCTGCCTGCCTTTCTCTGTCTCTCCCGCTGTCTCTGTCCGGGCTCCTGTTCTCTTTGAACATGATGAACAAACTGGTCTGATACGGGCCCATCTGTGCCCCTTCAACCAGAATGGAATTACCTTATCTTCACCACACAGAGCAGCAGCACCAGCCTCTGGCCCACTGTCCCGCCGAATACTCCCAGGATCTGTTGACTTTAGATGACTCTTCAACATGTGAGTACTGGCCTGAGGTAGCACTGCGGGTAGTGCTCTCACTGATTGACTCAATAGGGCAGAAGTAATTGCCTGACACAGAAACACAATCTGTTCATAATGTGATTCCTCTGAACTTCTGTGAAAGATGTTGACATCTTATCTACTTTGTCAAATGTAAATTGCAATCATTTAGATTCATATTCCATGTCAAACGCTAGCTGTATAAACAAAATAATATATGTTTTAATGTTTCCATTGACAGACCTTTTCCTATGACTGTTCAATTCATAAACTATGAGCATCATGGAGAATTATGTAAGAGTCATATCTGAGATTACAGTTTAGCCAATCAATCTGACTGATAAGATACTAGATGGTCCTATACCGCTATATAACTATTGTGTCATTAACTCCGCTATAAACCTGATCACATGACCCACTTACAGTATATGTCAATCGAGCTCTTTTATTCTGTCAAACCACTTGCAAACGATCTATATATAATCGATTGTATATTTAACTCATTAGATTCACAGATTTGAGATAATCCTCCATACCCACTGTACATAGGCCTACTGTATATCAGTCTCATATCCACTGTTGATAGTGGACATGAGACAACAGTATGTTCATGCTTATATTTAATGGTGACAGGTGTGTGTGTGTGTGTGTGTGTGTGTGTGTGTGTGTGTGTGTGTGTGTGTGTGTGTGTGTGTGTGTGTGTGTGTGTGTGTGTGTGTGTGTGTGTGTGTGTGTGTGTGTGTGGAGAGTGAGGGAGAACCCTGTTACTGAACAAACACTATAGTAACGATTACTATCAGAATATAAAGCTTAAACTTTGATAGAAAAACCTTTTGTTTTAATCAAGAAAATATGACTTCAGCAGTCTTTCTATTTTGGTCTACTGTTACACTTAATATTCAGGATTTTACAGTGATGATGTTTTTATGCTACCGTATGTTGTAAGCCCTTCTTCTCACAGCAAACAAGACACTTTATTACTTGCCAGTGTTAATGCTTTCAATTCATACTCATCATTGCAGCTTGCAGAGGAGTTTATTGGCTGAAAGACAGAATAATATGTACAGTGGTTCTGGTCTGTGAGTGACCTAATGTAAATCAAACTGGGGTTTAAAAAAAGGTTGACTGTTTTAATTCTTCCTTCTGTAGCCCAGGAGCTGAAAGCGGAATTGGAGACGAGGCCAGAGCCTGAGGAGAGCTGTCCAGTCTGTGGGGACAGAGTGTCTGGTTACCACTATGGACTGCTCACCTGTGAGAGCTGCAAGGTATAACTCTCTGCCACGCCAGGACTAGTTGGTGCACAGTAACAAAGTACACTTTTACTTTAATAATACAGGAGCAAATACTTATTTCATCAGTTGCACACCCCATGACACCTTGAATGCATGGATATTCTTGTGTTATTGTCGCATTCCTAAGCAATAATTTCATGACCGGTGGAGAGTCTCTGATAATAAAATAAAATAAATAAATAAAAACTCTCCATGAATTCAAGCCAAGGCTTCATGGGAGGTGTAATTGATAGAACATAAATATGTAGGTAGATACCCTCACAAAAACCAGTAATCCTGGTCTCTAAACTGCCTCCCCCTGGCCGGCCGGGGCGCCTGATGGAGGGGAAAGGAACTGGTTGGAATAACGTGTTCCTTCCACGCGCTACGTCCAACCAGGGAAACTTCCCCCTGTCAGGTGTAAAGGAGCAACTTGGACACTCAAGCATGAAGGAAGCATGAGTTAAGTCTGTTGCTCTCCCCAGGTTGGCGGAGGGTGTGTAGAGCCCAGGATCACAGTAGATGATTGACACAGGGGTGAAAAATGGGTTACAAAATCGTGGGATAAAAAAAAAAAGTTAAAAAAAAAAAAGAACATAAATATTATTTTGTGTGAACTACTCCTTTAAGTACTTTTATGTAATTTACTTGGATATTTGTTGATATTTGAAAGACAAATATTATACTTTTGACTCCACTACATTTCTAGGAAAGGAACCCCGGGACCAAAACGTAAAAGAAATGCATTATGAATTATTTTAAAGAATAGTGAAAAGTCTGATCTTCCAGCTCACAATGCAACATGCTGTGGGCTCGTGAATAGGTTCTTTTCACTTGTAGTTGAGTAATATTTGTCCATCAGAACTAAGCATGTGGCTTTGTAACCATGCAAGAGCATCAATTATGAATACGATATAGCTTTGTAACCATGCAAGAGCATCAGTTATGAATACGATATAGCTTTGTAACCATGTAAGAGCATCAGTTATGAATACGATATAGCTTTGCCATGGCTGTCTCCTCCATTTCTATGTACCTATGTGTTTCTCTCCACATTGCTCTCTCTCTCTCTCTCTCTCTCTCTCTCTCTCTCTCTGTGTCTCTGTGTGTGTCTCTCTCTCTCTCTCTCTGCAGGGCTTCTTTAAGCGCTCTGTGCAGAACAACAAGCACTACACCTGTGCAGAGAGACAGAGCTGCCCAATGAACCCATCACAGAGGAAACGCTGTCCTTACTGTCGCTTCCAGAAGTGCTTGGCAGTGGGCATGAAAAGAGAAGGTACATTGTGTTCTGTACACACACGCACGCACATGCATACGCACGTGCACACACACTTCATGGTACTTTTACTTTACTACTCCACTACATTTCAGAATAAATATTCATTTGACAGCAGCACACACACACACACACACACACACACACATACACACACACACACACACACACACACACACACACACACACACACACACACACACAATACTGAGGTGTGCTAGTAGGTATGATGTTGGAAGGGCAGGTTGAGGTTTGAAGTATAGCATAATCACGGTGATATTCAGTGCAAATTAGGCTACTGAAAGCTCTACAGCTTGAGCAATTTCCTAAACTTCCACTGACCAAAAATGGTAGAGATTTAACTGTAATATGAAATGGTCGCAGCAATATTCCCTCTGCTTCTATACTGTCCTCAACAAATACAAAGCACAGTCCCCCACAGACCGGGCAATGTTTGTGTAAACATGTATACACAACTCTTAACTCACAATGTGATAAACTGACCCATAAGGATTTGTATTAAACCTAATGCTGCCTATCGGCAGTGTTGGGCAGCTACATGTAGCTTAACTTCCTTTTAGTTATATATTTTATTGTATTTATTTTCCCAGTAAGGTCTACTATGATTCATTGTTATCTGCAGTGTTGGGCAAGTTAAGCTACATGTATCTGACCCAACATGCAGATAACAATGAGTCATAGCTAATAGGCCTATTAATGAACTTAATTAGACCTATTGCTTACTCCACTATACGTGCAGGTATTTATATCTTACTGGATAAAACATCAAATTAATAATTACATAACTAAAAGGAATAGTGTTGGGCTACATGCTGCCCAACACTGCCGGTCTGCTTCTAGGAATCAACTCTGCTGTATTGCGACATGCACTGCTGTGTTCAATTGCCATTCCTGTTCCTGTTAACCCATATGACTTATCTGTGAACTCATAAACCAGTGCTTGTGTAGCGTAGGCCATAATGACCTACATAAAACATCCTGACTTTGTATTACATCATGCATACGGTACAACATTTTACACCACCTGTTAGACTAGAGAATCACTCTTTTATATTTTCAAATGCACTAATTAATTAACTTGGTCTGTCTCCAGCGGTGAGAGCAGACCGTATGAGAGGTGGCCGGAACAAGTTTGGCCCTCTCTACCGGCGGGACAGGCAGATGAAACTGCTAAGGGCTTATCACCCGACAAATACTGCCTCCTACAGGATCAAGATGGAAACTACACAAACACACCGACTCACAGCTTCGAATGACATCCACCCCATGTCCAGTCACACCATGGTCCCCTTGTCCGCTGACCATTTCCACCAATCTCAAGTCTATCCCTGCTCTGGCATGGGCCAGTCATTTGTCTCCATGCCTCTGGACTACACTGTGAACGCAGAACGGGAGTCGGCATCTCCATCTCCATGCCCCCGTCTGTACCACCGGACCTTCCCTGGGTTCCCCCAGGAGAAGAGAGAGATGTCTTATGCTTCTACAACCCCTCTGACCCACCCGGCAGCCAGAAATGTATTCCCACCACTGAGCACACCGACGCCACCGTACAGCTTGACGCCAAGCTCAACTCCTTCTCTGACACCATCTTCAACTCCACTCCCAGTCCCTGCCCCAGTGTCCACTCCTCCAGGCAACCTTCTTACACAGCTTCTGGAGGGAGAGCCAGACGAGAGCCAGCTGTGTGCCAAGGTCCTGGCCAGCCTGCAGAGAGAACAGGCCAACCGAGGCAAACACGACCGCCTCAACACCTTCAGCATCATGTGCAAAATGGCTGACCTGACTCTGTTCGGACTGGTGGAGTGGGCCAGGAATAGTGCCATCTTCAAGGAGATCAAGGTATAGAAACAACTGCTACTTTTACCAGTTAGATGTGCGTGTGTGCGTGTGTCTGTGTGTGTGCACGCATGAAAAAACAGCACTTTTTGAGCATTTCACAGTGAAAGTGTTTTGTGTGAACTACATGGATGCGCCTTACAGGTAGAGGACCAGATGGTGCTGCTGCAGAGCTGCTGGAGTGAACTGCTGGTCCTCGACCACCTCTGTAGGCAGGTCACTTATGGCTGTGAGGGCTGCATCTACCTCGTCACTGGACAACAGGTGAGATGTAGTTATAGTCTAATAATCAGAGTTAACACAACGGGTTGCACTGTATACACATCAGAATATTACTATGCTGTATAGACCTGATCAGCAAGTAATGCCTGTCTTTATACTTAATTTGGAAGAAAACAACAGATTTCCAGCTGAAAAATGCCATGTGATAATGTAAGGCCAAACGGAATCTGCTGGTCTTTTTCTGTTTTTCTGCAGTGATTCCAGAGGAAAATCTGCGGGATCTGCAGTGTTTTCTTTTCTTTTAAGGTTTAAGACAGTTATCCAGGACTGTGATCAATTTGTTTAGAGCAAAAATAACTCTAAATATGCTAAATAAACCTTAAAGGAGCATTCAGTGATTTGGAAAAACCCCTGGTCCGCCCCGGTAACAAGATGTGCACATGCACGCACTGCAGTGGAGGGACACTCGACAGGCCAACAGCACACACACCAAGGCCCGCCCCCGCTCGATCATGATTGGTGGAAGGCCCCTCCCTCTCTATCCTGATTGGATGAAGGCTGGGCCACCCAGCCAAAAACGAAACCTAAGGTGTTAACCCCAGGGGTTAACTGGGGACAGGGAGAAACTCCTTATATGGTCAGCACACTATAGTAGGGACTAGGATTATCACAACAAAACAAAATAAATAAGTGATATTTGAATTAAGTGAAATCACTGAATATACATTTAAATATTCTCGTCCAGAGCCTCCAGACCAGCTCACAACATATTAGTCAAGTCAGCAGTAGAGAATGAGGGGAGATGGGGCCACTGTAGCCCAAGATTTAGACTGGGCTACGTCCACTGGTTAATATTACGCATGGCCTGGGTAAAATAGGCTAAACTACAACATGAACGTGTTTTCATTGGAACACCGCGGCCGCGTATTCCGTTCGGCTAAGTGATATTAGGCTGCACATATATTTTTCAGGACCTAATAAAATATGTGATTCTGATCAACATTCCTTCCATGACATACCTGCAGATCGAGGTGTGGAATATTCTTTCCCAAGCCGGAGTGACTCTGAGCAGCCTGGTGTCGCGGACTCAGGACCTGGTATACAAATTGAAAGCACTCAAATTTGATAGACAGGAGTTTGTCTGTCTTAAATACCTGGTTCTGTTCAACCCTGGTGAGTTTTTCCCTCTAGAGAAACTCAAGGGAGCTCTTCAAATGAAGCTCTCTAATCTTGTAACCTAAAGCAATACTGTATGATTGCAATGATTTATCATTGCTATGGAAGTGTCCTGTGCGTTGTCATTAAGGGTGTTTTAGTGCACTGAAACAAATTCCAATCAACTCTGTTGACATGGCAATAAAGTCTTGAATCTTGAATCTTGGGTGCATGCGTTCTCTGTGCCTGCAGTGGCAGAAGTAGTCTGATTTTGTACTGAACAGTACAAGTCCTGTATTCAGAATTTTGCTTTAATAAAAGTACAAAAGTCCTGGCATCAAAATATATTTAAAGTACAAAAAGTCAAAGTACTTAAAAAGTAAAAAAGTACAATATATGCATCCGAATCTCAGATGCAAATCACAGACTCAGGAAGCTCAGATGCAAAACCACTATATCTCAGATTCTGAGATATAGTGGAGCAGAAGAATAAAGTATATAATTATTTTTAAATGTACTAAAACTACCTCAATATTGTAGGCTACTTAAAGATTGAGTGCCGTGAGATGATGGTGCCACTAAAGTGGTGTATTTTCGATTGGGCCTTTTGACTCAAAGGCTTTCAGTTTTCAGGAAGACACCAAAAAGACACAGTGAAGACATATTTGAATATTCTAACCACTGTGCGTCTATTAGAGTTTTGTTAACTCTTACTCCATACACATACAACACTGAAAAAGTACAAAAAAATCACAGCACTACTCTATCTTCAAGTACAGTTCTTGAGTAAAGGTGGTCTAATTACTCACGTTCCACCGCCGGTCTTCTCTGTGCACTACAGATGTGAAGTCGGTGCGGAGCCGCAGTCAAGTGGAGCACACCCAGGAGAGGGTGAACAGGGCCCTGATGGAGCACACGCAGCGGACTCATCCGGGACACGCAGACAAGTTTGGCCAGCTGCTGCTTCGGCTACCCGAGGTCCGCAGCATTAGCCTGCAGGTGGAGGAGTACTTGTACCAGCGACACCTACTGGGAGACCTGCCCTGCAACTCCCTGCTCACCGAGATGCTGCACACCAAGCACAGCTGAGAGAACAACCCTGTCATCTGCATTTCCCTTTCCTTGACTCCTTTGAGACAGTTCTACTGATCAGAGCAGTCCTGAGGTGAAGTTAAACATCCGAACCAGGACCAAACATGGAAGAGGATCCTTTCTGAATGTGCAACGCATCACCCAAGAAGCCATTATCAGTAACAGTATTAATTAACAAACCTATGAAGCCAAAGGATTATTTTTCTGCATTTTGTTTGGATTAGCTACACTGCCCAACATGTAAACTTGGGACTTATTTTATGGATGGTAAGACAGAAAAACAAAAAAACAAACTAAAAATACCTTTCATTAGTATCCTTAAAACAAGTGCCAAGTTACTGATTGCTACCAGAAATATGTTTGAAATAAAAATAAATTTAGTTTTTAAATGTGCCTATTCAAATTATTCTCTAACGTGCACCCATTTTCACAATGTGTTAACATTTGAACATATGGATTATAATGGTTTCGATAATACCCAAGATTTGGCCTATTGCCACCGACATTAATGGTATGAACTGAAAACACAAACATGGGTAACAAAACAAATATGCAACGAAACTTGGAAAGCATGGAAATCAAATCAAATCAAAGATGAGCATGATTTAAAAATGATTTTTATTTTTTGTTCCTCTGGTCCAGTTGCCAGGGAGAGATTGGTAATCAAACAGTCTATGAAACAAACAGATACTCTGCCACCACAGAGATAACAGAGCAAAAAGAAAAGGACATCCATGTTAGACATGACATTTATGAAATGAATGAGTGAACAACAACCTTAAACCAAAAAAGGACATAAATAATACAATCTGAAACTAAACATCAAATGCACCATCTAATCCATACCCAATAAATACACCTCCAGGTGACAGGATCTCTAGAGAATTGCACAGGATCAACTTACATAAAATGTTCAGCTACCACATTTCTTAACAGATACGGTATATACAAACTCCCACAAGTTTCATCCACTTTCCCACGCGTGCAGTTTGAATCAATCGTCTAACCAATTTTCTCTGCAACTGCATTAATACGCATGATTTTTCCACACATCTGCATTGGAATCTGTGAAACGCAACACATTTGTTGGAGGCAGTGTTATATGTCAGGCAGGCAGCTGCCGCTGCTGTAGTGCTTTAAGGAGGCAAGGGGGACAGGAGCAGGCCAAATGTCCACAGCATGGACAGGTAAAAAAAAAAGCATTTGGCCTATTTTATTTCATCAGTCTGCCTACACAAGCCCCACGTTGTGGGGTAGGAAAGGGCTGATACAGTCCTGAATAATCCTTCATCAAGAAAAAGAATGCAGTTTAGTGTCTGAAGAACACATACGCTTATTTATAGACAACGACACAGCTTCTTCATGAACTACCAGGGTTTATTATTCCCTCGCTTGAGAATAGTTCAGCAAGTCTCTCAGCTATTGGACAATTTCAATTCATTCTCACTCGCTCATTCTCCTCTCAAGCAAACAAACATACGTACGTCTCACTAAATGAGTAAGCAGCAGGCTAGCTTATTTGTAGCTTACAAAGGTCAACTTACTTTATACAAATTATTGTCAAAAATGAAAAGAATCGGCAATAAACGGCATTCATTATATATTAAATCAGCATTGATTATCTTTTTCACACAGATCGAGCCAGGTATTGTTCAACATAATATAAAGCCCTCCTTCATGTTCCAGTATTTGTTTTTTCTTCTCGAGATGAGCTCAGGTAACATTTCTATTAATTACATGTACATATCAAAAATGGGTAAATAAACCAACTAAGGGGGAAACAGTCTGATGCATTTCAGCTCCCAAGGCTGAAGCGATTTGTCCAGCAAAACACATGTCAAAATTAGTATCAAAAGAACATCCAGATGTCTACAGCTGAAGTAGAGTTGGAGCTGAGTGAAGCTCGCTCCTACAGAGGCACAGGCAGTTTGTAGGTGGAGAAGTCCACCGACATCCACAGCAGCCATTCATAACGCCACACTCCATGTGGAGCCCCCGACCCCCACCCCACCAACCCAATAGAGCATTTAATGGTTCTGACTAACCAATGAAATCACCCCTGGGAGGGAATGAGTGGTTAGCGAATTGTGCCCTACATTCATAAGAGAGCAGTATTACCTGCTACTTTTCAGCTGAGATCTCCGATCTGAACTGAGCGCCGAGTTACCTCTCTCAGATATGAGAGAGAGAGAGAAAGAGAGAGAGAGAGAGAGAGAGAGAGAGAGAGAGGGAGGGAGAGAGAGAGGGAGGGAGAGAGAGGTTCCTGGAAGAAGAAAAGGCAGCAAAGGGTATAGCAAGAGGAATAGAGGGGTAGGACCAGTCTGGCCCAGAACACTGTTCTGGCTGGTCCCATTGGTGAGAATGTTACTCTCACCGTGAGAGTCCCATATAGAGCAGTGGTTTCCAAACTCCTCACTGGGGTTTCCATGGGTTACCTCAGCTAAATGAGTGTATAAACGTTAACTGTAACCACTAGCATTTCAACCAGGTGTAGAGACATTTAGACAATATCATAGTCATACCTAATGAGTGATAAGAAAGATAGTCCTCAGGACAAACTCATGTCTAGTCGAGGGCTGTGTGTGTGCACGTACAGTACGTGCACGTGTGTACGCACAGGGTGGGAATTTTTGAAAACATTTGAAAACCACTGCCCTAGAGCAGTGGTTCCCAAAGTGGGGTCCGGGGACCCCTAGGGGTACTTGAGGGAGTTCCAGGGGGTCCCCTAAATTATAGGAACCAAATTGACCCTTATGGGTCTGTAACTCAGAGTGTACAAATGGAAACAAATTGACCCTATTTGTACACAGAGTTAAATTAACAGTGATTTTACATATAAATTGGGGGTCCCCGAGATGGAAATGCCATTACATAGGGGACTGTAGCCTAATTCAGGTCAAATCGGGGCCCTTGAAATTAAAATAGTTGAAAATCACTGCTAGAGCCGTAAAAATCTTCTCTTATGGGGGTCCTTGTCATATATTTTCAAATAGGGGGCTAATGGGTATCATTTTGGGGGTCCTTGACATGAAAGAAATTGGGAACCACTGCCCTAGAGGACTGTGTGAAGGGTAGTCAGGGTGACTGGTAGAGGAGAAAGAAAAATCTAATCACATTATTTTACAATCTAGGTAGAACTGGCTGAGTGAATTGCTGCTGGAGTTATATAAATGGCTGTAGTGACTGATTGGCCTTTTGTCTCTTGGCATATGGAAATAGTTTCTTTTCTGTCAAGAAGTCCATCTGTGTGTGTGTGTGTGTGTGTGTGTGTGTGTGTGTGTGTGTGTGTGTGTGTGTGTGTGTGTGTGTGTGTGTGCGTGTGTGTGTGTGCGTGCATGTGTTGGGGGGGTCCAGTCAGTGGGGTGTAATGTCCCCGAATCAAAAGATCTTTACCAGATTTGAGCGGTCTCTATTTCATGGTGCCAAGCTTTTTGGGGGTTCCTGGGCGCTTCTGCCAAAAGTGACCGGGGATGGTGAAGGCGTCCACGCTCATGGACATGGTTTTGGACGGGATGGTGGTGAACTGCTTGCGGTCGGAGCTGTACTTGTAGATGGACTCTACCATCTCAGGCACAATGACGCGGGGGCCGGTGCCAGTGAGACGCACCATCTCCTCGGTCTCGGGGTTCATGGTGTACACAGCGCGGAACTGGCAACTGGCGTCCCTGAACAGGATAAGGAAGTGGTTGGCTGTGCTCGTCTCCATTTCCTTAAGAGGGAGAGAGGGAGAGAGAGAGAGAGAGAGAGAGAGACACAGAGAGATATCAAACCCACATGGTATCGTAAACATGCAGCAATCACATCGACCTACAACCTTGTGAAGCTCGATTTATATTTTGTCATACAACGGTGTATATTAAAATAAACGTCAAGGTCCCCAGGCCGTGTGGACTCTCACCTCTACAATCTTGTTTTTCTGTGGTTCATTGACCTTGCCGGCCAGGCAGCATCGAGAGATAGCGTTGTGGATGATGAACTTATTGGACTTAAAGCTAGGCTCCTTGTACAACTTTGGTCCTGCAAAACAAAAAACAAACAAATCATATTTAGAGAAGTCACATGTGAACAAAACACAACACCTGGTAGGTGACTAGGCGAGCTAAACTAATACCTCACCTGTATATTCCGGGATTGAGGCCGGAGACGATATATTTGAGCCAGTCTCCCAGTTTTCTCCGTTGTGATTGCTCATTCGCCCTGGTGACATGAGTCTGGAGGGGGAATGAGAGCGGCTAGATGGGCAAAAGAAAAGGGAGCTGAGTGAGTAAAGTCAGCTGTAATAATTATATTGAGCTGATTAGATTCAATATTCCATATCGACACCGTTGGGCAGAAACACAAACCGTTACTTTTGTTCCAAAGAGTCAAATGTAGCTATTATCTAGTCACACGCTTTTGGTAACACTTTAATGGTTAACTATAAATAAAACCCACAGGCAGTCTTAACCACTATTTGGGACACGCCATTATAGGTGAGGATTTTCAATAAAAAAAATTCAGCAGATCTACAATCTCAGAATGTGAGAGAAGCTATTTTTCCTACTGGCACGACACTATCAAGTCAAAAGAAATATTTAGGAAAAAACCTGATGACAGGTTTGTAATGAGGGCTAATCACTAAGTCACTTTTTAAAAATAAAAATAAAAAATAAAATAAGAATAACCCTGGGCACTGGAGAATAAAGTTTCTGTTCTCACGCAAACTGTCTGCATCCTCAGAAATGTTTAATAAATAATAAATTAAATTGGAAGGTTACCTGGGAGATTTCCTGACAGTCAAGTTTCCAGAGTCATTAGCCATGGAAGACAGGTTCATAGTGGAGTGAGAGTACACCTTGCTCAACTTAGTGCCTGTGTGGGTATAAGAATAAGACACAGAGTATATGAAGAGGAAGTACAGTAAGTAGAGCAATATAGACGCCGTGGGAACGCAGATTCTCCAAGTACGGGCTCAAGTAAAATACTCAATGAAAATTCAAAACAGTAGAAACTAAAGCAAGCATTTACCCATAAAGCCTTTGGCAGGACTGCGGGAGATGGCTGAGTCGTCGTGGAAGACAGTCTTGGGCCTCTGCTTCTTGACCCCGCGGACAGTGGTGGGTTTCTGCCTCAGGACCTTGTCCAGGTCATCCATGATCTTCAGTTGGTGTCTCCGCTCATACTCCTGCCTGGTGAAGTCTCCTCTGCGCTGGGGAGTACCCTCTGGTGGTGGGGTGCGTGCTTCGGGGGTGCCGGGGGTCCGTGGTCTGTCCTCGCTTTTGTCCCCCCAGCCTTCAATGATCATCCACTGAGGCTTGCTGATGTTGAAGGCGACAAAGACGTTAATGTCCCTGATATTTAGGCCCAAAGCCTAAATTAGCTAATGAAATTCACTTCCCGTTTCCTCCCTACATTTCTGTCAGTCACTGATGCTAAGAAATAATTCTGAGAATTAAAATATATCAACAATTGGAACAAGTTAGGCTTCAAAATTACACACCATTTATTATTCACAAGATGGGAAGGGGAGGTAATTAAACCCTAGTTAAAGTGTTCGACCTGAGATTAGGAGTTCAATTCTCTGGCTGGGTCATAAAAAAAAAAGCCAACCCTAAAGAAATTGATTAAATGAAACAAACTAAATGAAACCAAAACATCTGCAAATGGTATCCAACCATTATTTCCCTTCCTAAAACAAAAGTCTTACTTGGATTCTTTTTCTTTCTCCTGCTCCTGCTTGCGTCTCTTCATCTCCTCTGCTCTCTTCTGCTGCTTTTCCAGCAGGGCTGCTCTCCGCTGGGCCATCTCATCCTCTGGCTTCATCTTATCATCCTGTTTCAAGACATGATGCACAGATACTGTGAGGTCACAGCACTAACACCAAAAGCCTGATTTATAGTTAGTTGCACAGCTTGTCATGTACTGAAAACATCAGACCTACAAGCTCACAATGTGTCACGCTGCGACGTGGTTTTAGGTTGTAGATAGACTGTTTTTGTTAAGCGACACCCATGTGCAACTAAGTATAACTCAGGCAAATTGCTTTTCGGAAGTAGAAGAACATTCTCAAAGTCACTCACCTTGAAGAAGAAGCCGACGCCTCCCTTCATGTCGGGCTCCGTCATGTCACTCATGCAATCAGAGAACATGTCCGGCCCTTGCTCCTCGTCCTCCGCCCCGTCCCCTCTCAAGGCCGACAGGGAGATCTCGATTAGGCTGCTGCTCTTGCCGTTCAACACCGCCGCGGGGGCCTCACTCTCAAAGGAGCACTCGGAGGGGGCCCCGGAGCTGCCGCCACCGCCGGCCATGTGCTCCCTTCTGGTCAGGGTTTGCGAAGGCCCTGGACCCTCCAGGTCCATGCTGAACATGCTGTGGTCGTCGTTGGAGCCTGCGTCCGACAGGGCGTCGTCTGTCGACGGACGGGGGAGGGGCGTGGCGACGGGGCTGTGGACCGGCGTGGACGCGGACGAGCGCAGTTCATCCACGCCGTCCGAGGAGCCGATGGTGAAGGAGGAGGAGGTCTGCACCTGGCACTGCCAGGGGTTGACACGGCGCCGATGCGGGATGCAGTCCACGTTCTGCGGAGGGGTGAGGACCCGCGATATAGCGGGCACTTTGCCTTCCATGGGACGACCATGGTGGTGGTGTTTGGGGCTTTTCGGGGGCACGGACTGGGCTCTGCGGTGGGAAACTTGAGGAGATTTGGGCGGGTTGGTGTGGTTCGAGAGTTTGCGGGACGGCGACGGGGAGGACGACGCCGAGTTCAGATCCCGGGTGGATTCTCGGGAAAGACGCGCCGAAGGAGGGACCGGGGTGGATGTCTTGGGGCTGGGCGGGATGACCCAGGATTTGCTGGGCGCTTTTTTCCTGATCAGTTGATTCTGCTGGTCAGAGAGACGCTGCATGTCACTCTGCAGTGAGCTCAGTGCAGCCGTCAGCTTGGACACGGCGTTGTTATAGTCTCCTAGTGGCGCTGCCCCTTTCTCACCTGGGGTCGCGACCCCCTTCTCTCCCGGTGCGCCTGCTTTGTCCCTGGAGAGAGTGAGCTGCTTGTCGGGCCCCAGCCCTGCTTTGGCATTAAAATCCTCCTCCACCGAGGGGCGCTGTTTGCCTTGTTCACGCAGCTCTTCCTCCTCCAGTCGAGCCAGCCTCTCCTCCAGCGTTAGGCGAGTGAGGTCATCTTCGGTGGATGAGGTGCTCATCTGACCGTCAGCTTCCTCACCTTCTCCATCCTGGTCCTTCTTCAGCTGCAAGAAAGCGCTCTTCCCAAGCCGCTGGCGATGCTTGGCGAAGATGGCCTCGATGCGCTTCTTCTGGGCCTCGATGGCCTTGCGCTTCTCTTCAAGCCGAGCGCCCAGCTCAGACATCTCAGTGGTGAGTTGAGGGTTCTTGCTGGGGCTCTCCTCAGATTTCTGTGCCCAAGAGGTCATCGGAGCACCAGGAGGCTCGCTTGCCTTGGGGGAATCCAAAATATGTTTCTTCTTGCGCTCTGCAAAGGTGGTCATCTTCACGCCGCTATCGGGTGCCTCGTTACCCGGGCCTCTCACAGAGTGAACGGCGGCAGCGGGTGTTGCAGGAGTGGACTGGGTCTTGGGGAGGTCTTCTGAGGCATCCGAGTCTACGCTGCCGTCTCTGAGGACTGAGTCATCGTCCCTTGAACATTCAGATGCGTTTCGAGTCCGTTTAGGCTCTCTGGGATCTCCAGAGGGGCGGTACATCATTCCTGAGCGGGAGGGGGCGGAGCAGCTCATGGGGGCAGGGCTGAAGTTGTTTCTGGAACTGGAGGGGTCATCGGGGGAGTGCAAGTAGAAACCATCGGGAGCTCCGTCTGGGTGGAGGCGAGGCTCCATCTTGCTCTCATTGTGGATTATCTGTAGCGCTTCCTCGATAGTAGGCAGCTCTCCCGTCTCCTCACTCTCCCCAAGGCCGTTCTCCTCGGCCAGCTGGTGGGGCACAGCGGGGCTCTGGGTGGACCATGAGGCTCTCTGGGGACTGTGGGAACCAGGGGACTTGCTGAGCAGGTGGCTCAGGTCCTCTGGAGGAGTGTAGGGCACTCGGGTCATGGTCTGGCCCGCCGGGTTGAGCTGGTCCGAGCTGACGGAGCGCGTGATGGGGTTTCCCATGACAACGTCCACGTCACTGTCCAGGCCAAAGGGAATGCTGAAGGACACCGCTGACAGGGGACGGCTAAGGACAAGGAGACCAATGAGTACCAAGTACACACCAGAAATATAAAAAAGTTAAAACACAACACAGCACATGTAATTAATGTACCTGAGGGGTTTCTTGCTCCAAGTCTTTCCGGCGACTTCTATATGAGACAGTGAGGTAGACTGAGTCAAAGATCCTGAGTGCATTGAGACACACACACAAACACAAGTAAAGGCATGCACGCCACAAAGCACCAATCAGACAACACACAAAGAAGACAAATAAAGAAATATTATACATAGACATTTTCAAACATTCTAACAAACGACAACATCAACATGCCGACATAAACCACAGACACAGACAACAGGGGGACACACCAGATGGTATAATAAAGGCACGCCATGACATTCAGGGTTATTTTTAAATCACATCCTCTTACATACCTGTCGGTAACCCCGAGGAGATGGGGAGGAAAGGCTTCTTGAAAATAGACGGAGACTGAGAGCCACTGGAAAACACACACAGAGAGAGGGAAAGCAGTCCCGGTTCAAACATGGCGATTCTTTCAACAGAATAACATCAGACGTACAGATGTGAGAAATAGGAAAAGCTACCTGTTACAGTTCATACTTGGCGTTCCTGGTTTGGAGAAATCTAGAGAAGCAGAAGAACACGGCATTGTTAGTGGTCGTGTTGCTGCTGCTACAGCACTTGTAGAACTGCAGTCACAACAGACAATAAAGATGAGTTAAGGTCTCACTAATCCGAGTTTGCCAGCTCCCTTATTACAAACGGGAGGGGCGGCTCTCACTTACCGGCTGTGTCTATTGGCTGAACAAACTCTGGCCTTCGCACCTCAAACCAGTTGAGCAGCTCTGCTAGGAAGCTCAGCAGGTTCGGCTAAACACATCAAACACACACACACACACACACACACACACACAAGTTTAAGACATGAGACTTTAACATGAAGACAGCACTGCAGCACATGGTGAAACAATCACCCAGTGGTCTTACAGTATACGGTAGTGGACCTCTTTCTGTAAAGCGACTTTGGGTATCCAGAAAAGCGCTATATAAATCGTATATATTATTATTAGTGGTGTGCGTGTGCGTGTGCGTGTGTGTGTGTGTGTGTGTGTGTGTGTGTGTGTGTGCGTGTACCTGAAGCTCCTGTGGTGCATACAGTACGTCTTCCAGAGACAGGGCGCAGCAGCTCTTCAGACAGCTCTCGCAGAACTCCCGGATAAACTGCAGGTTGTACAAACTGTCTGCCGCGCTCATCGTCTCCTTCATACAAACATCTGACGAAAAAGAACAATTACAGTCAGTAACACTGACGTTATCATGAACGCATGAAAAACTAACAGAAAAGGCAGTGCTGTACCTTCATTAGTATTGTTGTTGTTGTTAACTTCTATGTGTTTTTTGTTTGTTATTGTTATTACTGTCAGCATAATTCCTCATCCTAGGTTTGGTTAAGAGTGTGTGGGGGTGGGGTTATTATAGGAGCATTTCATGTCATTGTATTATTCACTTGTTGATTTCTAAAATGCCAATAACAATAATAAGATAAGAATAAGAAAAAAAGTTGTACAGGTCCCGGCATAAGGACCATTTTAAAATGCCACTTTGCTGTGTGCACACTTCATTATATTGTCTTCTTGGTCAGATTTTGCCATTACCTTCAAGTCTAAGCAGGCCGGGGCAATAGTAGTGAATGACAGCAGCGACAGCACAACCACTGGACAGGTCTTTCACTTCATTCACTACCGGGAAGGTAGGCTTCAGTTTGGATGCCACCTTATCCTTCCTGTAGCGTAACTGAGAGACAGAGAGAGAGACACAGAGAGAGAGACAGAGAGAGAGAGAGAGACAGAGAGAGAGAGAGTCAGAGAGAGAGGTGAAAGTCGTTCAGTCCTTCACTGTAGGTGAGCTCAGTGCAGATAGCTTAGCTAATGTTTGCTTTTTGTCTTCTTTAAAGTGTTTGTCCTAATAGGTCAATCCAAACAAATGTTACAGCCCGGACTCTTCAAACATGGGTGGATATTCAAATGAACAGCCTTCCCAGTCATGAAAACTTTCAAAAGAATTCCAGGGATTGAGAGAATGGAAAAAAAAACATGCTAATGCACATGGAAAGGAAGAGAAACTAGATAAAGTGCCCCTCGGTTCACAGGTCTCCACCAGGGCAGGTCAGGTTGTGGCCTCCTGGTGCCGCTATAATAGGTCAATGTGAAAAAGGTGCCATTTCTTCTGACGCCTTGGATGGTAATTGGATGATTTAAGGCATTTTGTTCCAAAAATGAGTTTTTCAAAAATCCACCTGTTGGTGGCGCTATAACAGGCCAATGTGAAAAGGGTGGGATATATTCCTCAGCCTAGTAGGAAAGTATGTGAAAGATTTCACATAAATTGCACACTGCGTTCATGATTTGAGGCCTTTTGTTCAAAACGGGCCAATCCTGCAAACTTCGAAAGCCAATGTTAGCCAATTAGGATGAAATCTGAAATATTGGACAGATCCGGCTTGAACACATGACTATAGAGATACTGTGTAACGATTTGGGGCAGAGGTTCATCATTGGAATCTAGGGAGTGTGTGTGCAAAATTTGACATCGACCGGGGGTTAACGGTGTTGGAGATTAGCTAGTAACAGACAGACGGACAGCTGGACACACAGACGGACGGATTGCAAAACATACTCTCTCCCCATGCCTTCGGCCTGGTGGAGACAATTACATGAAATGAAAGGAGAGGTAGGCGGAGGTAGAAGGAGAGGGACCTAATCAGAGCAGAGCCGTGTCAGTAGAAAGTGGGACAAGTGGGATCTCAGGAGGCAGAGAGACAGTCAGAGAGAGAAAGAAAGCGAGACAGACAGACAGACAGGCAGGCAGGCAAGCAGGCAGGCAGGGCTGTCTGTAATTGCATTATCACAATAATTTGAGATAATCGCAATTATTTTTGTATAATTGTTTTATTTGATTTTATTTCTTTGAATTTGAAGTTATTTGTCATATATTCCCTGTGGAACTTTTGATTATGAAGCTTTAGAGGCCAAACAGAAATGTAATCTTTCTTCATATGGTCCAATATTCAATGCCAGAAAACACAATTAAACTGCTAATCGCAATTATTTGTGTGACAACCAATCATCAACTTAAATGTTGTAATCGTGACACCCTAGTATAGACATACAGAGAAAATACTGAACTTCTCCAACAGGTAGCAGGGAACACAAAGAGCTTACTGTCAACACACACACACACACACACACACACACACACCCCTCTGTCTCTCAGGTAGGACCGGAGGGACAGGATGCAAATGTCATGCGCAGACCTGCGTCGTGTATCGATGGTGATTCATTCAGGTGAAAGCAACAAACCCACCCCCCCCTCCCCCTCCCAAAACCCCAGCCATGGCCTCAGCACGGTGCAGTTAAATGCAGATGAGGACACATGAGGCACATCAGCAGATGGGGGGGGGGGGGGGGGGGGGGGGGGGGAGATGGCGAATGGAGAAAACAGACCTGACCAACAGGGAAAGAAAATTAGGTCGCAGTGGTTTATGAACGAGCAGCGGAAGGAAGGACAGGAGGAAAAGCAGGAAGGAACTTACAGGAACAAGTTTCCAATACCAGCGTGTAGGACACTGTCGGAGAAGGAGCGAGAGCAGGTAGAGAGGAACGAGAAACGAGATAAACAGACAATAAGACGGATAGGGACAGGTATTACAGACGGATAGGGACAGGTATTACAGACGGATAGGGACAGGTATTACAGACGGATAGGGACAGGTATTACAGACGGATAGGGACAGGTATTACAGACGGATAGGTATTACAGACGGATAGGGACAGGCATTACAGCTACATGAGAGAACTGGAACGTCCAGGCAAAGCGTTGATAATGACAGCATCACCCAGAAGAATTGACAAAACAATCTCTTGTTTACACATTAACTGCTTATAAACTTTTGGTCAAATACCAAAAGTAGAAGGTCAGACAAAAGCTTGTAGATCTGCTATATTTTTGGCAATTGTGTGCCTGTTTTAGTAGAATGTTCACCTAATGATGACATACCCAGAATAGGGATGGTAGGGTTCATGCGGTTAAAATACTCCCCACATTTGTGTGTGTGTGTGTGTGTGTGTGTGTGTGTGTGTGTGTGTGTGTGTGTGTGTGCGTGCGTGCGTGCGTGCGTGCGTGCGTGCGTGCGTGCGTGCGTGCGAGAGAGGCAGTATTAGCAGAATCAATATAATAACTCGATAGCCTTCAGACTTCAGACTGTACATAATGCGTGTGTTCAATGTAGAATATCTGTTGAAAGACCTATGTACATAAGCATGGTTATAGTAGATTATCACATGTGTGACGAGTACAACAACAATTAGCTTTCATAAATACACTGGGTACGTAACTGAAAACTTACTGAGGGTTGCACGGACTGGGGCTCCGTACAGGCCTGAGATGGTTCAAACTGGGTTCCTTCGGTTCGCTCTCGCAACTTCTGGTTTAACTGCATGACAAGTATCACCAAAGTTCAGTTTCACAAACAATACACGTATAATATAATATATAATTATATAATATACTCGTATATATAGACCAAGATAATAAATTGTATTTTTATTTGAATGTACAAAGAAACATTACATTAGTGTATTGGGTAAAACAATGTTTTTATATTTTGGTCATTAATGGGTTAAGTACAGTACAATATTGCTTAAACAACATACCGCTCCTCTGTACTATGTGTACTTTACCTAATGTAAATACACGTATGTAAGGAATGCTTGTTACAACACTCAAAAAAACAACCAGGATATGTTAAAGTATAACAACACAAGGGAAACTGAAGCATCTAGGAGCCATGTCAAGGCCTCGGCTACACCTATATGGATCTTTTTCCAAACTTGGGCCTTTCAGCCACACGCAAACGGAGGTTACATTTTCCAAAATATCCGGATCAGTGGATCCGTGTAGTCATGCGAAATGGATCTTTTGAGAATAGATGACATCACGGCTCATTAGCGCATGTCATTTTTACTATAATTAGATGAGAATTGCAGCTTGCGCCTGCATGGAAACTACACAGATATCTATTCGATTGTTCATGTTTTTATATCACTATTGACACCTTTAAAACATATCATTGTTGCATCAACTGCACCGTCACCAGCGAGCAAAGGGAGAGAGAGAGAGAGAGAGAGAGAGAGAGAGAGAGAGAGAGAGAGAGAGAGAGAGAGAGTGAACTGTAAATGCAATCGCATCAAATAGCGTGGTTGCCTGGTTGGTGAGAAGAAAGTATGGGTCATGTCCAGTCGGCAGTCGACAATAACGCATGGCATCTCTCTCCTGTTTAGGTAATGAAGGCAAAGGGCGCACCCTTGACTGCATTCCGTTGTCACTGTGCCTGCCGAGTCCGACCATGTATGTGCGTGCATGAACGCTGTTCCCGAAATGTCCTTTATTAGCCTACATATTATAACGTGACATATATTTATTTATACACCTCGAAAACTGCCACTCTCTCCACAAGGCAAGCTCACAACTGGTTGCGGACGCGACTTGCCACTTGCCAGAGCAATGATGATAAAGTGTCTATCATTGGGTGTAGGCTATGAATCAGATATTTTTTAAATAAAGAGAAGATCGAGGGACTGTCGGGTTTTGGAGATTTATGTACAGCGGTACTTGAGCGTGACATGCATTGCTGACAGAACAGAATGCAAGAAACATGTTCCACTTCAACTCACAATTAAGGTGGCTTTTAAAATGCGGTAATTATTCATTCATTAAAAATATGATAGGCCGGCCTGGGCCGTGGCTCAGCGGTCCAGGCACCTTGGCAGGTAGTCAGAGTCTGGCAGTGTGCCGCGGGTTCGACTCCTGATCGCGACGGCCTATACACATGAACAAGAATCCAACATGATAGTGCCGTCAACCAAATCTAGGAAATCTATGAGAAAAAAGAATGTACAGTAGTAGGGGTCCCTGATACATCGCTCTCTCAGCTAAGGGGTCCTTGGGCTGAAAAACGACCCCCGTCTAAGAGATTCAAGCCTGTAGTGTACCATCACACAATGGTGGACAGGAACAGTAATTAGTCCAGTATGGGGAGTTGGTTAGACTAAAGTGCATCTGTGGGGTAGATTGTTGTATAATTGTTGTAATGTACTTACAAAAACCCATCCCAACAACAGTTCCTCCTTTGTGTAATAGCATGCTTGCTCCCAGACTTGAATCTCTTTTGCCTAAATTTATGCTTCGGACGGCGGTGTCACGCACCAAAAACAGCTGATCTACAAGCTCACAACACATCGCGAATGTGACATGTTATGAACTTGTAGATCTGTTACTTAGAGCTTTCAAATGGGTACCCTACGGAAGCTGGTAAATCCTCTGTAATATAGAGTAGTGTAATCATGATGTACAAATGCAGATTTTACGTGCACTCCATTCTATGGAGTGCACACTAATTCCCAGGACCCAGACGCTTTTATCCTAATGTTTTTAGTGTTTTAGTGTTAGAACAAGCATTCCTTATGCCCTTTGGGTAGACAAGTACACAATGTTCCATTATTTAAGAACAGAGTATCAGTGTGTTATGGCGTTGTGTTTTTTGTTTTTGTGCCAGCCATACTGTGGGAGATGTGTGAAGAGACCAAGATGACCTGACATCATAGAGACAATGATATCGTCTGTCGGGTGGAAACCTCATACTGCATGTCAAAAAAACGTTCGTTTTCAGTATTCAAATTTAAAAAACGGCAAAAGCACATTTGAGGCTTTCGTGTGACGCTATAGCATGATGGAGTAGAAGTAGGCGTTCATTTACGTCGGCAAACCACAAAAAGTTAAAATATGGAGATAGGAGGTTTCTGCCCGACAGCAACGATATGCATGTTGCCATGCCACAAACAGGCTCCTTCCGCTCCTCACCCCATTAACCCAATGAAGTAGCGTCTCCTCCCAGCTGGAGCCTCCACCCAGACGCTCTGTGGCCCCGCCCGTCTTCACCGCCGACACCGTCTCCATGGCTCCCACTGCCATCAGGGCGTCCATCACTGCCAGGTGAGCGCTCTGCACCAATCACATGAGGAGAGAGGAGGAGGAGAAGAAGAAGAAGGAGGAGAACAGTCAGGGCCGGGGTGGAGATGCAGAGAAAGCCAGACGGCCTTTACGGTCTTAATCAATTGTGGCTAACTGGATAACCGCTGGCCTGTGGCTGGCTGGCAGCTCTACTGGTCTGGCAGTGGAACGTTATAGCCCAGAGATAATGCAGTAAAGGCCAAGGGATCACTCAGGGCTTTCGGTGCCAACTGGGGGTAATTACCACCTAAAGCCACCAGGGGTCTCCACGGGATTACATCTGAGTCAGCAGAAACATTGACAACATGGAAGCTGGTATGAGAGTCCACACAGTGAGCAGTGTGTGTGTGTGTGTGTGTGTGTGTGTGTGTGTGTGTGTGTGTGTGTGTGTGTGTGTGTGTGTGTGTGTGTGTGTGTGTGTGTGTGTGTGTGTGTGTGTGAACTTTGGATGGACATCTATACTATCAGTGAAAATAATTGCCAATATATGCTACGATAACATGAAGCCTGTCATTCCTCAATTCCCTTCCATTGGTGGAAGTACCTTCTCCTCTCTCTCTGTTCCCCTGTCTCCTCTCCTTCTACCTCCTCTGCTGTGCAGTAAATGATGTCCGTATGACTCACGTGGGACAGACTGCAGAATAGAGTGAGCGCTGTAACTGACTCACCAGGAAGCATTAGAAAAAGAACAGTATTCTCTTCCAGAAATAAGAATTCCACAACTCTGTTTTCCAGTTTCTGTGTGTGTTTGCATGCACAGGAAACACACAGTATGAAAAACCAACACAACTATCAATATTTACGCATCACATGGCATGAGAGATTGTCAATGTTACAGATGTCAAGTGTCTCCAACCTTTCCATCGCAACCAACAAATACATTACTGCCTTTTTTCTCAGTGTCGATAATCCATCACGGAGCCTTTTACCAATGGCCAGAGCCCATTAAAACAAACTACCAACATTATCAGCTCAGTTATAAAGAGCGCCCTAAGTCCCATAAGATGGTTAGCTCATTAACCACCATGTTCCATTCACGCTACACAGAACATGTACTCTTAGTCTTCACCATATTGATCTATTGCTGCCTTCAACATAGGTTATCCATTTGTCTGAAATAGCTGAGCTAGCTGAAGAGCACATGATTTATGATTAAAGTAAACACAAGTATGTCCCATTAAAATCCTAAAGAGGAACAGTGACCTGCAAATTAAAACTAAATCAAACACTCCGTTTGTATTTATGTAGTTCAAGTTGGCTCCAGTTAGTCACCAACCCACCATTGACTGGAATAAACTTTCACCAAACATTCAGAGTGGATGTATTATCTATAACCGCTACACTACATTAATACCAGGCAGGGTAACTGAAGAGGGTGTGTAATCTGACGTTGAGAAGGGGCTTCAGGAGAGGCTTCGTCTAAAAGCCAGCGACCCCCCCACCCCCCAGATCATCACAGACCCCCCCACAGCCATCCCCACCCCCCAGAGCATCACAGACACTGGACACCATCTGCAGGTATACTGGACACCTGTCCCCACTGCGGTTAACTTAACACCCAGGATCATTTGAACACCCAGCTTTACTTGCAGAAGGAACGCAGGCCTGCACCCGGTCTTTGATATTCAAACCATGCAGTGTACTGTACATCTTCATTTTGCACAACAGGATGATATACAGTAAGAGTATTGCAGCCAGTGACTTTGGCATATGCCTTGGGAATGTTGCTGTGAAAGTGCTTACTAATGCGCCACCAACTCCCAAGTCGAAAAGCATTGTGCATTTTATAGTACGGTACTTGGCAAGTAATGCTGATAATTCTTAGCCTACACTAGATTTAAAAGCTCCCTGAGTTTACACAAATCCATGGCACTGCAGTATGTTAGGGAGATCATATTATTTTACGACTTTACGTTGCTGTCGGTCGTGTCCAAAAATTACTTTGACTTTTCAGGAAATGGAAAGAAAATAAGCTGTGCACTAATGGATCGAACTTCATTGTTATTTTTGTTTGTTATCGTGTCAGTGGTTAAATATTTATAAAAACTCACAGACATATGGGATGTGATTATAAGCGAAGATTCATACAAAGTCTGCCAACGATCAATCCAGCGCTTTGAGATCACACACACACACACACACACACACGGTTCAGAATACAGCTGCTAGGTTGCTGACCAGGTCCAGAAGATCCTGTCATATAACACCAGTCCTCGCCTCCCTACACTGGGTCTCAGTTTATTACAGAATACATTTTAAGATTCTAGTTATTACACACCGAGCCCTCCATGGCCAGGCACCTCCTTATCTCTCTGACCTGCTCCAACCGTATGTGCCCAGAAGGTCACTGAGATCCACATCACAGGCTTTGCTGGTTGTTCCTCAGACAAAACTAATAACCAAAGGCGATCGAGCCTTTGCAGGTTTTGCCCCTAGGCTATGGAATGAGCTCCCCCTCTACCGAAGAACTGTGGATTCTGTGGACATTTTCAAAGGACTGTTAAAAACTCACCTTTTTAAACAGGCCTTTCCTTTCCTGGTTAAATGTTAATTGCTCTATTTTTTCTATTTTGCCTTACTTTATTAGTGATTTAGTTAGTGACTTGTTTTAATTTTATTGTTGTTAAAACACTTTGTGACTGTAATTGTCTGTGAAAGGTGCTCTATAAATAAACCTTACTCTCTCTCTCACACACACACACACACACACACACACACACCTTTCCTTCCGTCGCTACCCTGACAAAGTAAACTTATTTCACAAACTGTATTTGCAGACATAATATTCACCAGTTGACAGCAGCACAGGGACCCTCCCTCTTCACTATTGGCTAAGTGCAAGAAGCTCCCAGAGTCCCAGTTATAATAGTTAACTCCCACCAATAGAGAGGACAGGCAGGTCACCAAAGCATTCTTCTTATCACAGGGGCATTTCTCCAGTCCCTCAACCTCCAAGTATGAGCCTAATCTGTGTAAACCAGTGCCTGATACATTTTACTACTTTACAAATTCCATGTTGTTAGAGCCAAGGCATTCTTAACCTCTAAAGCTGGATTTATTTTTCAAGACAAATGTCATAGTGCATGGCGTGCAATCTGTTGCTTAGCAAAAATAACATAACTGGGGAAAATAAGTACTGTGGACAGGACACATCAGTCGATAACACATTATTTTGGCTTCACAGTGCCCCATATGAAGGTGGACGGTGATGCCGTTTCTCACATCAGATCAGGCCTGTCTGCATGTCTGTCTACTCAACCTTGATGTAAAGCGCTGACCCGGGCAGCTCCAGTCAGAGCAAGCGGAGGACAGGAGTCAGGACAGGGCGATGCTAGCAAAGGCCTGTCAGATAGCATTGGATCTGGCCCTCTAGATGACTGCAGTCAGGCAGTCAGAACAGCATGGGGCCTGGTCACTAGTCTCTCTTACCCTGCAAACAGCCAGGCATCGAGGGAGAGTTTCGCCCAGTATGCCTGTGCGACATGTCTTGTCCATTTAGTGGGAAAAAGTCTGCAGTACTACAGACAGTGACAAATGGGCAGGTACTTTAGGCTGAGGCACTGAGGTTTGTCTGTAGACTGAGGAATGCCAGGGAACCACCAAGAAGTGACCGGTTCAGAAAACCATTATACGGGTCAAATGATTATCGTTCCAGCCAATGATAATTATCTGACATGCTTGCCATTTCATTTCATGTGTGCTCCTCTGATGCAGCCGCCTCTCTCTGAAAAGGTGAAGCCTTGCAGTCTGGCTCAATGTCACGCCTGCAAATTAAATTATGGGATCGGTTGAAACATTGACAAAGACTGATGATAGCTAATAGCTAATCAAGGGGAGAGGTGCGCGAAACGGAAGCTCCCAGAACTGAAGCATTTGCCTTCACCGTCTGGCATAAAGGCTGTTTTCCCATGTAGGCAGAGCATGCTCGAGTTATGCAACTCACTCAGTATCTGTCACAAAGAGCATACAAAACAAAATAAATGCTAGTCATCATTTCTCTCTCTCTCTGCAGTTGACCTGCTCAATAAGACTACTGTAGACTAGGATCAACTCATTTAGCACTTAGCTGTGTTTTTTATCTGGTCAAGAGAATCAGTGGAAATGAATATGGTCTGTGCTCCCAAAAATAATTCCCCTTGGAAACCAGGGGCGTCAGCCGTCATAGTGGTAGGGTCAACCCATAAACAAGTGAAATATTAGGAATCCAGCTTTCTTGGAATACTTTAGGCTACTCGATCCGGCAATTATGTGGAGGAACAATAACATTGTGGCCCCCAACCAGATAGGGATACTAGTAGGCAGGCTCTAGACCGGATTACACTAGTCAATTGGGAACAAAAAACAGGCTTTCCACATAGTGAATTAGGACTAGTTGAGCACTATACTGTATCTGTGTAATTATCATGTACTGGTGCTTGTCATCTGGGATGATCTTGCATTGTTTTGTATTGCCATTTTATCATTGGTCCTGGGGTGAGGCCAAATGTGATTTTCCAGCTGTGTTGACCAAAGGTTATGGGATTATACAAGGAGGCTGCTGTTACTTAAACAGCAGCCAAAACAATGAATCTCAACTCATCCAAGAAACAAATTAAAATGTATTGGCTAGACTAGCAATTTATACAACATGAAAGAAGCAGACGATAAAACAGTTAGGAGCGAGAGAAGAAAGAGAAGAGAGAATTAGAGGCCGACGACAGGATATATCGTTGGGATAAGTTAGACTTATTATGTTGTTCCATTCTGGCATTCCATTGCACAACCTAAATTAATGAATGACTAAAGATCATCCAAACGCTGTCTGCGGTGCACTCAAGATAAGTCATATCTTGATAACCAGCCCATTTAAATCACAGGTGTTATGTTTAAGTTCTCATACAGAAACTGAAACCCATATGCATGACACAGGTACACATTCTGCTATTATACGCCTTTTTTGACGGCATTGGTATCGGCAGATATATAGACAATGTTTCCCGATTTGTAATAGGCGTACCTATTTTGGGCATGTCATTGTAGGCAAAATACAAATAGCAGATCTACAAGCTCACAACACGATGCAAGCTTTTAGACCTGCTATGTCTGCATTTCTTGAATAGGACTTAAATGTCTAAATAAAAGCAACATTCAGTGTGTGTATTTTACATTAACTTGTTTGTTTGGTTGCTCATTGTATAATTAAAGTTAATGTCTCTCTAGGTCGTCCTCAGACGAGCCCTCTATCATTGCTTCCAGTCATCCAACATTCAGTGCCGTGTAGGAGAACAGACTCTACCGTTGCGTAGATGAAGCCGAGTTTGGTTTGACAACATACAACATATCGGTCAAAAGATAACAAAACTGTGATCCAGGACTCTCCAATATCGAGATTAGCATTGGACCCAAAAATATGAGGATGAGCATTAAGCAGAGAAGAATGAAGGCCTCAGTGAGAATGTTGTTGTTATGCTGTACAGTAATTATTCTGGAGGGAGTGGAGAGAGGGTAATTCATTACCAAAGAGAGGAATGAAAGGGGAGAAGCAGGGGGGCCTCGTGGATTCCCTGTTGCCAACGCTGGAGAGCTCCGCTAAGCCAAATCACAAGTTTCCCTAATGAGAGAGGAGCGAGGAGCAACTCTGGAACACACAGCACACAGCCTTCCAGCCGGATCACCATAACAACCAGCTATCTGACCCACAATGCACCTTAACACAAGCCTGCACACAGTAGTACTCTCAGCTTAACAACACTGGCTTGCCATTTGGATATGTCTAGCTAGCAAGCAATACAGGATAGGGGCAGGAACGAGCACCGGTGTTGGAGAGGTGCCGACTACAGAGAAGATACAGCAAGTGTGAAGGAAAGCAGTTGCATACTCGTAGCCACGATGAAAGGAATGATGCTGAGAACCAACCTGACAGGCAGAGGGAAATGAACATCGACCAGCAGAAAATAAATCATCGTCATTAATGCCATGTCTGCACATGTCAATAACAGCACAACCAAGCCGGAAGTAAAGGCACCTTGCTGGTCATTATGTGCGATTATGAATGATGAAGGCTAAATCTGATTATGTGTGAAATATGAATTAACCCCATCCCACCCCAGTGTAGCGACTGATGCCTATTACGGGGAAAGATTGAGACATGGGGATCAGGCAGGTCTGGGGCCCGATTTGGGGTGTTGGGTAGAACATTACCAAGCCGACTCTCACGGCCCACGGTTCTATCAGCACTGACACGCCTAACTGCTTAACCCATTTTGGGTGGGAACCCCTTTTGGTGTTAGCATTATGTTATGGTTTAGCTATTGAAAAATAGCAGATCTACAAGCTCATAGCACGCCACCGAGTGGCGCGCTACGAGCTTGTAAGTCTGCTATTTTTGAAAAAACGAAGAACGACTGACATAGAAACATAGCTTTTTCAGAAAACGGTCAGGATGTAGATCTCAGGTCAAAATGGGTCAAAGCAAGAAAAACTAGGTTAGCATTATTCCAATCCCCATCTGGACAAGGCCAGCACATTATGAGGTCTTGCAACAAGCTTTTATTGTCTCCACTTGCAAAAAGAAAAAGCATAATTGCCAGCCCACGCGATTTTTCCGTGACAGAGCAAATGTTGCGAGACAATGTTTACCATTCCTGATCCGGGGATAAGAGCGTGCCAGTGCTAGTTTCAACTGAGCTTTTGATCGATGCTCGCTTGACCGAAAAACCTGCCGACACAGCAGTATGGTTTGAGACCAAGTGTTCAGAGAGAGCGTTAGCACTGCTAACGGCTACACAACTGACTTCAGAGCAGTGGGAGCAAATATAGAAGTATGGTGGAACCTCTGACAATAGCTAAGGTTTCCGTAGTATAAATAATACCATTGCAACTTAACACTTGGACTTGATATAGCAGCTCTCCAGAAACAATGATGTGACATATAGGTTTGACGTTTTCCGGAGAAGATGCTAGATACATCCGTGGTCCTCGCTGATGGGTCATATGCGGATGACAGTCCGTCTGGCTGGCAGATTATCCCCTAATCTTCACAGTCAGATCTTTATCCTCAATCTGAGGAGTGATGGGGGGCTGGGCCACCAGGGAAAGACTGCCAGCTACCAGGGCATGGCAGAGGGAGCAGGGAGATTCAGAGTGATTGAACAGGCACAGCTCGTGTCGGTGTCTGTCATGTGTGCACTGTGTCATAACTACTGTTCTTCTCCCATTTCCTCCTGAACAGTAACTGTTTTGGACATACAAGGTTTCCACCCGACGGCAATTTGAGTTTTGATATGCAGTAAAGCAGCGCTGCAGCAGATTCCATCCTGCTGCTCCAAAGTAAAGCGGTTTATTGGCCGCATTGATGGTCCATCCTCCTAATGCTGCCGCATGACCCACTTTTCCCTGCAGCGCACACACACACACACACACACACACACACACACACCAAGGACCCCCAGATGATTATGTATTTGGCCACAGACTCCCATCTGAAAATAATTTGTGCCAGTGACCCCATAAAAAAAATATTGTTATAAAAGAATAGAATGCAATAATATTTGAATACCAACATTTAGACAAATATTTATTTTTGAGTGGTGCAGCCAGTGTCTGACAGCCAATAGTCTGACAGCCAATAGTCCGACAACCAATAGTCTGACAACCAATAGTTCGACTGCCAACAGTGAACCTCTATTCCAACATGACATGACAACGACAGACCCGGAAAAGCATCTACTATGGATTTCTCCCGTAGACGTTTCAAAAAGTAATTTATTTAAAGACCTTTTAAGCCTTGGGCGAAGCCAACTCAGAACGTGAAAACTATTTTTGGGTCGAACAAATTAGAAAAAGCAAAAAAAAAAAAAAAAGGTGTTGTACCCTGCCCTTTTTTTCCCTCTGCACTTGATATTTTATTCTTGTATGAATCTATGCTGTCTTTTAACTAGAAGAAATATCATTTCTGCAATTGGAAAAACAAATAAAGCAATCTTGATCTTGAACTAAGTGGTTAAACTGATTTTTTTTTTTTGAACTTTGTTTTTATTTCAGTTTAGGCAACTTCACAGAATTACAAGTATACATTTTTCTTACAACTGATCTTTTTTTTTCTTTTTTTTTCACGACCTCAGCTGCATACTTTCACAGGATATATAAGTGTTACACTCATACACACAAACAACTTCACATACATTTACAAGTACTCACAAACAAAGAAAACAAAACAACAAAAAATACAGGTATACAGCGAGACAAAAACGACAGAGCGACGGCAACAATGGGAGGTAAACAATACTGGGAACAGACATACTGGAGATGGAGGAAGGTGTATGGGTACACCAGAAGGTCTGAAGAGAAGTGTATGGGTTACTCAAGATTCCGAAAGCCTGCTACCTCGACAGTAGAGGCAGAACAGGACTCCATCTTTTACTAAATATGTTTGGTTGAAGCCTCAGGGCATAAGTAATTTGTTCCATCTGGTAGATGTCCCATATTTTTTCCACCCACATACTGTATGTTGGTGGGGCTGGTTTCAGCCATTTAATTGTAATACATTTGATGGCCGCTGTAAGCAGCACATGCAATAAATATATTTTGGCTCTACTCTCCAGACCTTCCGGTACCACTCCCAACAACATTACTGTGGGATCCTCTGGGATGTTTTGACCAAAAACTTCTTCTAGTGCTTCAGACACCTCTCTCCAGAATGTTCTCAATTTGGGGCATGTCCAAAATATATGAGTGTGATTCCCGATATGTGCTCCACAGTCCCTCCAGCATCTATTTGAATGATCTGGACCCATTTTGGCCACTATATGAGGCGTCCTGAAAAATCTAGATATTACTTTCCATTTAAATTCTCTCCAAGTATTTGAGTTAGTTACCAGGTGCGCTTCACTACATACCTCTTCCCACGTATCCGTTGTTACTTCTATACCTAATTCAGCCTCCCATTTCTCTTTTATATACAGTGTGTTATTTGGGCAAAGGTTCAAGAAGACTTGGTAGAATTCCTTGATTACCTTGCCATCGCCAAATTCAAATTTGAGCAACAGCTCCTCAATAGGAGTGGGTTTCATGGCCCTCTCCCAGTCCTTATGTTTTGTTAGAAAGTCTCTCAGTTGCAAATATCTGAAAAAATTTGTCCTTGGGAGCCCGAATTCAGTCCGTATCTGTTCGAATGATTTAAGGCCATCCTTATTAACTAATTGGTGTATGCTGGTTAGGCCGAATTCTGTCCAATTCCTGAATCCTACATCCAGTTGAGCTGGTATGAACTCCTTTATGTAACCAATATGTGTTAGCGAGGAGATCTGTTTAGGTAGTCCAAATGAAGTTTTTATTTTTCTCCATATTTTTAAAGTAACTCTAGTCCACTCGCTCATTTGGATCTCTTTCAGTGAGGTATCTAGGAAGGGTACAACGTGGAGTGGTTGCGAACAGAGGCTTTTTTCAATATTTAGCCATCTAGTATCCTCAGTTTCCTGGAGCCAAATTGTTAATGGTTTCAGCTGTGCCGCCCAAAAATAGTGTCTCAGATTTGGGAGTTTTAGTCCTCCAACCTCCTTAGATAACTGTAAGTTAAACTGATTTTGATGTTATATTAACTAATTTAGCTGGGTGGGGACCCCCCCCCCCCCGGAACTTCAAGGACCCTTGAGGGGGTTAGCTGTATGCTCTCTCACATAGCACTGCAGCCAACTGAGAATTCAGCTGCCGTAACAGACAGTTTGACGATTATGCAAAAATAATTGAAATCAATCATCTCAAACAATTGCAATCAGACGATTATGTAATAATTGTGACAAGCCTACATAGCACTGCTACCAACGGTAGCTGCTGCAGAAGCACTAATAGGCATGTTTGGAGTTTAGTGCAAGGCCTTTGACAGTCAAAAGCTTATAGTAGCTGGCCTGATAGCAAGCATCACCCACAGCCGAGACAGAATACACACTCATGAGTCATGACATGTACCCACACATAGGGTACAGTACATGCACATTGCACAGAAAAAAATCTTGAACAATTTGCCTATCATATTACTGCCATACCATGCTAATGGCATGCTGTGGGACACACACATAATACTACACTACAGTATCATTGTCATAGCCACAATGTTGTAACCACTTCAATTCTAAGTACCTTGAGGCATGTATTGTACAGTAGGAGCATGTATTGTATACAGTAGGAGCATCAGCAGGTGAAACTATACCACAATTTCCTTTGCCCTGCAGTGCTCTTCTTATTATCAATCACCAAATAAAACAACAGTTCCAATAGCGAAGATAAGACTGCAGTTTCAGTTTCTTAGGCGAATAAAATGAACCTCAACAACATGCAAGCTATGGTGTACAAATTGATAGAACAATCCAATGTATTAGTTATATCCAAAGCAAGTGGAAATGGTCTGACAGACTGAGTAGCCCTCAGACAATAGCCCTAGTACGAACTGCAATACTACTGTATGCTATTTTTTGTTTTATATTACATCATTATACACACACCAGCAGCACAAGTACCATTAAGCTCATCATCACCATGGCACTGACACACACACGACCTGCTCTAGTGGCCACTAGAGACTAGAGCATATGGAGAGAACAGCTTTCAACTGACTGCGTGGGGAACTCCTTCTCTACACAGATCCCAAGAGATTTACTCTCTGGCTTTCAAAACATAAACATGTGTGTGCATGAACCAAGATGGCTGGGCTTTGCTGGTCTTTGTCATCGCATAATGAAGACGATGTATTGGATGAACTGATGAAGGAAGGATTTCTACAGAAAACTGGGTTACAGTGAACTCGCCTGCCTTGACAAGTAGGTCAGAAGTGTAGTCGTTTCTCGTTCTGAACCACCAGCGTTTCCCATTAAAATAATGAAAGTGAATAAAGCAAGAACATAAAGCCGGGGACCAAATGTAATTCCGACGGAGCATTAGTCCGACATGCGTCCGCATGTCGGACATGCGCTGCTCCCGTGCTTGCGGTTGGGTTTAGGGTTTGAGGTGGGTTGTCGTTTGTCGGACAAATGACTAGTCTGAACTACGTACTGCAACGCATAAAGCCAGCTGCCGGGCAGAAGCTAACATCTCAAGATAATGGACACTGGACATTTCGTGCCTGGTAGCCCTTTCTGACCTTTACCATTACCATCAGCTGCAACCAATGCGACTACTACCACTGCATTAATGAAATCATTAGCAAGTACCACCCGCACTCCCCCAAACATACACTGACTAGAGAGAGGGGGGGGGGCAGAAGAGAGAGAGAGAGACACACACATTCATTGTCAAGAGCTAGGATGATAAACCAGTTTCTCTGGATTCACAGCCTGCAAGAGCATATTAAGAACATAAGACAGGGGGGCAGAGTGCTCTCTCGACACGGCCTCTCCTGTTTCACTGGAACTGTTCCGCCATTGTTCCCCACCTGATCCTGACCACCTATTGTGTTCCCGTCCAGGCTCTCCCTCCCACCTCACTTGAGCATTAAAGGCGGCATTCATCCCGCGTCACCCAGAGCAGACTGCCGTGACCCTCCCAGCACCGTGACCCTCCCAGCAGACATCCACTCAGCTTCAGGGATCAGCTGGAGCAGGCAGTGTGGGTGGGGAAGGGTGGGGATTCTGGGTGTTGGGATGAGATGGGGGTGGGGGTTCCTTTTTGATGTTCTTTAATCCCACAAATCAAAGCATAAACGGGTCTCACATCCACAACTAATGCCATCCTACCCCTTCTTGTATTATAGCCCCCCTGGTGAGCAGCTCAAGGCTGAGGATGATCAGCACATGGGTCCCTATGAGTCGAGTCAATGGCATGCTGTGACTCATCTGAAAAACTGTGGTAGCTTCTTTAGCCAACATAAATCAACCGTTCCTTAAATTAATTTATTATTATGGCCAGGCGAGCACACAGCTTTCCAAACTGGTATGGAATAAGTCACGGTAAGTCTTCCATCCTGTTTGTGTACTCTCTCTAATCGAGTGAGTCTGCAAATAAACACATCTTTACCATTTTGATGGGTTTGTGCCGGAGGTCTGCGTCGCTCAGCGGTGTGCCCTGGTCGTCGGCGGGGGCCACGCCTCTCTTATCAAGGAGCTGCAGCAGGGCAGTGTTGTCCTTGGGGGGAGCGTCGGCAGCGTTTGCCCCCAGCAGCAGGCTGTAGGTGCGGCAGTAGAGTTCGGAGGACAGCAGGAGACGCGTGACGGGCGGTTTGAGGTGTTCCTGCTCATACTGGTCGCAGTAGAAGGGGTCACGCAGCTCCACGGGGACATTCTCTACAAAAGAGACAAAACACACAGAGATGTTTGTCGTCAGAGAGATGCCTGGGAGTAATGTTACACTACTAGAGAGATAACAGTTAGTACTGCAAGCAACAAAACACAATTGAAGGGTGGAGAGTGGAGATGATAAATAGGATCTCTGAGTGTTCTGTAAATAGTAATAGATTAGGGAGCAGGCTGACATGACACCATCAACTACTAACCTCTTCAGTCAAAGAAAAGCAGCCTTGTGATCTTGCTCTTTGCAAGAGGCTCTGGATAAGAGAGCATCTGCTAAGTGCCTAAATTGCAAGTTATAACGATGGAACCACCACGGCTGTGCAGCCGCCACGCTACAGAGGCAGATTGAGACAACTGGTGACATGGTCTATACCCTGGGGCTATAATCATCTGAGTGAGTGAGCCTAGCAGGGGTTAAATGAAGCATGCTTGTTTGTGTATGTGTGTGCATTAGAGTGAGAGATAAGGTAAAAGGGCCTACGAGCTAGTGAGAGGAGTATAACTATACAGTGTGTGTGTTGATTTAAATCAACCGTAAATAAGTCAAAAGGCCTGAAGGCAGTCAAGTGGATATGAGGACGAGGTGGGTCCAATTTCACCTTTCCTACAGTAAAGTCTTATGCATTTCCCTCCTTGTCTGCAGTGCAAACAACACTGTTCTCCCTCCACTGATATGATGCCACGGTGCATTCCAGGACCCATCAGGGTCACATGTTTATCCAGAGCCAGTCAACAGCTATCGTGAACACATCCAGTAGTAATAATCAGCAGGCGTCACTCAGGGCTAGTGAGGCATGCGTGGCCCAGAAGGTTAGCGTCTGAGGATTACCAGATGCAATGCCACTTGTTTTTCCAAGGACGGTGATAATCTGCTGCTTTGTTTCTGGATATCAGAGCTCCAGTCTCCACAGAACCAAATGTAAAACCTGCATGTAACGTGTGTTGATAAATAAAAGTGAGTGGAGTGAACCATAGTAGTTGGAGCCGGATACAAACAGGGACATTTTAATTCCATGTCTGAATAGCCTGGTACCAATTCCATGTCTGAATAGCCTGGTACCATACTTACGTGTATGTCAATGCTATGCACTGTGGTAGCTTAATTCCCAACAAGCTGGTTGAGTTAGGCAATTAATTAAGCTATTAGTAGGCTAAATAAACTTTGGACTGCTTCTTCTTTTTTATCTGTAAATGAGACCAGAATAAATATTTCCCCTGAAACACACTCTGTGAAACTGGTTTCACCACATTCATAGATGACAAAACAAGCCAATACACCATTGATACTTGACCTTCTGAATTTGAAGGACCCCCAGTTTAATATGCATTTGACCACGGACCACATTTGATTATAAAAAACAAAATATCTCTGGGGACCCAATCTACACTGTAAAATCCTCAGTGTTTATTTAACTCAGTTTGGATCCATTTGGATCCCGGACCGACATGGAGAACCACTGCAGAGGCCTGAACTCAGCATTGCTCTCCTTTTGAAACGCCCTACAGGTTGACGAGATGAAATACTAACCACTTCAACAACTGTGTGTGTTTCGTGCAGTACCGAGACCCGAGAGGGAACACCACCACAGGTGAGAGATATGGCCATGCTGTTGCCTCATGAAATTCCTGTAATGTATCCATTGACATCAGACAATGCAACAGGACAAAAAGCATGACACGCTCAGTGTGTACAGAGCACAGTGTCCACGGCTCCCTCTCTCTGCCTGATGACTATAGGTGCAGAACAGCTGTGTGACTCACGCCACATGGCCCATTTTGTTGTGAACACCATTGTGTGCCTTTCAACTCCGATGGGCAGGCTAGGGGCATATGGAAAAACCAAACCCTTCCAAATATTTTTCACTTTCAGTCACTAGCATTCAGGGCACCACTGAAGCCCTATTTCAATGTTTTCCAACATTTTAACAATGTTGATATGCCAAAAATAGCCTGGTTGAAAGTGGCTAAAACAAAATAACACATGAGGAAAAAACTGATGACTCATGTCACATACATACTGATAATGACGTGTAAAAATAGAAAAAGGTAAAAGAAAATGTAAAGTTGGATGCAAATGACACAGCTCAGAGATTAATGTGGGCGATAAGAGCATAATTTCCCTACAGGAAAGCGGAGCTATGAATTGACATTGGTGTAAATGGTAAATGGTGCATTTATATAGCGCCTTTATCCAAGGCGCTTTACATAGATTGTGCATTACATTCACCCATTCACACACCGATGGCAGCGGAAACCATGCAAGGCACCAACTAGCACATCGGGAGCAATTAGGGGTTCAGTGTCTTGCTCAAGGACACTTCGACAGTAACTCTGGGGGAGCCCGGGTTCGAACTGGCAACCTTGCGGTTCCCATCCAGGCACTCTACCCCTGAGCCACCGCCGCCCCGTGTGTCACCCGCAGCGCAAAAACAAACCGGGTGAAGATCCAGACCAAACCATTTTCTCATTAAATGTCTGAAGAAGATATAGAGCAAGCGCAACGACAGACGGTGGAGGCCAGGAGGCCTATTGCCCATCTATGCATTAGAAGAAAAAACTAAATACATCACCTGAATGTTGATACCACCACAAACCCACGGGATCGTATTTATATAGCAAACATTTGTGTCTGCGTGCAGAAATTAGCTAAGTGAAGCAGCAGCCTGCGTAAGTGCGTATTAAGGGTTCAGAGTCTGTTGGGCTTTGGAAAAGGCAAAAGTTAAACGTGTCTCTTTTACAGACCATTCTGGATTAACCACTTGCAACCTGCGATCCCTATTCTGGGAAAGTGAAAAAAAGAAGAACATTTCAAAATAAATAAATAGAAATACCAGGCCTACAAGTTAATAATAAACTTTATTGTCCCGAAGGATATTCTTCTTACGCTTAAGAAAAACCAGAAAAAGTGCCCTTCTGTGCACAGGTCTCCACCAAGAGGACAGGAGTGTGTGATGTTTGGCAAAATGTTTAGGAGTAATATAAACATGTTGTGTGTGTGTGTGTGTGTGTGTGTGTGTGTGTGTGTGTGTGTGTGTGTGTGTGTGTGTGTGTGTGTGTGTGTGTGTGTGTCACATGATGTGTTCATGATTTGCGGCATTTTGTTTGAAACTGAGCACTCCTGCGAACTTTGGAAGCCAATATTATATTAGCCAATCAGGATGGAGTCCTCTGAAAGACCAGTTTCGTTGAATGGACTGTGTACCAATTTTTGGACAAAATCTGTAGGTGTACTGTCCAAGTTTTTTTTTGCACAAAGCGGCCTCCTGGTGGAGCTAAAACCTTGGGGCAAAGGTTCAGCTGTGGCATTCAGGAAGTATGGCTGCGATCAAGCCAACGGTGGCGGAGATTAGCTGTCCACAGACGGACAGACGGACACACACACGCGCACGCGCGCACGGACGGACAGAGTGCAAAACATACTCTCTCCCCATGCCTTGCCTGGTGGAGACAAAAAAGCATAACACAGAAAAACATATCACCGAGACAATACATTAACATGAGGTCCCCACTGTGCACAGAACCATCCTATCGACGGGGCAGTTTGTTTAATGCTGCAATGGCTGAGGACAAAACTCCTACTAAAGCGGACCTTATTCCACAGTAAGGTTCTGTATCTGTACAGTCAAGATAATGTCCCCGCTACCACCCTTAAATCTCCATACTGTATGGAGCTGACCTGTTCTGACATTCCATATGTTGATCTGACCTCGTCAAACCCTGGACACTAATGCTACTAATATGGCCAGTACAGAATTCATTCCATGTTGGTCTGACCCCCCATGCCAAAGCACCAGCGCTCGCCCAGCAGTCTGCCGTCAACGAGGCGGATGCGTGCACGCAACCTCATGTCCAGATGCCTGGCATGAGGTTGAAAAAGCGATCCAGGGGATGATCAGTGTCATTTGATATCGAAATTTCTAACCGTGTGATGGCCTTATAACCTTATTGTTCATATCAGAGAGTGTGGGTATAGGAAGTCTGATGATCTTGGAAGCAATACGGGTAATACATTGGGAGCTCCGAACTTGCTATTATAGCTATACATGCTACGACAAGGACCAGGTACTGTATATACGGCTTTAGTGGTTACAAACACAGACCACGACATAGAAATGGTTGAAGAAGATTACTGTATGTACTGCTACTACTACTACAGTATGTAATGGATTTAATGCAGATAATATTTGCCAACGTTGCTTCAGTGAGCTCAGCTGTGTAAGCTTTTACAGTATCCATCTCTGCTGACCTGCAGGCCCGATAGGCCATTGCTGCAGATAAAAAATGGCCATCATGTGTCCCTCCCTCTACCCAATTGATTGATTGAGTTAGCAAAGCATGCTGGTCATGTCACAAACATTATACACACACGTGTCTGGCAGGCGTCACCAGACACAAAGAAACAAACACATCCAAACAAACACAAGGGTCAGCTCAGCTGAAAACAACTGCAGTGTGTGTGAACCAAACAGGCTACTGTAGCTCCTCTGGGGAGAAACCGTAGGGCTGCCTGCACCTATTGATTATTTCCTTAGCATGAAGCTCCTTCTTGATGTATGCTTATGTGATCATCGAATTCATAATCGACTGAATCAGTTAGTCTGATTGACCACTAAAGCCCTACTTTTAATACTTCAAAGTTCATCATAATATGACTGTCGCACGCAAGAATATCTCACCACAATGCCGCATCACGAGGTATTGTGAGCGTTTAGATCTGCTATTTTTGGTTCCCCCCCAAAATCTATAATTTTCTTTGATTAACTGTTTCACCCCAATCAGTACGGTTAAAACCCCTGTCCCTCCTTCTTCCACTTTAGACCCAAGAGGACTGACCATGCAGCATTGGATTTTGAGCCTGGTCGTCATGGTGACTGAGTGAACATTAAGAAGCTCTTCGTATTAATTAAGTGGCACAGCCGTCTGCAAAAACTGACCTGATGACGATGCGAGTTGCCTGGTTGTGTGATAGAACCCATTCACGAACACTGGTGCGGATTCAATAATTCATATTAAGAGCTCAGATGTGCAGAAGTGTGCAAACTAAGCTTCCAGACAGAGGAAGCTGGGGCTCAAATGTCATCCTTCCTTAGCAATAAACAATTCCCCTTTTATTCTTAAGGCTTGGTTATTCGGTTCTACACTATAATAACACTACAATAACACAAGTGTTATTGTTGACCTGTGCAATGTCTTCCGAAAAGGGGAAAACTACTGTAATCTTCTGATTGCTGAATGTTCCTCATCGTAGAATTTTTGGGAAACATTTTACAGATGGAATACTTTAAAAGAAATCACCTTTGTTTTTCTTATGTGAATGTCCTGGAACACAGAAAGTTTCAAAACGCTTCACCACGTGGTGAAAGGTATCAAACAGAGGCGATTATATTCTCTGGTTTTAGGACAAAGCCAGGTCTTGTTATAATGCTCCAAAATGGCAGCAGTGAGAGAGGAGGCGTGTCATTCGCTCTAGCCTACATGTGACCTCAAGTCCTTTAATCCCAGCACCTTGATGAAAAAACAGGCATATTGAGAGTACAAAGCAAAGACTACATGCAGTACAGCCACAAGCCTGGCAGGGAACACCAACTCTCTGCAGTAGAATATACAGTAGATCGGTCTTACAAAGCCAAAGTGCAGCAACTACGTTTTTGGACACACCGACTTCATTGTGTATCCGAAAAGTAGTTTGTGATTATGGGGGACAAACAATTACCTCAAGAAGAGATAAACAATTAGTGTAATATCATCTCAGTTACATTTAAACCCATTTTTGAGGGGCCCTCCTATACACAGGTTTAATGTTTGTCTTTAGTAAACGCCATTGAAAATGAAGGGAAGATTTGTCATAATGTGCCATTTACGTCATATTGTCTCTTGATTGTTAATGGCATTTAATGTTTGTGTTTGCACTGTTTGTTTTACATCACCCTTACATTACCGTTAAACTTTAATATATTAGCGCCCCTCACTTCACACAGGTGTGATTTTTCAATTACACTTTTGTTCGTAGTTACTGCACTTTGGCTTTGTAGGGCAGTGTGTACTAGTTGTCAAACTTTTTCATTCCATGGACACCCACATTTATATACATTTGCCTGCGGACCCCGCTTCTCCCCTGAAAATGTTTTGTGCCAGGGACCCCCAGAAGACAAGATTCATGTTAAAGAAATTAAAAATAGCCAACATGGCTGCCTTCGTGTAGTGGTTAGAGCATATGCCTTTCATGCAGAAGGTTGTGGGTTCAAACCCTGCCTTGGTTCCCAACATCAAATCAAATGGGTTCAGATCTGAGCCATGTCTCGCGTCTGATCTGAACCGTACGTAAAAACAAATCCATCGATAAATGGATAAAGTGGTTAAAATGATTGCGACGCTATATATTAACTACTTTTGCTGGGGGCATGTTATGTAGAACTGTGAAATATTGCCCATGCTGAGCGTTTTTTCTTTTTTTAAAGAAATGGGATATTTTTGCTGCATAGAATAGAAATATTTTGCTCATTAGAATATTATTTTGAGTAAACGAGTAAAGTATGTGAGAAAGAGTGTGAGAATGACCTCTTGTTGGTGTTTGGTGAATACACTGTCTTTGGTTACGGTAAATCATGTTTCTGTACTAATTCCAACCGCTAAGCTGGTCATTCTCACTGAGTAACAAACATACAGCCTACCTAGAATAGAATCTACATCAACTGAAATCAATGATTGATTATTGATTTTCAGATTATATACGCCATATTCAAGTTCATATATGTGCATATATGTGGATGAATAGGAAATGTATGTCTCTATATAGTTTATGCAATTTATATTTCCATGTGGGGGGGGGGGGGGGGTGCGTCAGCTTGGTCAGGAGGTAACAGGGGGTGCATGGCCTTCGTTTGAAAAAAAAGGAAACATACTTTGTGGCTATTCGAAAACATTATAAAGAGAAGCACTGAAGCACAGATCTGTGCACAAAGTATTTATTTTGCAAGCTTTCGGTCTACTGACCTTCTTCAGTAGACCGAAAGCTTGCAAAATAAATACTTTGATTGTGGATCGGATGTACTTATACACAAACAATAGTAAGTTGAGACAGGATTTAGCTTTTTGTATATTGCAATGCAATATCGTGTCTTTTCCTGGTTTTATCAATACTTTATTTCCTACTAATGCTGATAACATGCCCAAAACAGACCCCAGGTTTTAAGTGATTCAAGTCTGCATTACAATATGAAATTATCTAATTTTGTATGTTCTACTATAGCTGTTCTATTATTTGCTTTTAGTTATTGTACAGTCATTATTAAATTGTATTAAATTAATTAAATGCAATCGTAATCATTTAAATAAATACTTTTGTGAAAACACCAACAGATATCCCCAAAATAAAAGTGATATTATCGTCACACTATTGATAGAGGTATTTAGGCCAATAAAATAATGATATTTGAGTTGTATCTCCCAGCCATAGATGGAAATGTCCTAAGTTGCAGCACTTTCCCCAAGTCAACCTTGGTAATAAAATTGGTATAATGAGATTGACTTTGCAGGCCTTATATTACTAAAAGCCTCGGAAGTATTCTAATTTTAAAGAAAAACACTCACTAGATTTCATGTGCACTGTTAAACATTTGAATGATTCGACAAGATGGGAAGTAATCAGGTTAAGCCAATTAATTAACTGGAAATAGGACATTAAATTAGGCTTAATGGTTGGTTTGGTCAGGCTTTTTGTTATCTTTTTAGCATAACCTTTGACTGTACAACCTGTACTTACTGTTAATAATCATGTTAATAAAGTATTAAATCAATCAATGTCAATAACGATATTGGTCGGTTTGGTCTTAGTCAACCAATGCTTTTTTCTTGTGAACTCTAAAACCCTTTATATACTTTCAATAGACAGAAGAACCCACTGTGAAATCAATAATAGAACGTTCAGTCTCAACCTCTCTATCTGAAAAGGCTGGTCTCTACATGATTGTATGCTTTCAGGAAACAAATCTGACGATATCAACTAATTGATTATCGACAAATTCCCATGACTATTATAAGACTAAGAATTACTTCAGTCGAGGACAATCCTACAACAACTAAGCAAGCATCCTTCTTAGGTCCTGGTCATAATGTTGACTCCCAGCTACACTGATGGGGAGAGGATGACTAAGTATTATTCCTACAGGCATTTACACTGATCCAAACAGCTTTGTAGCCAGGTGGAGCTAATGCAACAGGTTTCGGCTGTGCAAAACAAACACGTTTCAAACATACAAACAAGCACAAAGGGCCTGGCCAGAGTGCCCCTAAAGGGAAATCCTAGAACAGAATGGTTCATACGTTTCTCCCAAGGGCTGAAATGACAGAATGAAGATGCTGTGTGGGGACAATTTGGTGGAAAGGTAAGCTGTGGAGTGTGGACTTATAAAAGTAGCATTTTATGAGTCCACTCTTGAAGTAACTGTCAACAGAGGAATGCTCGGTTAGTTTCTTGATGTCTGACAGTGCTCTGGTTTCTACCTTTAGTAGTCTTAGTCATGCTGAACAGTTAGGCCAGAATAAAGAACACTTATTTCTCTATTTATTTTTTTCTGGAACAGACAGGAACACAAAAACCTAACCTACCGGTACTATAATAGCATCCCTGCCTGCCAGGAATAATCTAATAGGCTACAGTCCACTATAGTACCACCCCCACAAATCTGGGCTAAATCTGGAACACATGAAAACACATTTAGTGAAAAAGTGATTCAGAGATTAACCTTGTTGGCTACAGCCTACATGAAGATTAATGACACTGATGGCCGGAGGAGCTATCAGACAATCTGCTCTGACTCCTGATGATGTGCTGTGTTGTCCTACCAGTTGAATTTCTGGGAAGGGAATAGATAGATGATGTCATTTTGCCTTAACAGGAATAAATATCAACTGAGACCAGGTCAGCAGCAGGGCCATTAAAAGCTGGCAATCAGGAGGGACACTGTCTGCACTCTGCACGGGAGCGCACTCCAACACAAAAAACCTGCTGCCATTCTCAGGCCTCTCAGAGTCCTTTGGACTGACAGGGAGGGTGACATTGACTAGTGGGCGTGGTTGAGGTGCTAAACAGAGCACACAGAGAGAGAGGGAGTAGACAAACAGCAGGCTAGAGTCCTGGACCCATGGCCTGAGATTGCATAACACATACTTTGTTTAAAGTACAATCCAGTTCACCTCGCCCAATTCGGAGTGTTGGTATGTAGCATATGATTAAACGCTCTAAGAGCCCTAGATCCCGGGTAACCCAGGATTTTAACTTTACACCTGACCTCATGAAATGTCTTAGCTCGTTTTATTATTATTGATTTGCACAACAGGAACCATATAGTATACTACTTCTTTCCTACCGTGCTGGTGAGGTAAACAGAGCACACTATCACAGTGTTTCTCAAACGTTATAGTTTAAAAGGACGACCACAAACCCCCATTTGATGCATTTTTAATGATGGGACCCCAATCTACACTGTAAAACGGGTGAATAAATGTAACCAAACCAAAAACAATGTAGTTACATTCAAACACTCAAAGTTACAGTTACATGTAGCGATTGGTCCATTTGGTTCATAACCATCAATCAAATAGCTTGCATTAGCTAGCAAGGACCCCTGGAGGCTGGACCCCAATTTGAGGAAGGACCAGTAAATTATGAGGTTTATCAGCCTATTTGGCTGTTTTATGGGATATACTACAGTACACTAGCCCATAGGCACCACACCACAGCAAAAAGAATGTGGGAACAGACTTAACTAGAACTCCCTTCAAATTTGCAGCAGACTATAATGTGAGATACAATTGAAACCTGAGGCAAAACCTGTCCCATGATAGCTTATGGTCTTAAATCTAAAGGAGGATCTTCTCATGTGGATGTGGGTGTGTTTGCGCATCATGACTATGCCCCGGTGGTTGGCTCGTGAGCTTTGTTGGCTGCATAGTGTCTGGAAAGTCAAATTATATCCTACATTGTGTTTACGCAGTAAGTTACAGGAACACAAAGGCAAGGTATTTGGGCATTTTACAGGAACACAAAGGCAAAGTATTTGGGCATTTTCTGCAGCCTGGGGGAAGTAGATGTTTACAATGATGTTAAGAGTAGCAGTAGTAGTAGCTGTCCATGCTAGGGGTCAAAATGGTTTTAAATCAATTCATGTTAAAACTACACTACACATTTATTAGAATAAATATAGTATAGTAGCCATAATGGATAATCCTGGGCAAAGAGAGGGGCCTATTTTCTGATACAATTATGTCAAACTGTGATCATCTGAGTGAGAATGAGATGTGTATAGGCTATAGGAGTGCATGGTTCACCTTTCATGTGCTGCTGCTCTCTTTGTGTGCCCAAAATCGCTGAGCTCGTGTGTGTGTGTGTGTGTGTGTGTGTGTGTCTCTCTCTCTCTCTCACACACACACACACACACACGCACACGTCACATGCATGCGCTTTTTATTAGGATACTGCAGAAATGCTGGACTGTGCAAACAATAGTGGTTTCAAAAACAGACTGAATAGGTTGTTAAGCATCGGGCCAACACACGTAGTCTATATAAACTGACCTACCTGCATTGCCGTAGGATTTTGCCAATAGCCATCCGACACTTGCGCATATTTTCGCCTTAGTGCAATCATACAAATCCAATGGCTTTATGTCCGGTACTACAAAAGTCTTCCTGGCACTGGAGTCCACCATAGCGAGTCTGTGGAATCGTAAAAAATATATAGGAGCAATTCAAGCGACGAGGCTACTAGGCAGCCTAGAAATTCAAGCAACCATCCTTTTGAGTAACGTTTAGTCTATTCCATATTATTACCAGGGCTGGAATACGGATGTGGGTAAGCGTTTAGTCAGGAAAAATATCCGCCCGGGAGCTGCTTCCAGTCTAGTCCAGATATCCTTCACCCCTCTGGTTGGGAGACAATATCACGGTTTAAATCATATACAATGAAACCTAGCGAAGCCCCCAAACCATCGGATTATCTCATAAAGCCGCAATATTCCACTCGTTTTGCCCTCTTCATCCGCATTGCTGCTACAGCTCAGTGTGTAGACCAGAGCCCCGCCGCCGATGACTGATTCCCAGGTACTCCATACGGACATCACTCATCCGGCGAGCCGTCCAATGGGAACCGAGCGTGAGCAGCGAAGGCGGGACATACGCCGTGTGAGCGCAAACAGCAGGTATAGGTATGTTACACAGGTGCATCTGCTGGCTGGCAGGTGGACAGGGAGGATGTCTCACACAGTACATGATAGTAGGCATACACAGAAATTATTACCAGTGTTGAATTAACTCAGGGAGTGTACAAATTAACCCTTCCATTTGTACACTCTCTGAGTTACAAATAGATTAAAAGGAGTAGTTCACCCAAAAAACGACTTATTTTCTATCAATTACACACTACCACGAAGCCTTGAATTAATGGAGATTGTTTTTGTCGCATTCCTAAACCAATAGTTTGATGACAACTGAGTGTCCTATTAACCGATGACCCAGTCATCAAATTATCAAAACAAATTAATAAATCCATTTTGATAGAATTCAAGGCTTCATGGGGCGAGTCATATAGAAAATAAGTAACATTTTGGGTGAACTACTCCTTTAACCTTGAGGATTTCTATGGTGCAGTGCATGCATACTAGACAAGGTGAACCATCCTATATTTATCATTTAAATCCCATGGATCTTTGAAAAGGGTGGAAGTTATTTCAATAATATAAAAAATAATGGCAAAATGCTAATGGTTTGTGTGACACGGGACAGTACTTGGAAAATCCAAAACACATTTACATCATCTCATCTGTTTAAATGAAAAGGGAATTGTGACACATAAAACTGCATTAACAATGCTTTTTTTTAACGTGCTCTTATAAGAACTTTCATGTCCTTGGGTTTAATTTCAGCTCATTTAAAGCTATTGATGCTGGATTTAATGTGTGCACACCATAAACTTATAAGTAATAACTACACTATAACAAACATTACTACAAACGCTTCAATTAAAACAATCACTCACCACAGCCTGTATTCATATTTCATGCAGAATAACTTATAAAACAAATTTATAATCAATTGGAGGAAAGTATAATTGTAATTCTGTCTCAACAGCCTGGCAAAGTTACATATATTTTAGTATGGCTACTACTACGAAAGATAGCCTGATGAAGGCTGTATAGGCCGAAACGGGGTATGCGGGAGCCCCTTCTTTTTTCAGTAGGGCTACAAATATACAAGCTGACAATAATGTAAATAAGTCCCAATTTATAAAATACATATCCTAAAGCTAAATGGCTCAGTGCTCAATTAAGAATGCCAAGTGGGGGGTTGTTTTGTTTCCTGCAGTACTGTCCATAATGAAAACATTCTGGAAGTACCTCCCATCACATGATGTCACCGACGGCTCCAAGAGCTCTCTTGGCGCCCCTCAGCCGTAAATTTGTAAGAGGATTACCATGGAACTATTTTAATCTAATGGCACTAGAACGCAATTTTCCTCATTCTTGTTTTACAATCCTTAAAAATCCAAGCTTGGATCCGCTATTCTCCGTTTTGAGAATTGCTTGCCACTTGCCAGTAAGTAACTGGATAATGGATTACAATCTCAAATTATAGTTGGTTATGTCTGAATGCCAGGTGTGGTTTTTAAATAAAACAAACAGAAGTTTTGTGAGAGTACAAAACACAAGTTCAGGCCAGTCTTGCATGGTTTGTACTTCCCCAGCTCCAGTTTCCTTCTGGCTGGCTCCCTTAATCCTCCCCAATGTCTCTGGAGAACAGCTTTCTTCCTTTCAGTGTCTGTAGTATCACAGGTGTTTCACTATTAATTAATTTGTAACTATAAAATATGATAAATAGACCACACTTGAAGAGACTTAGTCACTGGCTCACTGCCTCTAACAAGGAATCCTAATCTAGTACCGTTTTTTAGAACTGTGGTCTACTTCAAAATTGAAAAACACTGACACCTTGTGGCCAAAATTAATACAAACATCTACAATACAAATTGAGTCATCATCAATAATGTACCATGTACCAAGAAAGACTAATTCTTCACTATTGTTGTGGTTATTTATTGAGTACAAATACAGCATCACCTACAGAAAGAGTGGAAAATATAGTAATTTACATGGGTTTGAAAACAAATGAGTCCTTCGACTAACACAGTAAAACACATTTCAGTTACATGGATGTGTGGTTGCCAACAAGTTACAGGATTTCCAGATTTAGTCTTCTTCTTTCTGCCCTTCTTCTTTAAGCCCTCCAAAAACAGCTGTTGGGACACTCTTCTGTTCAAGCTGCACCTCTGTGGACAGAAGAACAAAAGACGATGAGCACATTTTCACTGATTTAAAAAACAAAAACATTTGTATCCGTCATTGGGTTTGCCACTCACCTTCTGGCCCTTGTCCTTCATCCTCATCCTCTTCATCACCATCACCATCATCAATGTCAATCTCATCAGGATTGGCTTGTTTGGCAAGTTCAGCTAGCTCACTACGAGAAGTGTCACTCCTGCACGAGTCAATATACAGAGATAACACAGGTTAAGCCACACATGCTCCTATTTTTAAGGGGTGTTCACACTTAATTTTGTATTTTTTAAGATTTGTTTTTGGCTTTTTACTTTTATTGATAGTTAGTGAAGACAGACAGTGAAGTGGGAGGGAGAGACAGAGCCTATATGTGGCATGCGCCTGGACCACTAGGCCAGCGGGCACCCCCAGACTTTATTCCACGCCAAAATGACCAATAAAGCATAACAACAACAAAATAATAGAAAGCAAGATACACCACCAAGTCTGTAGCGGTACTTTGTGCAATGAGATGGGTATAGCATAGACTACAAACCTGACAAAGAGAATCTTTTCTTTGGGCTTGGGTTTGTCTTTTTCAGCTTCAGCAGCAAGTTGTTGTGCCTTCTGTTCAAGCATCTTCATGTCATCGAGCCCCATCTGGCCTGGAGTGAGGTCTGACACTGCAAACAAACAAGATACTTTAAAGCAAAGACATACAATAAATTGTGGGCCAGTGCATAAATTAGCATGGTATTTGGGACACAATCTTAGAGTGGCCTTCTGGCAGACATAGTAAGTCTCAATAAGACACTTGTATTAGGACCAGTGATTGTAATAACAATCTGTGATGCTGAGCCTTTCTCTCACCAGTACCTGTGGAGCTGGCCGTGGCCTTCATCATCTGAGCTGACATGAAGTTAACCTGTGTGTTGTATGTTGCCTGGACACTACGCTTGATCCTCAGCATCTCTCTGATGGTGTCCTCATTTCCATGGCGGATCTCAAATTCCTTCCAGTTCTGCCAGAAAGTGGCAGTGTTCTGAAAGAAAAGACACAGAGACGGCACAATCATGAATATCTAAAAAGTATGTACACATTATACAGTATATAGCCTATAATGGAAATTAATTATGACTAAGTGTATTATTAATATGGGTTCATGCCAATATCTCACCCTAGGATCACAGATCTGGGAGCAGTAAGAGTAGATTGCTCTGCCCCGGTCAATCTCACCCAGCTTACTCTCCATGTCAGCAAAACGCTGGCACATCTCCCTGGCATGCTCATCTGGAAGGACCTGGAAGAACAGAACTGTTATAGTCTGATGTCATGTATAAAAGACAATGACATTTACATACGTACAATGTACATTTACGCTTTGTTACCTCAATGGCCTTCTGATAAATGGCTCTGGTGTAGGTAACGCCATAGATTTCTGCAGCTCTCTTGATGTAAATGTTAAACATATGATGTCTTTCACCAGGATCCACTGCCTGTGTTGCCCTTTCATAGACTGCCATGGCATGTCGAGCCAAGCCATACTCCTCTTCCAGTTTAGCGTACAACAGGTAAATGGCTAGGAGCCAAACACAATGACACAAGGTTATTATATAGTTAATACATTAGGAATCCAGTAACCCCATTCGAAGATATGTAACAAAACTACTTACTCTTGGCAAACTTGGCTGGGCAACCATCCAAAGCTTGCTCAAACAGATCTCGAGCTCTCTCCAACTTCTTGCCTCCGTAACGGTCAATGAACTTGGTGAGGTATGTGTTCCAGATGTCATAAACATTTGGCCACCTGAAGAGAGCGATGCCACGCTCATATGCCTAAAGAGGGTTGAAATGAATAAACATGAGAAATGTAGTTGGTGCTCAATTGTTTTGACAAGAATCAACGCTGCACAGTGAGATACAGGATTGACTAACAAAATATGGGTATAATTACTTTGAAACTCTCCTCAAAGTAAGTGTGTTCTTCCAGGAACATGGCATAATTGATGATGATCTGTGGTGTGGCAATGCGGAGGTCAATAATACGGTCATAGACTGCCTTCGTAGACTGAGGAGGAAAGGGAAAATAAAAAGCAGGCATTAGACAAAATCTGTGTACAGCAAAAGACTGATTTATCAGTACACAAAGTCAAAGTGAACCACCAGACTAGGGTTTCCCACAGAGCTTGTCAGCTGACTTGAATGAGAGTCATTATAAAATTAAAATCTGTATTTAACAATTTTATTTGGAACAAACTGTCATCCCCGGCTAAAAGGCTTAAATACTACTAAAAGTGGGGAGTGGCAATAAATGGTGGCAGTTCCCACAAAATGTCCTTAGTTTTTAGAATTAAAACGTAAGCTTCTCTTGAACATACCTGGAAAGTTCCAAGACTCTCCTCCAGGTCAGCCAGCATCGACCACACCTTGAGGGACTTGTAGACTCTGTTCTGGACTGGCTCGGATGCATCGAAATACTCTGCCTTCTTGGATGGGATGGCTGTAGCTTTCTAGATTAATGCAACAAAAATTAAATGGTTTACATCTTACTGCTATATCAATTAAATAATTTAGACAGATAAAGAACAACTTGGTACTTTAGTAGTACTATAATTATCATCAATATTTAATCTTAAAATAATGGTGCTCTTGTGTGCAGTTGTCTCACTCTCAGTATGCGGAGTGCCTGGTCATAGTTCTCATGGCGTAGCTCCATCTCTCCATATTCACACCACACCCCTGCCAGGTCATCCACATGCTTGTAGTTGACCTTGGTGGCCTTTTCAAAGATGGTCCGAGCCTGAGTGGTAAAGGACAAAAAAGTTACACAGATGCGAGAAGACAATACAACTTTTGTCCTCTTAATAGTTTCACAGTGGGATGAAACCTTTAACTTACATCATCCAGTTGTTCATTTTCCTCATAGAATTTAGCAAAAGAAACCCAGAGGGAATGAGGTTTCCCAGTGGCTTTCATTGGATCCACAGTCTGCACTGCCTCCGTGTAAGTATTGATGATCTGTAATTGAAGATTTTGGTCACAGAATTATGATAGCACAAGGAGACGCATCAAAGTCTTGTCAGGTAGTAACAGACTACTTGATGATGATAAAACTCACCTGTCGTGCATTGCCCTCATACAGCTTCACCCTCTTATGCCACTCGTGAACATTATGAGGATTCTGCCGCAGTAGTACGCTGTTCAACAGAAGTGGCCGCCGGGTTATCAACTGCTCAAAACGGGCCAACCTGAGTTCCAGGTCTATGTCCTCTGGAACAAAAGAGGAACCAAAAGGTTAAAAACGACCAGCAGCATGGCAAAAAGAACTGAACGCGAATCATTTTGCTTCTCATTTGTAAAAGCATTCCCCACATACCATCTTCATCCTTCCCAATTTCAGATGTGGTCTCCATTTTGGCAGCGATCATGCTCTCCTCAAACTGGGCATAGCTGTCAAACACTTGTGTGAAGTCCCTTACTGTCACCACAGTCAGAATGGCCTCTTCATACACATCACGGGCCTGATGGAGGATAATCATTGAACTCAAACAAAATGTACGGATGCATAATTCAAAGCCTGATGGAATAGTTTCTATTTAATTAATTAAACCTAGCTACCATTCATTGCTTATGGACTGCATACTAATTGACGGAATTCAAAGAACACCCACCTTCTCAAAGTGTCCACTGCGGATGTAATAATCAGCCAAAGAGCACCAAAGTTTGCCAAGTTGGTCTGTGAAGCGTGTGAGGCCTCCTCGGATGATGGCTCCTACATTCAATGAGGTGACTTTATCAGGGTTCTGGGAAATCAGGTCGCACAACTCGTGCCACAACTGTCACAGGAGAGTAATACAGTTAATAATGGGCTGTTTGGTGGGGCCTTTGTGAAAGGCCCCAACAAAATAACGGATAACTTGGCATGGGATTGGGAGAAAAATCTTACCTGGTAGTTGGACTTCCCCTCTTTAGACACAAAGCTTTCATCATTGACAACTGCTCCTAGTCGCACAGCAGCTTCATCTAAGCGTCCAATAGAATGTAGGTAGTCTATATACTCCTCTGCATTCTCTGGACACAGCTATGGAGGGCATGGAAAAACGGCTCAACATAATGACTTAGTCTTAAACTAATACACACCTGTCTCAAAGCATGTTCAACTTGCATTCGCACGCTTGAACTGCAACATTAGTGTTCAACAGGATAGCCTATTTTGCTATGGTTTGGTCAAAACGTATAATAATAGCACTTTTCATGACACAAATGCAGCGCAAAGTGTTGTTTTGCTTGTTGACTTCTAGCTTCTATTCAGCTACTTCCCACTCGTACAATACTTTCAAATGCACACAGCACTCTCATAAGCGTACACACCACAATCCTTCCCATTTGCTTCTCTGCTTATGTTTGTCTTTTTTATCTGGTCTTCTCTTCAATTGATTTTTTGTTGTCATTTGCAAACTCACTCAATTGTGATTTGATTGTGGTGTTTGTTTTGTTCATGGAATAAAAATGTAAACAGTGACAGCTTGGGTGTTTGGTGCCTCAACTAGTTTGAGACCAAAACTGTCTTGTTTCATTAGTCTTTCCTCTGGCCTTGGTTCCCTACACTAACTTTATCTGAATGAAGCATAAAATGTCAAAAAATAAACCTTTTAGAACAGTGACATCGAATACATTTCCATTAGAAGCAAGCGAGTGATCTCTGTGTATGCGGACAACAGAAACTAGTCTAACTCGTGTCCAACTTAACAAGACACCTCATGGGGTTGAGCTTCAATGCGTTCTCTTACCTTGAGGTACCTGCGATAGACTCGGATAGCCGTCTCCGGCAGAGGCAAATTCCTGGCAAAACGGAGGTACAGGGGCCAGATGCGAAAATGCTGAGTGACCGGGAGTGCTCTGAGAGCACGGTCAAACATTCGCCGACTCCGTGTGATTTTGCACTGAGACACCAGGAACTGGCAGTAATCGAGCCATATTCTCGGCATCTAATATTGGGGAAAGGCGGACCGTTAGAAGATGCACAGACCAGACATAATGTATTTGTCTACTGACCATCGAGTTCTCCTAAACTGGGTTGAGGAGCATTGCCTCACCTTATGCATGAACACCAGTGCTCTCTCATGACAGTTGTTGATCTCCTCGTATGAAGGCTCTGTGATGCATTTCCCTTTAACCTGTTTCCGTCTTTCTCTCAAGTAGTTGTACCAAAGCTTGTAACTGTACAAATAAAATGAAAAGTTAAGAGTGAGTGAGCAGACCACTGTTGATCAATTGTAAATAAATACCAACATGTTCACAACTATTCAACCACCTTAAAACACTAACGCTGCCCTCTTGCATTGTATGTACAGGAACAGTTATGTTGGCGACAACTATTAATTAACTATTAATTGGGTTTGCCTTGTGTCTGTGGCCTTGCTACAAGTGTCGGCAAAGACCTACAATACATTATGAACTATAAGGTTAGGTTATGGGCTCTCAGGTTCGATAACAGTGTTACAGTACGTTTTAACAGCGTATAACATCGGCAAATTGCCCATCATCGCCCGAAAAGATGAATTATTTGTATCTTTTCGGGCGACGTTGCCCATCGCCGGTTCGCCTGCCATCGCCGGTAGTAGCCGGGTCCCATAGACAAATAATGCACTTCAGGAATATTGGTCTGGCTGTCGCCCGCTGTTAAAACGTACTGTTATAACTTAAGTGAGACAACGTCCCCAAAGTACGGACATGACACTTTACTGGCAGGTCAGAGGACAGTCGAGAACAATTGATTGTGGCCAGAGAGAGTATCCATAACCAAGTACTGTACAATTTTGAGGTATTTTTTTACTTACATTTGCAATACTTGTTTTACTTCTACTCCACCTCAGAGGAAAATATTGTACTTTTACTCCATTACAATTATATAAAAACTTTATTTACTTTGAAGATAGATTAGTATTACACCAAGCACTTCAGCCTTAATATGTAGAATCGAGCCATTTGAATGTGACAAAATGTGACATTCCCCACAATGAGTAATTTTACTTTTGGTACTAGAAGTACATTTTGATGCCAATACTTTTGTACTTTTACTCAACTATATGTTAAATAAAGGACCTCCACTTGTAACAGAGTATACCTACTTTTACTTAAGTAAAACCTGTGAGTACTTCTTCCATACCTTCCAGGCAGCTCTTTGAGGGCCCGCTCGTAGATCATGTTCAGGGTGGCTTTGAGTCCATTCTGTTTAAACTCTATGTATCTCATCCAACACTTGACTGAGTATGGGTTCCTGATGATCTCCTCTTCATATGGAAGATCATCTTCCTCCTGTGTGGAGGAGAGTACAAACAAATCGCCATGTTAATGGCACACATTAAAGCGGTTAGCTCAGTTCAAGAACTTTAGCTTATTTATTATTTCAGGGCTAATTTGGCGCTAATGTGGTTAACGTAGCTGGCGGCTGTGTGACTTTGTGCCAAAAAAATAAAATCCAACTTTAATGAACGATACGTGTTGTTAGCCAAGCTAGCTCGCTTCCTGACGTTACCTTTACGTTTATGACGCTGTAACTATTAAACCAACAATGTAACAGGTACGTAGCAAACTAAGTTATACATGAATCGACTTACAAACATGACGCTCGCTTTTCCATTGAGTGGAGCCATTTTTTGTTATCCTTACAAGTTACAACACAATAAACACACTAAATGACTGTAAAGTTGGCTAGCCAGCGGCTGCTACTGCTAGCATGCTAGTTCTTCAGCGTGTGTTGTGCTCTCTTCTTCTGTGGATTTCACCGGCAGCTTCAGCTTGCTTGCATCATTGGCGTTGCATTACTGCCACCTACCTTCTGGAGTTGAAGTCCAAGACTCCAACTGGTAGGATGATAAATAATTATTCATCTTCGTGTACTTAATACTTATTGTAAGTATAGTCTGGTTTGGTGTTTAGTGCAGTGTGTGTGTGTGTGTGTGTGTGTGTGTGTTTTTAGTTTTTTTTAAAGTGGTGCAACCATGTGTGTGTGTGTGTGTGTGTGTGTGTGTGTGTGTGTGTGTGTGTGTGTGTGTGTTTTTAAGTGATGCAACCACTTCATTAAGGAGCGTGTGTCTCCCTGGCTGGGTCCCTGGCTGGGTCTGTCCGAGCACGAAATTTTTTTGGGTTGTTTTCACAACCAAGTGTCACTGTTGCGCAGCCTAACACACATACATATTAACTGTATATATGATGATTTCGGGAGTGACAGTACAGCACAGTACAGTACAGTACAGTACAGGGACCCCCTGGGGACCCCCACACGGTAACTCTGTCGTTTCTCAACCGTTTCGGACGCTGGGCGGCTCGCCGGAACCGGCACGCCCCCCTGGGCGCGTTCCTGGGGGTCTGGGTGTACTGGGGACCCACGGGGACCCCCACACGGTAACTGTCATTTCTCAAACGCTTCGGACGCGGGGCGGCTCACCGGAACCAGGTCGGCACCCTGGGCGTGTTCCTGTGGGTCTGTAAGTTCCGGGGACACGCAGGGGACCCCCTGGGGACCGCCACACGGAGTTGCACCACTTACTTCACACGGGTGTGATTTTGTTTTTGCTATATCATCGCTAGGTTATATCACATAATGGTGAGAACCATAAGGGAATACGGAACAGGAGTACAACAACATGGTGTTGGGGAAGTTTATGCTCTGAATTTGATATTATCCTAACTCCTTTAGAAGCATTAAACAGCTACTGTGCAGCACCGGGGACTGTCCTCACGGTTCCCCCATATGGAGATGGATTGACATTGACCATGGTCCAGTCGTTTGTGGGTGTTGATGGATGTGAAGTCATGGGTGCTCACCAGTGTGTGATGATGCTGCTTCATCTCAGAGATTCTCTAACTGGGCGATTTCCATGTTGAAGCTCCTTAATGACGCCTTCAGCCTGTTTCTCTGTTGTTTTCTCATTTATCACATGAACGAGCTCAGCCTGGCTTCTATCAATACAGCCGATCGGACCTGGACACTGTCTGTCTGCTATCTCTGTGTCTATACATGTTTCTGGCTGATCTCTACTGATTGATTGACTTCCTGAATCTTCGATCATCGTTTTCTCTCCTGGACAATCTGTTGAATTTCAGCCTGTCTTTCTTTCGTATTCTTCTTTCAACATTTTACTCCTTAACTGATGAATCCTGGCAGACAGATATAAGTGGTCTCTTATAGATGTTTAAACATAGTGGACACTGATACACATCATTAGTGTCCCAGTAAAGTGAGATACAGGTTTCACAGTAGTTGTGTCCACATGTAGTGCTGACTGGATCAGTGCACACATCCAGACAGATAGAACACAGGAAGTCCTCTTCAGACAGGAGACTGCTGGCGGATGCCATTTGGCCCATTTCTAAAACTACAAAAAACTTTGATTAACTGGAATCTTGGCTGTATCAGCAGCAGTGGTGCTGCTGGGGTGTCCTCGACCAGTGATCTGACCTGACCTTTATGATCCAGGAATGTTTAGGATGTGACTAGTGACTACAGCATTATATCCATCTTTCTTTCAGTCCAATCTGTGCAATCAGCTTTGAAGCCAAGCTGACTGAAATCACACGTCATAAATATGACATCAGTCTCACTCAATCCTTTAGGGAATATATATAGACGTACCGGAGTACTTGGGAGGTCAGTCTATGACATCATAGACGCATCCATTCTATGATAACTGGTACTGCACTAAGTATTTTCACAACACATACAATGGGTACTCTGACAATGGGTACAACATTATGTACTGTACATATAGTGCCCACTGCCCACTGACAATGAGTACAATACTGCAAAGGCCTAAGCGGAGTCAGGCGGTGCTGGAAATTGAACAAACTGGAGTCTGGAGTCTCTGGACTGCTGGATGTACGTATACGTGGTTGAACTTCCACTCTCTACTACGTCGTCCTCAGACGAGCCCTCCATCGGCGTCAAAAGCATTAGCCCTTCGGACCCCCATTTGATTGCAACCCCAGTCTCTACTGTAAAATCCTCATCGTTAATTTAACTCTATGTACAAATGGAACCAACCCTTATGGGTCCGTTTGGTTGGACCCCTGGTGGTCCCTGCACCTGACATTGAGAAACAGTGTAAGAAATATGAAAAACACATTTTTACTTCAAATTAGAGAAATGTATTCATGAAAACAGTTTGTTGGTGAATATTAAATATTCCAGCTTTTATTACAAAATGGTATGGATTATTGTAGGTACTGTTTACTGTAGCATTAGCACAGAGATTCTAGAACAGCAGCATTCATTCAGTGTATCTCAACCCCTACTGGATATGATATTATACTGACAGGTGTAGGCAACATCGCTTTTTTTTTAGTGATGGAAATAAGCGAATTAGCACAACACCCCATAGCCCCATTCAATTCAATGCAATTCATTTAGGGCTTATGGTAGGGGAAATAGCCGTCTCTCCAATAACACCTGGACCTCTTTGGTGGGGACGTAACAACTACAAAGAAAGGTAAGAAAGACTTTTAGTATGGAATTCTCCTTTAAGTCTTATTATCCTATGCTAATCAGAATAACGAAGAAAAAAATAGGTAAAGTATAATTTTAAATGAATACAGAAATAATTGGAGAAAAATGTTGCATCAAGAAATTAATGGATGCCTTTGGGCTTTTCATCTACCTGCAGATGTGTCGTCCACCAGGTCTTTAACAACATTTAGCCTTCCGCAATTTTATTTTCCTGCCGAAAGTAGAAGATGAATGAGTTAAACTTTGTTGGTGCAATAACATTTTACATTTGAGTGTGTATCCAAAAGTAAATTGAAATTCCAATGGCTTCTTACTGTGTGTGCTATCAAAATGAACAGGATGTAAGTACAACTTTAGATCAATTCACAAACCAACCATAGTCTGCATTTTCTATTTTCATTTTTGGCATTCAGTTGAAAATATAGCCTATTGATATATTGATGTCCATTAACAAAAAAGTTAATATCAGGATGATACGTACTGTACAGACATGGTATGTATAAAGAAAAATACAACATACATAATAATGTATGTCAATGTAGTTCTAATGATTGAAATTGTATTAAATTCAATAAATTGGCAAAATTACTCCCACCATTGGCATAAATAAAGAACATTTAACACAACTTTTTATGTCGATATGTTGTGAAGTCATGTAAATCTATTAAAATGACTCCATTCACATATTTAGTCTCTCGAGACTTTTTTTGCCAATGGGTTCCCAGATTGCACATGATCACAGGATGTGTCATTTTGTGGCAATCAATAATATCAAACGTGTTATAGTTCACCCTAATTGAAAATAATAATCACTAATTTAGACAGCATTTAGTTTAGCTACATTTTTAAATCCATACTGACCTTTTAGATTAGAATAGGTTAAAAATAAGACATTTCTTTTTGTACTTTTTATGTGTTTTTGTTTCTTGTTTCTTGTTCTTGTCTTTGTCTCCCCAAAAGGAACAGGGTCAGGGCAGAATACAAATGGTATTTTGTTGTTTTGTTTTGTTACTCCCTGGACCACAACGGAAACAAGCCTAACGGCTTTCTTGTGTCTGTATCCTTTTGAATTAATTTTCAATAAAGTTTTCAATCAATCAATCAAACCACACAGTGCCACACAAAATGTATTTTAGGGCCTGTGTATAAAAATGACTATAAATGTCACATTTCATTGGATAAATAAAAGTATTATGACGCAGTTTACTGTAAATGTATGAACTTGTATGAACAGTTCCAGACAGCTACTGCCATTTGACAACACTGAATCTTTCCATGCTCATGGTGGCAGTGCATTTATTGACCTTTTTAAATAATGAATTAATGCATTCATTAACTCATTAAAAACCGGGAAGGCATGTGTTACTTGAGATTTTTCCGTTGGCCATTGAAAAATAGCAGATCCTATAGCTATCTTTTCTTGTCTTTCTTCCCCCCACCCTTCCCCTTCCCTTGCTCTGTCTTTCCCTTCCCCTTTCTGGGGTCCCCTCTCCCCTGTTCTCCTCCGTGACTCGTCCCCTTCTGCTGCTGCTGGGCTGTTGTGTGAACCTTTTGGATGACGTAGAGACCTGGGCTGATAGCAGGACTGGTTCCATGTTTCCTCACTACATCCCGATGAGGGCTTGCGGGTACAGAGCATGGCCTACTACGTGCTCCTGGATTAGGAGAGGAGAGCCTCGAGTGGGCATCCGTAGGCTTTGGTCCCTCTTTTGGGACCAGATTCAGGTTGAGGGAGAGGGGTCTGCCTGGACATGGGCTCAGAGGAACCACAAGGCTCTCTCCCGGAGATCCCAGCGTAAGGAAGACCTCTGGGAATACACATGGTTGACCGGTATTCTTACGTCCCTTTGAAAAATGAAAAATAAACAAAATATAAGTAGAGACAGAAAAATATATGTGGTAAATGTGATTAGCTAAAACATATCTTCCATTTGAATCCCCTAGGAACATGTCAGGAATGCTAATGACTTACCTGTTGTGGTGTGACGCTCATGGTAAGACTCAAGGTCATCTGTGTGGAAGCAATATTTCAGTGTTGTTTGGAAAGTATTGACATAATTGTATTTATTCATAATATTAATAGAGAATGCAAGGAGATTTTCTGATGCGTAGTCATCATGCCTGGCAGAAAGGTCGATACAAATGAAATGTAGAATAGGAGTAACCAAACTATCACATTTTAAGGGGAGTATTTACCTGGGGCGGGGAAGGTTGCATTTTCTGATGTTTCGTGTCTGGGCTGAAGGAGGCAGATCTGGGTGGAGCTTTCAGCACACCAGACTCTGCAATCTCTGCATATGGATTTTGAGGCAGAGTGGCAGATCTTGGACAGGCCATACTTGATTTTCCTGGCGTCAACATGATGTGTTGTGCAGGGCTCTGGCAGAAGACAAACAAAAGTTGGCTATAACACTCTTGACCATAGCGAATGATAATCTCTATGGTGGGTAACTAACTAACCTGAACTCCATTTCGCTGTCTCCCAGTAGTGCCACTTATCCCTGGCAAGGCAGGAAGGCAAACACGCTGATCATCCAGCCGCTTGCCTTGACTGCAGGCCAGAAGCTTGAAGAAGTCATCAGCTTTAGGACCACCTGTAAATGAATGGAGGATTGGTAGTGAATGATCTGAACATCCCGTTAAAGATACTGAAAATTAAGCCGACGACAATTTGTTGGGTCCGAATATATTAAAGTTCAAAATATAAAAATAACATTTAACTTTAATTATGCAATGACCAAGCAAACAAGTAAATAAACAGAACTTGAACCCCATTCGGAAAAGCAGACAACACACTGCAAAATGATGTAAAATGTTTGAAAACCTTTAGAAAATGTTCGGCCGTGATGACCTGCCCATAATAGGGACGACAGGTTGAAAATCGAGATTGAGACACATATTTGGCTGCATAATTGCCGATACATATGTCGCCAAAAAGGTATTGGCCAGGTTCTACTGAAAATACATACAGCAGATCATGAATGCCATGGGTTTGGCTCTGACCTGCATGTACAGGTACCACATGTCCAACAGCACCATTGTGTTTGGGTGTGGCTGGTGTACTCCTGCTAGGCTGTAAAATACAACGCTGATCGTTCATACGGCCACGTTGAGCATGCCGCATCATGGTATAGAACCGGTCTTGCTCAGCTGGAGAGACTTCCTGCAAAACGGAGAAATAAATATTTATCCCTAACCCTAAACAAAAAAGTATATCGATATTAGGCTGCATGTTATGCATGATCTCGAACCTTCTGAGGCTGGTCAGTTGGGACATTGTTGAAGGAGGCAGACCTCAATGGGGGATCAGCGTGCACTGATGGGGTGCCCAGATTCTGGAGGATATGGGGTGCAGAGCATCTCTGTTCATCCATCCTGGAGCCCTGAGAAAGAACATTTTGCAATTTGTAATGCTAATGTTGATCTAATAGGCCGATGCATAATCAGTCACCACTGCAATTGTTTGCAGTAACATCAAATTGTCAAAGCCCTTTTCTTTATATGCAGTATTTACAGTCCACAATAAATTCTCTGTGTTAATTATTGATCTATTTGTAACTCAGATGTACAAATAGACCTTTATGATCCAGTTGATTACATTTGTACACTCTGAGTTAAATGAACACTGAGGTTTCTTACATGGTAGAAGATATGGGGCGCACCTGGATTTTGGAAACCATGTAACACAAATCATCCCTTCCTCCAGTAGCTGATGTGGACCCCCCATTCTGTATCCCTGGTAGTGTACGGAGAGTTACTCTCTGACCATCAAGCCGGTGGCTCTGAGAGGAAGCCAAGAGGCTGAAGAACTTATCAGACTCTGGACCTAGGAGGGGTAAATACAGACATATACTATAATAGCTACATGAATCAAGAATTGAGGACATAAACTATTTTTAACCACTGAGTTATTGTACTCTGTCCACACCAAATCTCTTCGCCAAAAACAGCCAATCTACATGCTCAAAATGCGTGAATAGAATAGAAAATGCTTTGGCTCAAGTGGTTCATATTTATTTACCAAATTAGAAGAGGCAGAAAGGCTCACTCAACTCAAGGTCCTTAACTTCTCCAGACTGTAGTCGAGGACAGTCTGGAGAAATGAATGAATATACTGGGTGCAGATTCAGATAATACGTAAAAAGGAACATACAATCCGCACTCTCTGTAGAGGTCTTAGGAGTCTTTTTTGTCTACCAAACATACGTGTTTCTGTTTTTCGGCACGCATGTCCCCGTCAATGAATCTGTACTCACCTGTGGGTACAGTGCTGGTCTTTCTGGGAGATAAGACACAGCGCTGTTCATCCATTCTACCACGCTGGGCATGGCTCATTAATGAAATGAACTTATCCTGCTCAGCTGTAGACATCTCCTGTATTGTACAGACAATTTAAAAAAAAACAATAATAATAACTATTACATTTTTTAGACCTTGATTGAGACCTTTACCATTAACCTTTTTTAACCCAAAAGTGAACGATCTCTTCAGGGCAGCCTAATTATCAATCCTACAAAGTGTCGGGAAAATGTGTTCTCAAGTTACAGTATCTTCCTTAATCCTTACAAACAATGCAAACATAACAAGACTTATAATACTATCCATATTTTCAGATTAGCCTAAATGATTCATTTTGATTGACACTTGGCTGTTACAATATATGTGGCGGCAGTGGCACAGGAGTAGAGCAGCCGATTTGGAACCCAGTTCATTCCCAGGCTCCCCCAGAGTTATTGAGGAGAAGTGTCCTTGAGCAAGACACTGAACCCCTAATTGCTCTCGGCTAGGTTGGTGCCTTGCATGGGTTCCTCCACCATATGGGTGAATATAATGCACTTCGTAAAGACGCTATATAAATGCACCCTTTACTTTTTATGTAGCTGGTAGATACACAATCCACATATAATTGAATACCAAGCAGCTAGGTCAAGTTGCAGTAAAAAGTTTAGATTTGACTAAATGTGTCTTATCCATAGAAAAGGGCACCAAGACTAGCAGGATATCACAGAATATACCTGTTGGGGTAATATTTTATCGTTGATCTTCTGCCGCACTATATCTGAGTTGTAGCATGCAGATGCTGAACGTGGACGGTCTGAACCAAGAACCAAGCTATCCTTTCTTTGGGTAGGCTTGATTTGGGGTAAGGAGCACCTTTGTTCCTCCATTCTAGAACCCTGAAAATGATTGGTATAATATATTATTATGTTTGAACAACGTGAAGGTTTGACAGTTTTCAGGCATTTTTGTGAACAAGAGATTGGGTTGGGATATACTAACTTGAACTTTGGAGACCATGTAACACAAGTAACTTGACTCTCCTCCAGCAGTTGATGTGGTGTTTTGATGCCGTATCCCCGGCAAAGAAGGAAGCGCCACTCGCTGGTCATCAAGCCGACGACCTTGAGAGTTGGACAAGAGTCTGAAGAACTGGTCAGGATCTGGACCTGGATCCCTTTTCTGGAATAGTTCACAGAGGTAAATGTCACTGTGGTAAATTGTTTGTATTGGCTGTAGAAGCCAGGGTGCTTTCATTTTGACCAAAGAGAAGTGCTATCATCCACACTGACTATGGGGCCATCGTAGTTATGAACTGCTGTAGTGGGTTAAATAGTCCCAAAGGAGTTTGAACTTAAAATAATAAAGCCAGAGGTTTATTCATATATCTCTGCTGTCAGGAAGAAACCAGCTAACTCCAAAATGTTCATTTCTCAGGAAATGAAAAATAAATATATATATATATATTTTTTTTTAACAAAGCAATACTGCCTCATCAAAGTTGGTATTGTGACTTTATATATTGTCAATTACTTGCATGAGAGGGGGAGAGGTGGTGGAGTTAGCTGCTTTAGCAGACAGTTTGAGGGTCCAATGGAATTAGCTGGTTTTGTCAGAAGCACTTTTTACTACTTTTCATTGGTTCAAATTGTTTTTAACTGTACTGTTAAATGTACGTTGCATCACGGCATAATGTGTTGCATCACGGCGTGTTGTGAGCTTGTACATCTGCTAGTTTCTAGTTTGTAAACTAGGGTTAAAGTTGTTAAACTGATCTTGATGCTATACTCATGGGGGGCCCCTGGAATCCCCTCAAGGACTGCTAGGGGGCCCCGGAACCCACTTTGAGAACCAGTGATTTCGAAGAGTTTTAAACTAGACTGCCAAAACCTGAATGGGCTTGGACGAGACCGGATGTGATAGAGTATGCACTGGGTTGATCAGTCTTCTGGATGGTTCCGGAGTACTCTCAGTCAAAATGATCTGAGGTGCAGAACGGCTCTCCTTTTCCATCATTTGGCTCTAAGAGAACATAAAAGGTCATATCTTACAGTAGTTACCAGTGGTACATACATCCATAATGCAAATTCTGTATAGATATACGTGAGCGTCGGGATGAACACTAATCTAATTGCTTACCTGTTGGTTGAACCCTGGCAGCAACGCTAGTGCAACATGTTGGCCGTGAAGTCGATTCCTCTGGACATTGGCCAGTGTATAATAGTAGTCGTCACTGCTAATCACTGCTCTCTGGCCTGTGGGGAGCAGAAGAATCTCTACATAACAGGCACACACATTATGGATGCAGTGTTGTTGTATCTTATATAGAATATGTGTGAGTGTGTAGTGTACCAAGGGTTCCAAGACTGTTCTTCACCAAACACTGCAACTCAAAAATGTTGACCAAAATAGGGGTACCAGGTTGAAAGTGGTCAAACTGGCACAATAAAACATTATGTACTCATATAGATACCGGTATGTTCATATTATATTTTATTAGCTCTCCTTTCCAGTTGGGTAGTTCTGACCCCGCTTTGAAAACGTGTACATTGTCTATCACTATATGTTTCTATAGCCATATAGCCGTAGTGCATTCGTGGGTTCAATCCTTTTAGTAGCATTGTATTTGTATTAAACTGTATTCTTCTGTGTTTCTTTTTATTTTACAAACTGTTCAATCAATCAATCAATCAATCAATCACTACTACAGTACTATCCCAACCTGAGGGTTCAGTTCTCATTTGACAAGGTGTAACAGGGGCACTCTTGCTTGAAGCCAAGGTACAACGTTGCTCATCCATGCGCCCACGCTGAGAGTAACTCATAATGGCCATCATCTGCTCTTGGTCTTTAGTTCCCTGGTGGGAATAAGATTGAGGTGAAATTATTATTATTTTTATATACCACCTAAAAGAAAGCGGTTGGTTAAAAATACGATGTTTTACAATTTACATAATCTCTCAATACCAGACCAGATTAAGAACCACCATAAGAGCTGGAATATGAGACAGACTGCAAAAAAGTAATAAGTATCTCATTTCAGTCTATACTGAAAGATATTTATCTCTGCCTTCTTTAGCAGTTGCAAAAAGGCAAAAAGTTAAACCAGAAAGCTTTGACTTCGAAATTACATCAAACAATGCACTACTAGTAATAACACACACTGAGGGTTTCCCTCATCCTACCACCACAATGCTGTCTGCTTCCATTCTTGTCTCCACTCCAGAAGCAGTCCTCGTCATCACCAGGTATGACAAAATAGGTGGTCCAACAAAGAAATCTCCAGCCAGTTGAGATAGTAATCCTTGTAATATAACGTTACAGAGATATATCGTTAGATGTCTAAACATTCAACGCCCGGTCAACAATATGATCCAGTTTGATTTAGCTCCAAATTTGTACTGGTTGTAGCTTGCGAGCACTTTAAATAGACTTAAGCTCTTAGTATTAACCCATTGCCATTAAGACCCGAACTGCTGCCCCCCTCTTAATATTGCCATCTGTAATCCTAGATGAAAACATAATCCCTCAGCATGGAGAGGGATGATCTTTTCACTGGTAGTAAGGTATGCTCTCAACTGAGCAAATGCTGACATCACTTACACTTTATATGTTTGCGTTTTGCAAACATGCGTATGTCATGTCAAAGTTGACGTGTCCAGAGACACAGATCTAACAGTATAGTTTCTTTTGGCGTCATTTAGATCAGCCGTTTCCCGACAGGTCTTGAGGGCAGGGGCAGGCCAGCACTATGAATAAGTGAGAAACTGAAGGCAGAAAGTAATTAACAAAATAATAAGCTTTTCTTAATCCAGTTATTTTCGTATTATCATTCTGTATAACTAGAGTTTGAGTGAAACAACTAGGCTACAGTCCACCTAGAATTGCAAGGACTGGTGGTGGCTGTTGCGGGGCCCTGGGAACCATTCATCTGTAAGCCTACATTATTGATGTCATGTGATAAATCTGAAAGTAATTCTCTGAACAATAACGTATCACAAACTTTCCATCTTAATGACTCATTAAAATGTAATACAAAGGGTGGGGAAATTCCTCCACTAGGAAAAAAAAAATAGTAGTACATTGGTTACCTGGGATCTCTGTTGGTTTTCTGCTCTACGTGTATTGTGATTTGACACCATCAGGTGGTATGTTCTGGAATCACTTTTCCCACTAAGAAATAGCAATAGTCTTGCAAGAGATAATTTTCCTAATTTTGGGTCTCAATCGCCCCTTCTGACAATTGCAGAGGCATTCCCTATTCGAGGCTAGTCTGAACCGATTTAATTATCCTGTAGAGTAAGGTGTTCACATAGACACTGACTGGATCAAAGCCTGGCCAGCTGCTGCCGTTTGATCTATTCTGGGCCTACTCTGTTGACAATGAATGTTTGAGTTACATCACAGCTTGGCTGTCTCAATACTTATGCCTTGTTAAGTCATGCCTAGGATCAATGAAAGTGGGTGAAATAAAACAAAGTTTCAAATAACTAATTGGAGAAAATAAACCATAAGGCTTCTGCAAAGCTTGCATCATAATGCTGTAAAGAGGTTTTGAGCGACTACGGTAAGGTCCCATCTTCTAAGAAATGATGCACTTAAGCACATTTTAATAGCTATACAGCGTTTTTTATTTATCATCTTAACCAAAACAACAAAAACACACTACACTCAGTCCCAATCCTACATACTGTACAAGTACATGGTAAAAGTGCATCGTTTTAAAATAAAACGCTACTTAAGAGTCTGAGTGAAAGTTGGAAGAAAATAATCAAAAGATGGCACCTCGACTTCAATGGTAACAAACATTGGATGTCAGACATATTTCTCACACTGCCCTTCAGAAATGAAGAATAAACAATTATTAAAACAATTCCTACTTGTGTCAGTCAATATGTGTAACATTTGACTCAGGATTATCCAGCTCCGTTGGGATTAAGACATTTCTATAGGTATAACACAAAGGAAAAGAAAATTATAGTAACATAAAAACAATTTGAACTTTGATGCTTTTACATGGTACATTAATCAAATAACCTTCATAAAGTTCTGTGCGTTAAATTAAATATTTTGAATACAATTTCAATCACAGCAGCAGTATATACAGTACATTAACCATTTCACACCGAGAATTACAATAACAATTATATTCTAAAGAGCAAAAAAAAGAGAATCACAAGTAAAGCTGGATATATAAATGGTTTCGCGGCAGTGCCACACAACGAAAATAGCAAATATGCTAACTCACAACGTGTTGCAGTGTGATGCACTTTCATCTATTTTCATTGCACGCCGCCGCCATGCGCAACAAAGTATATCTAGCCGTTAAAGGACAACTTTTGTTTTTTCAACCAAGGTTCATGTTTTAGGTTGTTATTAGAGAAAGTAAAATATGAGTGTTCTTTTTTTTTTCATTTGCTTTCTTTCGTTTTAGGGATTTTAGCTGTTTTTCACAGGGGGGGGCGGGGGCATTCGAGCATGGCGCTAAATACTTATTTTTTTACAAAATGTTAGCGATTTCTTTTTTTTATCATTTACTATAGTCCTACTAGACCCCAATAAATTACATCTGGCCACAAAAGATCACGGGATCTACTGATTGTGCCATATTGAGCCTATGACACAGGGCTTCCCCCCAGTAGCCTACCTTCATATTCAGTAGATCCTGTGATCTTTTGTGGCCACGTAATTTCTTGGGGTCTAGTAGGACTATAAAATGTTGTAAAGAAAATACATATTTAGCCCCATGCTCGAATGCCCCCGCCTGTCAGAAAAAACGGCTAAAATCCCTAAAACGAAAGAAAGCAGCAAATGAAAACTTACTTACTTTCTCTAATAACAACCTAAAACATGAACCTTGGTTGAAAAAAACTAAAGTTGTCCTTTAAGTTCTGTTTTATGATCGATTCTGACATTTGTTTTACGATTGACTCTGACCATTTGTTTTGTGGTTGATTCTTACATCTTCATGTTCGGCTTCAGAGATTTCAAACCTGTTACAAAAGACCAGTTCTGAATAATCATGTTGAACGAAAGACTTGAAGGCATAATCCCAGTGTGCTCCTCCATGCCCAGGGACGTTACCTAACAATCAGGAGCAAGCACCTGGTCCAGTCTCTTCAGATCATCCAGGAAGCTGGTGGGGGTTAGGACGTGAGATGAGCCTGCAGAGGAGAACAGAGAAGGTCAATTCTGATGAATTGAAAATGGAGGACCCTGATGTAAACAAGTCTTAGTGATTTTCCTGGTTTCATCCTCGTAGCAGTTTTGTGACTCATTTGAAATGTACCCATTCTAGCTACCTGTGAATAAAAATGTCAATCAATTTCAATCAATCAAGCACAATCCATCAACTCAGTCTCAATTCTAAATCCTGACAGTTTTCTGAAAAATCAGTGGTGCTCAAACTATTTCATGTCAAGGACGCCCAGACTTATCTGTATTTGGCCACGGACCCCCCCCCATCTCAAAATATGTTGTTCCAGGGAGCCCCCAGAAGCAAAGATTTGAGTTAAAACATTTGTTGTGAAAGAATATATATTCAATGATTTGCACACATTTTCACGATAAAAAAAAGCAGATCTACTGTACAAGTTCATAGCTACGAGCTTGTATATCTGCCATTTTTCAATAGCTAAAGTATGAAATAATGGTTAATGTGGTTAAACGCTAAAGTGACACAGATGTGTTCCAGCTCTTAATTGGTTAGACAATGATGTGCATAGATCTGGACTTCAGTATGTCCTTATGGCTTCAGTGTTGTTTTCATCGACTAAAACTAAGACGAAAAATGTTCGACTACCACTGATGAAAACTACATGGAAACTAAATGAAAACTAAGCCTAAATATACTAACAACAAATAAAAACTAGACTAAAATGTTAGGAAGGGACAAGTGGACAAGAGATCCAGTATAAGTCATTTTACAATTAGTTGCATGCTGAAAATAGCCGATCTACAAGCTCACAAGTGCTGCGACGCGTTGAGCTTGTAGATCAGCCATTTTCAGCAAGTGGAGAAAAGAAACTGTCATTACGACAGCATCAAGGCCCGCCAAAATAAATTTTGTTAAAAATCTTATGATGTTTAGTCGACTAAAACTAGGCTAACACTAAGACATTCCAGGTGACTAAAACTGCTATTCAACTATTCAAGAGACTATGACTAAAACTAAAATCTAAATTTGCTGCCAAAAGCAACACGGGGGTGCTTACCGATCAAAACCTCCCACTTCCCTTCAGTGGCTCGAGTCAGCTCATAGGCAGAGCGCATCTCCGAGTGTGACACCCCGCCGATCACAAAGATGATGAGCCGAGGACCTGAACAATATTCTGTCGGATTTTTATTTTTGTGCCATTTTGGGCCATATGCACGTGCACTGCAATTTAAAAAACAAACAGACAAACAACAAAAGAAGAACAATGAGGAAACTTGGTCTAACAAAATAAAGGGGGAGAGAATAGTGATAGCAGACAAGGGTGTGGACAGGTTCTCGTTAAGATCCCTTGCTCAATCAATTGTTGCCATCAATCAAGTAAGAATAATAATAAATTAAACACAAAATCAAGCTAAAGCAATCCTGCTTCATGAAACCGACCTGTTTCTTCTCTATCCGTGAGGTGAGTGAGGGACTGCTATTGGAGATACACATTTTTGTGCATAGCAGATGTAGCATATGATATCCCAGTAATGTGACGAGTGACAGACGGTCATAACGTTTTCGATAAAATCCCTGGAATCTCTACTATGAAATTGTTTAATGTCCAAGTGCGTTGTCCTGCGTCATAACGGAAACATCTGGTGTGTGCGTTCTCACGATTAAAACATTAAAATCGTCTGCATCTGTCGTTATGTACACATACATACATAGTATAGTACAGTTAACAGTTGGTGTCATTAGACAACTGTTATCTGTATGTATGTTTGGTGGATTTTCTAATCTTAACCATATCTAAACACGTGGGAGACAGACGTAATGACAGACCACAGTCATGACAGATTTAGCGCGCGCACACACACACACACACACACACACACACACAATAGTACAGATAACAGTTGCTGTCATAATAATGGAATATCAGTGTTGACATTAATAACACGTCAAATTTAAACAAAAATAATTCTATGACAAGCAGGAACGAGACAAAGTGTTGTCCATTAGCAAATGCAGATTATGATCTTCCCAAGTTCATGATAGTGGTTGCTGTAAGCGCCACAATCATGTTGGAAAACCCATGGCGATTATGGGGGATTTATTCAAAGTAAAACTGGCTTAATTTCACCTTTTCACCTCCAGCTCACTTTAACAAAATCTTGGTCAAAGTTAGATGAAGTTAAAGCAATCATTTAACTGCATAGCAAGTGGATTGTCAATGTCAACCATAAGCTGAACTATTTCAAAAGTGCCTTACAAAGTGCCTTTCTAAAAACGCCTTCTAAATACTGAGCTAAGTTTTCTTAAAAACGTCCAATTTTTATTCTAAAAAGTAAAGTGATCCCGGCTTGAAAAGTATAATAACAGGTGTTCCAGGTCTAAATACTGTAGGATAATCTACATTTAATTCAGTTTATTTATATTATTGCACAGACAATATAACATTAACCATTCTCAATAGTACAAACCTGACTGCTGTCTGGGTTGTATTGATCTGAGCAGGCTCAGAGATGAACGGCCACAGCTTTTTGTCCAGTTTGTCTTCAATAACATTCTGCAACACATGGAAACAGAGAAGTCCAAGTCAGGGATGAGAATATCCAAATGGCTAAGTCAGCACTGAGACATGTCCCAAGTCTGTCCCCAGTAGCCCTCAGACGTTCATACCTCCATCACGTCTTTAATGGTGGGTGTCCATCTAGAGAGCTGGTAGGTGCTTTCTTTGCGCTCTTTCTTCTCTGGAAGTGTTTTCCCTGCATTAGGACCCTGACAGAAGGGGGGGGGGGGGGTGGTATCAAGGAATGCTAGGCTTAAAGCAAAGGGAGAATGTGAACAAACAAAAAGCAGTTGAGTATTTACCCCAGAGATGATGTTGCAGCCCAGATGCTGCATGTTGGTGATGATGTTGCTGTCAGCATGTATGTTGGCATGCTGGATGAGCTTTGTCAGGTTCTCCTCTCCGATGCCTACATGGAGAGAATCACAGTCTTTATGGAGAAATAGCCAAGAAGATCTGCATTTTTAATAACTCTTTAGTCTACTACAGCATTTCAAAATATTAAATTAGTCCTTCTCAGTGGCAGTCTTATGTAGACAGATATGAGCTTATTAGACCACAAGACAAACAAGCATGAAAAAGTCCTTGTGCTTTTTTGTTTAATACAGAACGTTTTTTTAGTACCCACCCTTCTTCTTGTGGAATATGTAATTCAGAATAATGCGGATCTTTTCATAGGCCTGGACTTCAGTGTTGAGGAGCACAGGGACAATGCTTTTCATGGCATCTTTTAGAGGCTCTCCTTCTGCATCCGACCCCATGGCCAAGTCCTGTGGAAAGCAGCAGTAGATCATTGTCATTGAGTGTGTCTAAAAGTTAGTTTTGGCAGAGTCACATCAGAAACACATACTGTACTTCCCACAGATTACACACACACACCCAAAGTGATGTTGAAAACATGACCAACAACAAAAAACTCCCATACAACAATGTGCAGATTTTGCGATAAAAGAAGGTGCAGCAATACAACCACCCTGAGGATGGCCCAAAGTGACTGCAAAATATTAGTTCTATTTGTTTCAAAAAGCTTTATACCCTGTGTGTGTATAAACATATAGGCACAATGTGATTGTGACATAATGCTGTACCCTTTTCAACTGTATATACCGTCCCCATTTTCTATTGTTTTTATTCCATTTTGACACTTGCTTTGACAATGTAAACATATGTTTACTCATGCCAATAAAGCTCCTTTGAATTGAGTGCCACATTAAAGAGGCATTTCAGTTTGGGAGAGTATTTTACATTTTAGGAAATAAATTTAAAATATTTTTCAGGAGAAGTCAATCATTAGCTTCATTGGCTACAAAACCAGCTCAGAGTGTCTGCCCTGTTACTTACCCCCGGTATTTACACGAACTAAATTGAAATGAGGTGCAAGGAAAAAAAAGAACAACAGTGATTGAGCCATTCTGCAAGTCCTATCGTGGTATTGAATATAAAGTGAAGAAATTCTATTTAAATATTACATTCAGCTAAATTTAATGCAGTTACTATCTGACAGTACAGTAACTGTAAATAAATGACAGTATGATTAAAAAAAGCCAATCTGCATGCATGATCGAAAAGCCATTTGAAAACCAGTGCCAAATATTGGCCACATTAGTTCGATGCATATTGCTAGGGTTGGGGGTTGTTCTTTCTAAATGGCAGTCCACACCAATGCAACTAATTGCAACTCCTTGCATTGTAACATGCAACTACTTGCAAGTACTTCAGTTGCAAACATAATCCCCATTCCCCAATGGCAGTTGCAAGCACTTGCATTGGTGTGCACTGGCCTTAAAACCGTTTTGTTGCAAGGAGTTGCATTGGTGCAGTCTTGCTCTTGCCTTTAAGATAGAAAGCTGCAAAAGTGCGTAATCTTCCTAGGAATCCCCAGCCCAAATAAATCTAGCACAAAGCTACGCCAATTAATATAAAACACTTCAACTAGCGGGAGTCATCCTTAATACAGTTACAGAGGGAGATTTGGATGGCGCTGCACAGAACTATGCAGTGGAGCATTCATACGAGGACAGCTGACAGTAAAGAGCTGTGGCTGGCTGCCTGGCCCCAGCTGTCCATCTTAAAGCCAACACATGCCTGTATGATTATAGAGACAGCTTTCAGACATGCTGATGATGATCCATTAATGGACCAAGAGAATCACTCAAACAAGTAGCCCATTAACACTTCTATCACATAATACCACAATCATGCAAAAAATGCCTGTGACTCATCTGATATAAGCCTAAGTCCAGTAGAGAACACACCAGACGTCCAAACAATTTACTGGGTCTTGGAAGTGGTCTGGGACGGGGACGGCAGTTTTACCCCAGGCTCAAGCTGATGCAGGGGGATTTCTGGACAGCATGCTGAAGGCATTACTCTCAGTAGTGACTTAACAGCTTCCTGTGCATTACTATGCACAGGATGTCTCAATGCAATATTATTATATATTATGCAATATTACCATTAAGATTGATAAACGTCACAACGCTGTGCCAATGCCACTTAAACCCAGATTACCCATTAATAGAGATGCTAGCATGGCTTTCCTTTATACTGTATGGATTGAGGGCGTGAGCATTATAGCAACAGCAATGCACTCTTAAGTCAGTGGCTAGTGGGTTACCATGTTAGGATAGTGGATGGAAAGTGATTATTTATGCTGTAAAGCCTTTATTCAAAAACAATCTTGATATGGTTACTATTTTTGCTTGCATTAAAAAACAAGACAACTATAGCTGTTGCAGTCCACTTCACTAAGTTACTAACACTATGAACCTAAATTATGAACAAAAAATTTGATTGTCATCTTTGGTTGCCTACCTATTGAGGACCGTCTTGTTTATATTTCCACCTCATCTTGAATGACTAGTTTGTAAAGTGAGTGACTACAAATAACTCACAACTTCAGCTCCACCCACTTTCTTCACAGAAACTTAAAGCTGAAAGAAACTTGCCAATCCACCTACCCGGAGGCCGATTCCAAAAACGCCCTCTCAATCCTGACCAGAGTCTTCTGAAAAACTTCTGAAAATAATGCTGCTCTATACATAGTAACTACTAAAATGACAGGTGTTCCCAGCTTGAAATGTATAGTATAGGTGTAACGGATCTAAATAAAAAGTATATAGCAGCTCTATAGCAGCTCTAAAAAACACATTAAGATGCATTGTGAGCATCGCACACATTGAGATGCTTTTCAGATTTTGGAAAGAGATTATTATTTTTTCAATTCTTTGAAATCTTTTAGAAATGTTTTGCCTATAATGACATGCCTAAAATAGGGATAACAAAACACTCCGAAGGACTTTTATACATTATACTCCACGTCTTTGAATAAAAACCTAACAAAAAAAAAGAAAAAGCCACAAACACAAATCCAGTGACACTGACCTGTTCCACCTCACAAAGCTTATCAGCAGAGGCCTTGAATTTCTTCATGCAAGCATCAGCTAGATGCAGATGAGTGGAGTACTGTGAATCCAAAAAGGTAAAGGTTAGGACCAGAACAGCAGTGACAGCACTGTAATGAATGTAGTTATGTGCTAGTACTGTATGTAGATATTTCAGGGTGAATCGTCCCTTTAACTGAGAATCATGAGGTGATACTAGAGATGAAGAATCAGCCATTTATAATAAGATACTGCCCAAAGCAGAACTCACCATGCTCAACTCCTTCTGATACTGTGGCATCTTCTTTACCATTTGAGAGAGATCTTTGATGTTGGCCTGAAGAGCAAAACACATGTTCAGAATCAAAACACAAGATACAAAAAAATAACAAAAATGTTTGAAAAAGACAAACTAATAATTAACACCAAATAAACAGTGGGCATAATGTATACACTCACTTTATCAGTTGTCATCCTCTTACTCTCACAAAAGGTGCGGAGAAGTTCTGTCACTTTCCTGTAAGGAAGAGTAAAGCATTTGAGAGTTACTTTGGAAGAAGTATCATTCATCACGGTAAATCCTTATATAATCAAGAGTTAATTATTTTTTTAACTTTTATAAGTAAGAAACATGACTTTTAAACTTAATCATTCAATAAATAAGACATTGTGAGAATTGGAATTCTACCAGAATATTATTTTATATATTTATCGTTGTGAAACCTTGCAAGTCAAATAGAAGACGAGCTCACAGCACATCTAGTGGTGAGGTACTTTTGCACAACATTGTAATAAGTCTTATAAAATAAGCATTAATTTAGAAGAAAGAAAACACACAAGATGAAATATGGAGATGCTAGAAGATGTCTGGCTGACAGTGACAATATACAAATCTTAAAAGCTAAGCCATTATTATAGTATTATAATTACAGTATTAAACAGTATTAGAATACTGACAATATAACAATATGACAAATACAGTTCATGAAAAAACCTTCCAACACTGGTTTCGAATGTTGACTCAGGGACAGGCTTCATCCAACTGTGCTACTCACTTGCTGACATCTGCTATGTGCATGTGCCTTAGCTGAATCCACAGATCATCATCTTCATCCAGCAACACTTCCCGCTGCTTCGAGTCTCCGATCCCAGTCGTCTGATACCTGGTCACGACGGGGGTACAAAACAAAAGGAATTTAGGCACAATTTCAGGCACAGCAGCATACCACTGCAGTGACTGCACCGCAGATGAGTGGTGGTTATTCTACATTATTTTCAATTCATGAAAATTGTAGCTTTCTTTTTGAATGTTTTTCCAAATTATAGGAAAAACCAAAAATAAATGGACCCATAAAAATGTTTGGGAAGCAGTGATGTAGAGAGACTCACTGGTAGATGTCCTGCTGGATATCTAGCAGGTCGTAGGCCATGGCCTGGAAGGTCAACTCGTGTAGGAGGGGTGACACAGGGTCAAATCCACGGTCAACAATCAGTAATTGTGAGCGTGCTTTATCAGGACCCTACAAAATGAAGGGGGGGAGGGAACACACACACACACACACACACACACATCAATTAAGGCAACGTAGTGTTCCCTCTAGAATCTTTGACCTAGCGCAGCAGGACACACTGAAACAACCTTTGAGTACTGTACATGCTGTGTATACACAATTAGATATGTATGCGTGTGCACTTGCATACACACATATACTGTACATAGACATGCACGTGTGTGCGCACTTACATACACACATACTGTACATAGACATGCACATGTGTGTGTCACTTAGACACAGTGCCTATAAGTATGCACTTATAGGCACACAAATGTGCACACCCTTGCACATGCATGCGCACATGTGCACACTAGGCCTGACCTTCAAAGCTCTTTTGGGCACATCAAAGCTTCTGGACCCCCCAAAAAATATATATATTAGAATGTTCAAGAACGGGGACCAGGGGGGGTTAAGTCAGGGAATTCATGAGTCGTGGAGCTCAAACACAGCCATCCTTCTATTGGTATATTACTACTTCTTGGCTGTTCTCACAAATATAAGTGCGATACAATAAAAATGCATCTGTGGTGTGTTAGATAACATCACAAACAAGTATTACTGTCTTTGAGATGAGAATAAAGGAGATTAGGAGAATAGCACACAAGCTCAGAAAGCAGCAAGAGCTGAAATAGGTAAAAAGCCCAAGAAGAACTGGAAAATGACACGATATGTTGTACTGTACTATATTTCAGGCAAAGAGGGAAAGGTAATACATGCCTGTAGAGACTCATCTCAGACGCAAGATGTCAGCTATGAAAAACAGAAATGAAGAAGAGAAGATAGAGAGCAAGGTCCAGCAACAAGTAGAAAAATAATTAACAGGAAATAAAACCAGAAAGCACAGAAACTCCCACAAACGTTGAAACCCATAGAGAAGCATAATTTCAGTGGGGCTGTTACAGCTAGCCTTTATTATAAAAACATGATAATAATAACAACCTCCTTTAGCTAAAAATGGATCACACACCACGAGAAGTTTGTTCATACGTCTTGACATAGATAATAATTAAAAAATACATACATTATTATACAAAGTAAAATGTTGGGACTACTGCAGTAGAGCCTCACCTCTCCCATGCTTGGGTTGTCTGCTTTATGAGCATTGAGGCGCTGGTAGACCTCCTCTGCTAGTCTTGCATTTTCCTCCGGGCCCCTGGAGAGTGGAGACAGGATGGTTGTAGAACTTTGAACTGAGCAGGTGTGAATACAATGGAATGAATGCTGCTAATAAAACATTTATGTTGGGTTACTATATATATATATATATATATATATACCTGCGGTAGCGGATAGCGGGGTACTCCTTCAGTGTGTCACAGAGAGTGGCAATCTGCTCGGCCAGCTTCTCCATCATTTTGCCTTTGTCTGTGGACGAAACAGGGCTATAGAAGTCGTGCATGGAGGTGGGGTCGTCCAGGGTGAACACCTGAAGGGTAAGGGAAGGAGGTGAGGTTCATATCGGCTGCTTTGAACTGGCTCGCTCAACAGAATGAACCAGCTTGAGGAAAGGTAGGAAAGAAATATCCTCGTCACACACCTGAGACTCGTACGGCAAGAAAGAAACATTGATCTCTTTCAAAGTCTTGATGACCTTGGCGACCCGAGATCTCCCAATTTCAGCAAAGAGACCATCTGGACAAGCTACAGACGAGACATCAACTTATAATCAATTTAGATCCACATCAATAAACACCAGAAGCTGAAACATGGTTTTCAAAAAAACATGCATGCTTGCAAATACTTGTGTATATACTAAAATCTATGAAACAACTTACACTCTGTGAAGAAGATATGTGCTGCTTTGTAAGTAAAGGCAGTATCTTTGAAGTCATTGATCAGAGCATGGACTGACTGAAATTCAAATAGAAGGCAAAAAACAATTAGAAAAACACAATAACCCATATAATGGTTATGGTTGTGACATTGTGAACAGGTAAAGGCTCATGTCTTGACTCTCACCTTCTCCACTGGAGAAATCAGATAAATGGCCTCTAGACTATTGATGGGCTCCCTGCGTTTATTGATATCCTCCACAACTGTGTAGTGGAAGAAGACACATTTTAATAAAATATTATCAAATGTTTGGAACAATACTGTAAAGGCAAGGCAACAATGCAATCCTCCAATGATGGGAAGTCCTATTGTTATTAATGAAATGTGGGGGAAAAGATCACTCATGAATGGGTTTATATAGTTATTAGTCTCATCCTCCAAGTGGCCAGGAAAACACTGCCTACAATAACTGCCATAAGCTGCCAAAACCAGATTTTAAAATGTCATGTTCATTATTAACCTAATTTGGGCTAAACAGGTTAAAACATAGGTGTAGACAGTGTGACTACTTATTCACTATTTAATAAATCATTGATTTGTCAAATATGGCACTGTTCCTAATGTTGTTGTAACACCTTCACAATAAATTGCCTCCATACTTACTGGTCACCCCTTCTGCCAAAATGTCAGACATCTTGCAGCAAGATGACAAAATTCGCATACTCATGTGATCCACAATGAGGACCTGGAGTAACAGAACAGGTACAGTACATCAAACAAATTAAATGCTGGAGTAACACAGAACATGATTGAACATCAAATGTGTGAGTGAGGATAAAAAATATGAAGGCGCCAACTCTCACCTTCCACTCGCCATCTTTCTTGATGCTTCTAATGACTCCATTCAGAATTTCTGTGAGGAAACAAGAGACCAATGTGGATTTATTAAGTAATATACATAATGCAGAAGGAATATTAGGCCTATTCTATTCATTAGACTGAGGGGAAGGAACCTCTCTAGCTGCTATAATCAAAGAAGTATGTGTCATACAACTTTACCATGCCTTTCTCCCCTTCATAGGAATACATAAGCAATGGATCATTTGTTGTATTTTATTTTTTGTAAATAACGCACACTGAGCACTATAACTATAAAGTATAAATAAAGTATAAAAATAAAATAAAAAGTCAAGTGGATGGCAGAGTTCACACCAACTATAATAAAGAAATACAATGGTGAAAAATATGGTTATAGTTTTATAGTGTTCAGTGTGAACGGCCCTTTACACTGACTATTACGTTAACCACACGAATCATGTAGCCCATAAATTAGAAAACAAATGTTTAAGAAGTAGTGAAACACATCGTGAGCTTGTAGATCAGCTATTTCCACTGTATTTTCCTGGGCAAACACAATCTCTCGTTTTGGTCACCGCTGATGTAGCCTTTCAATGTATGCGTGTTACCAGCTCAGATCTGTTGTGAGAGACCTTAAAATTGAACTGTGTGTGTGCAGTTAACTTATAGTCCCTGAGGGGGATAAGATGAGCATCTGGAATGTGGTCTTGGGTGTTATCTCTCATTATAGCAGCAGACACAGACAACTTCTCTGTTCTTCAATGACACACTAATGATGACACACTGTGACCTGCAGCTTTGAGCTTGTATCTCTCTAATAATATACTAAACCTAGACCTAGTACTAAAATATATAATATTAAACCTGTTGATTTATGATTAGATGATACTTTACTGGCACAATACTTGTGGTAATCAATTCAAGATATAAATCAACATTAAAGTATTTTTTTTAAGTTGCATTTTATGTCTTGAAACTAAAGTTGTTCCGATACCGGTATCGGAAAAGCTGTTGAATACTGTCATTCCGATAGCAGGTAATTTATAACGTGATATTTCTTAATAGTAATATTTTTATTGCTTCAGTTGATGTTGAACTCAAACATTTTAATTTCAAGGACCTCCATAACTGACAGTGTACACCCTCACCAAGTTGTGGGTATCGATCGGAATCGGTAATACAGTACATCTCTACTTGAAAACCCCTGATGTGTCATTACTAGAGTGACTTGTCACACAAGTAATGATGAGAAATGAGGAACTGATGTTCTTCCCTCAGTATTTCCTTGTATGACATTACTTGGCACTGTAGCAACATTCAGCTAAATGTATAATGGTGGAGATAGTACATTGTTCTGTGATTATGAACACATACTGTACAGTAGAGTAGATGTTTATGCTAGCTAAATAAATAGCTCTCTGTGAATACTTGATACTATAGTGGCTGTGGTTAACTAGTATGACCTAACATCACCATTACATGGCACATTCCTTGTGTGTTAAGGTAACTTTGGCGAAAATAAAGCAGTCTGATATTTTCAACAGGTGAAGAATAGTCTTTAGGCTATATAGCATCACTGCGATCAGGTTAAGATCATTATCGATTGGCTTCTTGGCAGACAATTAGTCACCACCTGCACGACCACAACACAATTATTATTAGAAAACAAATGCACGTCGTTATGAAATGTGGATGGAACATTAGTATGATTCATACATTCTTCAACACACCCCCAAGTCTCAAGCAGAGACAGCTGAGAAACGTTTTAATTTTTAAAATTCCATTCATTTTCAACTATATTTTAAACGAATGAACCAAACCATTTCAAAGTAAACAAGGCAGGTGAACAGAACTAACTTCCTTAGCGGACACCTGTCAACAACAGAAAGCTAACGCTCGGTTATGCTACCTCTCAATTATGTGTATTCAAATTAACTAATATCCCTGGTCAATTTAACGACTACCATACATCCGCATCATATGATTGTTTTTTTTAAGTGGCACAGTGCTCATTTCCAAGCAAAAACACGGTTAATAGTTTATCTTTGGGGGTGAGAAATCACTTGGGCGACCGACTTACGTCATTCACCTTTTGCTATTCAAACACACGCTATCAAAAGACCCAGAGAGATCCGCATGACGTGTTTAGAATAAAACATCACATTGAGGCCACTCTATATTTTTTAGGATACAGTCAGAAAGAAAAGGTTACTTACTTTCTCCGACTACTGCCTTCAACCCACTCGGTGCCATCTTGACAACTTGTGAGTCTGTCACTTCCTTGTTGATTTTGGTTGATTTCTTCCCCAGTCCATTCCGTTCCATTCACGCAACTTTTGAGGCTAAACATTACCCCCCAGCGGCTGGTGTTGGTAATGCATGGATTGTGAGTCAAAACCATAGGGTCAAAAAACCAGTCAGTCTATGGTGGACAAATACACACAAAACCACAACTAGTTTTTCCTGATAGACAGTTGACCAGACCTTGTACCAAAACAAATATAAAGCACATCATTGTTTTCAGTAGATATGTTTGCTTTGGCTTTATATTGTTTTTAGACTTTAGACTTTTAGGTAGGGCAACATGGAAACAAGTTTTATCAATGAAAAGCTAGTCAGTTCTGTTGAATGGATTAGTCTGTCACTACTCACTAGCCAGCAACTCAGATGCTAAATGCTATCTGGCATCGAGAGTTGCATACCAACCATTAAGCCCATTCATCCAAATAGAAAAGTCCTATCTAATTATTTAATTAAATTAAATGTTAGGTTAAACTCACCAACATTGCAGCTGTATGGAAAGATGCAATCTTTCAAACACAGGAGTTTAACTTCGTTGGGACTTGAATGGGCTGTTAAAGGGTTGGTATGGCAACTCTAGATGCCAGATAGCATTATATACTTTAATACACTTGAGGCTAGATAGTTAATTGTTGCTAAAGTGGAAATACAATTTATTTAAAAAAATTCAGACCCATCTGAAGTGAGTGGTGCTGTACTGTACTGTACTGTACTGTACAAGCCATCCTCCCTGGTCTGTGTTAGGCTGTGCAACAGTGACACTTGGTGAACAAACGCTAGAACGCTATTTTCTTGCTATTTTCTTGCTAGGACGGACAGACCCAGGGACACACAGCTGTCTATAGGAGTGGTTGCACCCATAGATATATATCTATGGTTGCACCACTAAAAATATGTATACTGTCCTGTCCTTGCAGAATGACATCTATACACTTCCTTGAAATTATTTACAGTTTAGATGTCACTATTTGGCATTCAAAATGTTAATATACATTTACATCTTTTGCATCTAGACACAAAATATAAATTCCAACTAATTACCAACATCTGATTTCTGCAACAGCATTACTGAGCACCTCTTCACTCTTTGTATTTTTTTAAGTCATGGGAACGTCATATTATACTGCATGTCATGTCTACAGATTAAATAAACACATAACGCTGTAGTATACAGAAGTTTACTATGCAGGTGATCTACCATATAACTTTCATCCCATTGGATATCGTCATCTAACGATGACATGAAATGGCACAGCACACAGACAAGAAAATCATGTCAAGATTGTGTTTGTTTACCGTTGTCCTTTGAGATGCAATGATTAAATTAGAATGCAAAGCAAACACATTTAATGAAAGGTGTTCATATGCTGATGAGGAAATTGCACAATACAAAACATAATATACAATACAATAATAATTACAATTTCTATCTGATGCAATCAGATATTTTGGGGGACAACCACATAATTGCAGCTGAACAAAGCAAAACACCCACAGAGCTGAAATGTAAGCAGTTCAGAGATTAAATTGAAACTGATAACCCTTTTCCCTGGAACACAAACACTGCTGGGGTGTACAACTTAGTTCTACTCAGCATTTTCCAAATTTCCATGCTACAGCACAAGTCTAATCTCTGCTTCATCAGATGCTCCTGTGTGTTTCTGGGGGGCAGCAATTATTTCTTCCACTATGTCATTAGGGTTAGGATCCTTTCCGATGTTAACGATTCCGGTTCCTTTTGGTTATGATTACGGAACCATTGGTACACTGTACTACAACCAGAGTTATGGTGGTCCATGAAAAGTAAAAGTTTGCAAACCACCGGTATTGTAATTGTACAGCTGGGCAGATGTGAAGTCCAGATACCAGCTCTGACAGTGTGATAAAAACCGGTTTCTGAAACAGTCCCAAATGATTTGGATCTGGTTCCCCCAGTTCCTCCGGTTATGAATCCCAACCCTAAATGTAATCCTCAGTTCTCAGACTCCACAGTCATTTCTTTTAACATCCTCTGCTCCTTACGACGTCGCATTCGCTCTTTGAAATCCGCTAGCTCTTGCCTCTGCAAAAAATATTACATAATCTTAATCAACTAACCTACAAAGCCATATGTCATTGTTGCTTTTCATGGTAAATGGTGTAAAAAGAGAATAAAAATATAGCACTATATATAGCCGCAATTTGCAACACTAGATTTTTTATAATCCATTGACATCTCATTGATCCAAATTGCATTTCCGATCTGCTTGTATTAAACGTTAAACTCACCAACATTGCAACTGTAGGGAAAGCTTGAATTATCCTCTTTCAAACTACAAAGCGTTTGTTTCATAAAAATCCAACGTAGACATGTTATGAGCTAATTTCTGTCAAGAAATGACATGCCGTGATATTTTTTCTAAGTGCTGGCTGGAGTTTGGAAGCACTCGTTTTTATTGAAGGGTCATGCTGTTGCTGCCTCCTGCATTATGTGCAATTTCTAAACAGGTGGTATGCAGGGCCGTTCAGTAACTTCGTCGAGCGCTTCAAAACTCCAACACTTTGAAAAAGAATCACATGCACAGAATTTCTTGACAAGAAGTAGCTCATAACATGTCTATGGTGATTTTTTTTAATGAAGCAAACGCTTTGCAGTTTGAAAGAGGATAATTGAAGCTTTCCCTACAGCTGCAATGTTGGCAAGTTTAACATTGTTTGATACAAGCAGATCGGAAATGCAATTTGGATCAATGGGATGTCAATTGAGGGTATTAACTTAAATAATAATCACTATTATGGGTCCATAAAACATTTAGCTCTTTTGAATGCATTAATTGCATACACTATTCGGTGATATATTTTCTGCCTATTCGGGCTGAAACCGAATAGGCCGAAAATGCAGTTTTAGCCAAATATTTTCTGTGGACGAATATTCGGTGCATCACTAAAAGTTATTATTGCAGTCATGAAAAATCTCAAACAACTAAACACTGTTGGTAGGGTTTTTATAGGGTCCATTGACTTTTAACTCAAGAAAGCACCAACAAATAGCCCTGAAATCATGGCCTACATAAAACCTTTTTTTTTTCACGATAAAAAAGAAAAGCCAATATAAAATAATGGTTTAAGTGGTTAAAAGCTAAAGTGACCCTGTACTGCATGTCTGTCTTGTCCCCGTCTGCGCTTTGTGTTTGTCTTGCTGGTCTGTATGTTTTTTCTTTAAAAAAGTAAAACAAAATCCTACTATAGATTGCTGAATCATGAGTTTTTAAATAATAAAAACAAATGAAAATATATATTTTAATTATGGTCGTGTATATAATTGGTGGCAATTTATAAATTTAAAAAGAAAACTTACATTTATGTTCTCATTAGGAGGGAATATTTCTCTCTGGACATCATAACACCACCACAGAGAGAACACAAGAGAAAACATGGAGAGAGCTTTGTTAATTCAAAAATAAACACAACAAACAAATTGGGTAATATTCAGTTGTGTTTCATTCAGAAGGTCTAATCCTGGTATAAAATACATCCAAGGCTAATGAACTGAATGAAATCCGACCTTTCTCTTCACTATATATTCTTCAAAGTATTCAGCTTGATTTGAGATCCAGAACATGGCAACTGGAAAGGAAAGATACACCATCATCTGTTGAGGGGAGGGGGGGGGGGGGACAGACACAAGAAAGCGTTATGACTGTAGATATAAGAACCATAAGTACATGGTAATGTTAGCTTAAGTTACATATCATGTCATCATGACCATGGCTAGCTAAGGCTAATGGCTAGTTCGGGTGGAAATACACCATTCTATTCCCTGCCAATGGAAAATGTAAAAGCCGTAATATTTAATAAATCATATAATCTAACCATCTAGTATTCTCACTTACTCGAAACACCTCTAATTTAACACCCGCCATGATGTTTACAATATAAAGCTTCAACTCTTCACATTCAACCTTCACGCACGGTACTTCCGGATTTGCTTCACTGCGTCATCAAGAAACGGCCCAATCACTGACAAGCTACAAGGAAAAGGGAGGGCATGAAAGATACATTCTTTACAAAAAGCACTATGAAAAACATTGTACCCAAATAAAACACAATCTCGTAACCTTATTTATTTATTCAATATTTTTCATTGAAAATCTCTGGAGAGGTTAAATTAAATAAAATGTAACCATTGCCAAACAATCTCTGATGTGGCCCTAAAGACAAACAGCTGTCTTAAGAACCCATCTAATAGGCAGTGTTGGGCAGTAACAAGTTACTAGTAATAAATAGATGTAAGCACAAGTGATGAGACTTGCTGGGCATTTTTTGCCTGACGCACCTCCGACCTCCATGGTGCTGGCTGCAGGGTCCAGTATAACGACTCGATCAAAGTAAGGTTACTCTGCCAAAACACTAATATTATTATACCACATTACTTTGTAAATAAAATAGCACTATTACATATTACTCAGGATTTGTTGGCTACAGTTTGAAAACATTTCATTTAAAAGGTCAAGAGAGATTGCTAATTAATTTATAGCCTATTTGGCAGATGGTGACACTTTTATTCTTCTGATTCCAAAAAAATGGATTCTGACTAAACAGATTTTATTGTTGTAGGTTCCCTTTTTTCTGGGTGGGGGTGGCAAAAGTAATAGGCCCTATGTAACTAATGGCCTGGGCCGGTTTAGCGGTCCAGGCACCTTTGCTCGCGGGTTCGAGTCCTGATCCCAACGAACTTTGCTGTGTGTCTTCCCCCCAACCCATCTCTCTCCCGTTTCCTGTCTACCTATACTGTGATCTATCAATAAAGGCAAAAAAGCCCCAAAAATATCTTTAAAAAAGAAAAACAATCACACCCGTGTGAAGTGAGTGGTGCAACTTCGTTTGGTGGTCCCCGGAGGTTCCAGACCCACAGGAACGCGGCTAGGGTGCCGGCGAGCCGCCCTTGCGTCCAAATCGGTCGAGAAATTACAGAGTTACTGTGGGAGTCCCTGGAACATCCAGACCCCAGGAACGCGCCCAGGGCTGCACGAGATTCCGGCGAGGCGCCCCCATCCGAAATGGTTGAGAAATGACAGAGTTACCGTGTGGGGGTCCCGACTCCCCAGGGGGTCCCTCTACTGTACTGTACTGTAAAACCCCAAATCATCACAGTTAGGATGCGCAACAGTGACACTGAAAAGTGAAAACCAACCAAACGCAATTTTGTGCTCGGACAGACAGACTGACCTAGCCAGGGACCCAGGGACACACATAGCTGTCTAGTGTGGTTGTGCCACAAAATTAACATAATCTGAAATATAATATATTACTCTTGATTCAAAGAAATAAGTAATAGATTACTTTTTTAAGGACTAATAAGAAGTAACTAAATATTGCCCAACACTGCTAATAGGTATTGTCTTGTATGTAACAGTATGTTAGCACAGCAGGCTACTGCATACTGAGCTGCACTGAATCTAATCCTGATGATCACAGGGGCCATTCATCTTCAATGGGGAACATTCTGGAGACATGGATCAATGTGGGTTCACAGAATCTCATTTGGTCTACATGTCAAAAATCACTATTGGGAGGAAACATTCACACTAAATCTTGTGCATCATGATTGAATACTTTAACAGTTTGCAGAAAAAAAGCACAGGAAACTACAGTTCAATACAAGGTCTGCCTATGCCTTGTCCTTCATATTCAATTAATAGGGGGGAAAAAGGGGGGCATGTTGTTTTGATTCAAAGATGCAGGTATCGTGGATCAAAAAGTCAGGTCTCCCACGACATCTGATATTCTAGTCACTCTAGTGGAAACAACTATATACTGTATAGGCAGGACAATATGAAATTTGAATTTTTATAACCCCATTTCTGAACATTCCCATACAGCTCAATTCCTTTGACCTTCCCTGGCTTAAAAACCTGACTGGCAGTAGTTGATGGATCATCAATCCTCTTTGGATCTTTTGGATACATGAATAAAAAAAGACCAACAATATTTATTTCATTTTTTTATTTTCTATAAAAGAGATGAGTTTATTCAATGATCATAACAGATTGAAGACCTCGATAGACCACTCACATACCAAACAATAATCGAGGAAAATGTCTGAACACAACCCCCCTCCCCCCAAAAAGGTGTAACACAAAATAAAATACCTGAATAAAGCAAACTCTGGGCTGAGCTGCAGGTCAGCACATTCTCTGTAGAACCCATGGCACATTATGTCCAACACTTATTGTGAAAAAGAAAACGGCATAACCCATTTAGCCTAAATTATGCTTCGTCATACGACGGTGACGCACGTACAGCGGAGCATAAATTAGGCATTATGAAAAGTGTTGCTTGACAAAAATAGTATTTTCAGTTGAAAATACATGACTTTTGTCAAGCGAAGTCACGTTGCTGTAACGTGTTGATGCTTTTTCGGTTGAAAATCGTATTTTTGTTGCACAGCACTTTTTTTTGCCGAAGCATAAATCAGGCTTTAAAGGAATGAAGTTTTTCTCTTTAACCCCTTATTTTCTTTTTTTAAACCATTCTAATAATAAAAATTATATATATTCATATATGGTGGACTTCATAGAAATAAAAGGTGACTTAAGCAGAGAAACAAGTTCTCCTGAAGCATCGTTTAATCTCCTCACCAACAGAATGCTTATCTACAATGGGGAACATGTCTCCCTGCACCACAAACAAAAAACACATACAGTCGCACAGCCATCCAAATATACACATTCACACACCTAGACATACACTCAAATGCTAATGTGGCAATGCGGAAATGGATCTATCTAAAATTGCATGATTGAACAAAATGAAAAAGTAGTTGTCAAGTGTGTACACTCGTCATAGAAGTCCAGCTAAAACTAAATTTAAAACCTGATTATTGATAATGGGTAAAATATAAAATGTTGACTTTCCTTTGTACACAAAGTTCCAAAATCTCCCTCCCCACCAAATATTACACCACCCAGTCCGTACTCACCCCTTCCTACCCTAAGTGTAATAAGCCACCTAGATTCGCAACACAATACAGGCACTGGAGAAAACACCATAACAGACAAGTCAAGAGGATGAGATTAAGTTAGATTTCAATAATCCCCAATCCTAACAATGTCTCAGATAACAGAATCAGAACTCACATCCACTATTATCGAAAGAACAATGATATAAATCAAGACTTTTTGTTTGTTTTTTTCAATGTTTTCTTTTTCATAACTTCTGGTTATTATACTTGCACTGTCAACAGCGTGCCCTCAATAAATTAGGAAAATGTGTTGTAAAGACTAATCGAGTGCTCATTGCCGCATTCCAATCCCTGCAACAAGTACGGAAAACTCTACAGGAAGTGTCTCTGTTATCAGGGTAATTAAGTTGTTCAGTGTTTTATCTCCTTGATTGTTCTCCCCTCTTTGCATATTGCTATTAAACCAAAACAGTTAACCACTTAAACCCTGTCTACTTAACCCTTCAGGGCTCTATACCAGATCTTCTAGTATTTCCCATTACACCAAATCTCTCCCTCCAAAAACACTAGATAATTCTATTTTCGCCTGTTTGCCCCCAAATTGGGATGCTAGGGTTCAAGTGGTTAAATCAGATCAGAATAAAATCCTGGCCAATTAGGGGAACAAAGGACAAGGAGCATGTCACCTTTTTCATTAAATAAACAGGTTCAGTAGTGTGAAATGTGTGCTGGTTGCAAAGAGGCCAATGAAAGAAGTGTTCCCACCGCCAGGTGTAATACACATAATGGTGTTACTGTCATTATGAAACCATAATCTAACTAAAGCTCAGAAACAGCTGGACTTCCCCCCCTCACTCTCTACCAGCAAGATCCTGCTCTATCTTCACACAAACAGACATGGTAATACAAAAAACTTCAAATTATTCTGTTTTTGATAAATACTTGCTGGAATAACAATAATGCATATATTAGGGGAGTTTTTGCTAGCTACCTACATGTTTTGGGACCAGGACTTTTAGCATAAAAGGATAATGGATTGTTTGGCATAGACATTGGTGGCGGAGTGTATTGGTGAGAAGATAAAAACAAAACAACAAAGATCCAAAATAAACAGTTATAGTACTATAAGAAAATACTTCTTTCAGTAGATCCTACATGATGAAAAAGATCTGCACTGCTCCCACTCCTGGTTTTAACTGTTGTTATTGGTTTGTTCATGTGTCCAGGCCACAGAACATACCATCTGTATAGGAAATAGTGTGTAAGGCAAACTGTACCTTCTCTGCTGAGAAATATGTTTTACAGTATGTAAGTTTTTTTTTTTCCTCCTTCTTATCCCTCTCCTGGAACCCACCCTTGCATGTGTTCAACATACAACAAAACTAAACAGAACATAAAAAGACCAGTCTTCTTCACCACCTCAGACATCTGGCAGTTTCACAACACCTCGGCAGTCTGTCAGTACTTTTTCAGAGCATTTCATAGCTGTTGGGACGTCTTTTCCTTTTACAATTATTGTTCGCCTTTGCTCCCGCACACGCCATTTAAGAGACATGTGACAACAGTAATTGTGTCAACAGGAGTCCTTTTTCTCTCGTTACAGTCAGTACAATGCTGTATTCCCTGTTCACCATGTCCTTTCGGTCCCCAGGGCTGGTAGCTGATGGCCGCACGTCACTGTGGGCCAGTCCAGCTATTTAATTCAGTCTCTGAGGGCCATGACATGTCTACACAGACTCCTTGTCCCTCTGTAGTACATGATCACTATTTCATTTCAGAGGAAGATCCTTTTCTTTTTTGCAGTTAACGTTTCTGTTGAGCTCCACCTTAAAAGAGATTCTCTTCAAAGATAGCCATTAAGTCACTTTGGAAGTTCATGTCAATGGTTGCCGTCATCTGGGAAGGAAAAAAAGAGCAATGGGTTAAATGGGTCGATGACGCGAGAGGCCGAAAACAACAAGAAAGACTTTGTCCCATGAAAATTAAATATTTCTGTCAAATTCCTGTATAATACAGTTCAACACCAGCTCACGACCTTTGTTTCCCAATTCTATATAGAATCTAAAGAGACGAAAACGTAAAAATAAACACAGACACTTTAAAAATAAGGCAAAATCTCACCGCTTCTCTCCTCCTCCTTTCTTGTTCTCTGCGGCGTGCTAGCTCCCTCTGTTGGTCCAGTGCACTCTGTGCTGAGGCCTGAGGTGGCGTGGGGGGCTGGGGTGGCTGCTGGACAGCAGCAGGTGGGGGCTCCTGCTGCTGCTGCGAAGGGGCCTGAATGTGCTGCTGCTGTTCCAGCCGCCTACTGCGAGGTTCCTCGTGCAGCCTTCTGGTGGGCTCCATTACCTCCTCCTCGTCCCGACCCCTGGGAAGACAGAGCGCTGAATTAATACCCAGGTCAAGTCAAAATGCTTAAAGCCTTAAGCTTATAGCGTCTCCTCTCTCGGCCTGTCTTACCGTAGTTTTTCTTGCTCTCGGCGGAGCCTGTCTTTCTCTGCCTGCTCTGCCTGTGCTTTCAGCGCCTTTTCCCGCTCCTCCTTCTCCCTGGCAGCACGGCGGAACTGCTCAAAGCTATCACTCGAGGACTTCACCGCAGATGAAGGGGCCGACGTAGACTTCTGTGCCAGGCTAGCCCATGAGCCCATGTTCTTCAGCTTCACATCCTGTAAAAGACAAGACGGTAACAAGAGGAAGAGAGATAATCATTATTGATCAGGTATCATGTGTTGAATTAATAACAAAAGTGACTGCTTTGAATAGGCAAAAAGCAGTTGATGGCAATTGTGGAGCAAGACAGACATCTACAGTATATAACCATGATATGGTTATATTTTATATGGATATTTATGGGAATTATTATTTTGCCATGCCAGCATGTTTTAACTTTCAAATCAAGCCAACGTAATGCACTAATGACAAACACCCACCTGTACCTTTTTTGGGGCAACAGGCATCTTGGGCTCTTGCTTAAACTTCTCCTTGTCTTGCAGTAAAGGGGATGGCCCAGTGGACTCTGAGGAACGGATGACAGGGCGGGAGGTGTCCATGGACTTCACATCTGCACAACACAAGCAGACAGTCTCAGCATCGAGCGTACACTCTTGATCACAGACAGGTAAAAAAGGAACAGGAAGTAGACTTGTTACTCACTCTGTTGGCCGTGGCCAGGTAGAGAGGACTTGTTGTCAGGATGTTTGTGATGGTCTGGTCTCATAGCAGGGTTGAAGGGTTCTCCTCTCATCACCGGTGTGGGGAGCGGTTTCTCCTCCTTCACCACAGCGTGACTTGGAGGAGGCCTCTGCTGCACGGAAAGCAAATGGTGACATAAATATTAGTTGTATGACAAAATTAGGATTGTGGTTAAATCTCACAGCTCTGATCCTGAATAGGATATACACATACAGTCACATTGAGGTTTCTAAGCAGCCATGGCTCAAGCACACATACAAGTATTTGAATTATCATTTTCCTGATGTAGGCTCTGCTCTATTGGAGACAAGGCTCAGGATGCAGCTCACAAGAACGGCAGCACTTTTGTAAATCCCCAAGTGATCAACTGTATAGCTATGTCAAGGAATGTTACTCACCTTTTTAGGTTGCATGATCTGAGGTGGAGACTGGTGAGTGACAGGTGGGTACTGTGGTAGTTGTGGGGAGTGCATCATGAGAGGGGAAGGGTTCTCCCTCGCATGACCTGGAAGACAGGAAGAAAATCCTTAACACTACAGCCTGCTTCATCCACAGCAGTGTGTGCTACAAATAATCTCACGTGCGCGCACGCGCGCGCACACACACACACACACACACACACACACACACACACACACACACACACACACACACACACACACACACACACACACACACACACACACACACACACACACACACACACACACACACACACACACACACACACACACACACACACACACACACACACACACACACACACACACACACACACACACCTTTTATTTAACTTACCAGTGTTATACGGGTCAGGTTTGATCTGGCGAGGAGAGGGTTGCTGCTGGATAATCTGCTGTGCTTTGGTGGTGGGCAGGGCTACCTTGTGTTGTGTGATCTGGGACTGACCAGTCTGACCAGGGCCTTGCTGGTAACCCATCTGCTGTGTGTGTTGCATATGGCGGGCTGGGTTCGAGTGCATCTGTTGGGGCTGGGCTTGATGTGACGGGGCTGGCGGAGCCTGAGGCTGGGCAGAGAGTTGGGGAGGAGGCAGGGAGGTCTGAGCGGACAACTGAGACTGCACTTGGACAGACTGCAAGAGAGGAGCCTGGCTTGGTTGCGGCTGCTGCTGTTGCAGCTGTTGTGGGTGTTGATGTTGTTGCTGTTGGTGCTGCTGCTGCTGACGTGCCTGGGCCTGGAGAGTCTGCATGAGTTGCTGGGACTGCTGGGTCTGCTGGGTCTGGCGGCCTTGGAGCTGCTGCAGGTAGAGCTGTACTTGGCTTAGGGGCACTGCAGGGCCCGGTTCCTCGTCCTCCTCCAGCAGTATCTGGGGTGGCTGGGAGGAGAGCAAGCCTTGGGGGGTGAGTGTTGGAGGGGACAGAGGCCGCTGGTGCACAGGCTGAGGAGGGTGGAGCATGTGAGAGGGAAGCTGATGTTGTGGAGGGCCTGATGACTGGGGGGGCTGCAGCTGCTGTTGGATGGGTGTCGGCTGCTGCTGCTGAGGTGGTGGCGGTGCTGCTGGCTGGTGCTGGGGGGGCTTGGGAGGTAGCGCTGCTGCCTTGTGACTGGGCCGAGAAGGCTGCTGGGGCAGGGCGATGTGCAAGGCTAAAATGTGGTCAAGAAAGATAGGAAAAGAAAAAAGTTGATTTAAAAACTAGAAAGACTGCCCGCAATAGTGTGCATACTTCCCTCAAACACTATGCTTTTCAACCCAGGAATTATTCGAGCAACTTACTCATTCACACCACGTTTTATTATATGCAACCATCCATTCTCTAGTTATTATGGTTATGGTTGAAATAAGGCAAAAACATAACCCCTGTCCAAATGATTACCACAAATATGTGGATCCATACCTGGAGATGGGAGGACAGGGTTGAGGAAGGGGTGAGTCTCCGGAGACACTGGCACAGCGGCAGGGTGAGCGTTGAGTGGGTGAGGGGGAGCGGGTGAGGAAGAGTTACCAGCATGGTGGGACAGATGCATGAGGGGCGGGCCAAAGTGCGTCGCCAGGGAGTCAAAGCTGTTCTCTAGCATCTGGGAAGACTCCAGAGGCGCTACAGGGGGGGCGATGAAGCCTGTGGGGGGAGGAGGCTGATGCTGCTTCAGCTGGATGCCAGGATGGATACCTTGTGCCTGGGAGCGAGGTCCAGCCAGGGCTGTAGTAGAACCACCCTGAACATGAGTTGGATGAGTTTTCCTCCCTTCCTTCACAGACTGGCCTTTCTTCTTCTGTTGTTTTGGGGCCACTCCTGAAAAGACGCCTGATTTAGTTTCACTTTCATACAGGATCATAAATGCAGAGGTTTCAAGTGGTCAAAGAACCAATCCTTACCCGTCGTCTCCTCACGCTCACTGTCTGAGCTGGAGCCACTGCTTTCTGAGGAGGACCCAGCCTTTTTGGAGGAAGTCGTGGTTTCCATGGGCTTGTCAACAACTGCAGACAGGAAAAGAGCATGATCATATATCATGTTCAGGCTAAAATAATACCATAAAAGAACAAAATGAACAGCTAGGAGAGTGACCAGTTCTGATTCTCTACAGTTACTCACCAGGAGCCTTCTTCTTCTTGCGGAGGCATGACGACACATATCTCTCCAGCTCACGCAGAGTTGAAGGCTTTAGTGTCTCAAAGTCGATCTCGATCTCATCAGGGTTGGTGTTCTTGAGCGAAGGCTCCCGGGATTGGATGATGTGCACAACTCGTCCCAGCTTGTTTCCGGGAAGCTTGTTAATGTCTAGGCTTAGCTGCCTCTTCTCCTCGTACGACATAGGCTTGCACTTTTCCCCCGAGGCCGACGACCCAGCCGCCCCAAGGTCATCCTCCAGACTGGGAGCAGACTGCATGCTCACCGGGTGGTTGTTTTTCACCACGTCCTTTTTGCTAAGGGGTCACAAAATACAAACATAGCTTTAAGAGATTGGGGAGAAAATACAACATTGTTTTTGTAATTACAAGCCAACTGAATAGGCGCCATCCATCACAGTACCTCAGGGAATTGTACAAAATTCTTACTTCTGCGTTGAGGTGTTGGGTGTAATATTAATTGACTAACCTAGACTTCTTCTTGGGAACAACTTCCTTGTTGGTATTGTTATGGTTCTTTGACTTCTTAGGGAGCTGGGACACCGATGTGGGATCCAGGTTCTCATCTACCGGGCCAGGCATTCCTCCTTTCTTCTTATGCTTGTCTTTCTTCTTCTCTTTCTTCTCCTTCTCTTTTCTCTTTGGTTTGCTGGTTTGCGGCGTGGACAGTGCAGCGAGCTGCTCATGTACAGCCTTGAGCTGTTTTCGAGAGAAGGCCAGAAAAGGAATAAAAAACTGGACAACTGGCTAAAGCAGTGGTTCCCAAACTTTTTAGCTTTGAGAGTCGAGACCCAAAAGAGAAATTAAGACTTTTGCCCGGGACCCAAACTAGTGAAAATAGCAGATCTACAAGCTCACACAACGCGTCACTTCGTGAGGTGTTGTGAGTATATACGTAGATCTGCTATTTTCAATACTTCTTAAACATTCTCTTATATTTATGGAAATTATTAGTTTTTCTGATATTATATATTAAATATGTATGTTGGAATTGTTTTAATTTTTTTTAATATTTTAAAATAAGAGATATATATATAAAAGGGGGATATTACTGTCGACCCACACATATCAGTGCCCAACCCAATGTTTGATAAACGCCCAAAGAACATCAATGAACTTGTATGACCTCACTGACCTGCTCCTGGAGCTCTGCCAGTCTCTGGGCACGCTCCTCCTCGGAGTCGTCTGTGGAAGACTCCGACTCGGAGGACGAGTCACTGGAGCTGTCGGAGGAGGCCACGACGGGCGCCACGCGGCACAGCGGCGGCTGGGGTTTGACGGGGGCGGGGTGGTGCAGGGGGGGAGGCGGAGTGGAGAGCAGCGGCTTGGTCTCGGGCTCGTCTGGCATCTTAGCAAAGCGCATCTCAAAAACATCCTGGAAAACGAGGAGAGACGAACGATCTGAGCAAGCGTGTATATACAGTAGAGGTTGAAATGTACGATTATAAACATACAAAGCACAATGAGCTACGAGTTTAATTAGATGGTGAAAACACTGCCATAGCAATCGTTTTGCCAGAGCAATCCTACTGAGATTATATCCATGTTAAAACACCTTTACCTGTAGTTTGCGGGCCATAGCTACCACCTCATGGTCTGGTGGATTATACTTGTAGCAGTTGGAAAACATTAACCGTACATCAGCAGCAAACTCCTGGGCTTCCCTATATTGCCTGTTCTCCAGCTTGACCTATAAACACATCAAGAATCTGGTAAGAATCTGGTATTGTTTATCTGGATGTCCCAATCACGTATTTTTGCTGCCGTTCCGATTCCGATCATTAGATTTTGAGTATACCGATTTTCCCTGATCCAATATTTTTTATAGAACTCTTATTCCATATCACAATAGTACAATATCCAAAACTACAGACAATATCCAGTCTAATATCATGGTATGGATATAATATTGATAATAGGGATGTCCCGATCACGTTTCTTTGCTCCCGATCCGATCATTTGAAAATGACGTGATCGGCCCGATTTCCGATCGGATCTGGACAACCCTAATATAAGTAAGTAATTAAAAAGGTGCAGGCGGAGAGACTTATTGATGGGATCAGAAGAGAATCTGCTAGACCCCTGGGAGATAGATTGCTAATGTGGAGCTCACCACTTCTCATCAACTCCCAGTCCTTACTGCAGGACTTACTGCAATCAAGCCGTGCTACTCATACACTGCGTAGGGAGTCTGGATCGAATGCATGACCTACCGACTGAGCTACCGATTGTTTATGGTAAGCATGTTTTTCAGGGAGCAACACGTAAATCCATTACTAATGGAAGTAGCAACGAGTAACGTGTTGTAAGTAACAAGGCCAACACTACTTTCAACACACCTTGATGGTGCTGAGGTCCATGGGGTGTTTGATGATGTCATGGTAATCGTGCAGTCCGAGGGCGGCCACATCCACAGGTTTATAGAATGGCCAGGCGTAAGCAGCGTGCTTCTTAGAGAGCATGTCTTTAACCAGGCTAGCACAGTAACCCAGCTGATCCTGCGGCTTGGGGCTATGGCCTGCACTTGGTCCTCCCAGTCCTCCTCCCAGTCCCATGCCCATATGATGCTGGGAGTCTGGGGCCTCCTTCTTTATCAGTTTGCTAGGCCGCGCGCTCTCTCGCCTGGGCAGCGTCTTCCCAGACTTGGACTCTACGGGAGAGGACTCGCTTAATTGGTCATTCGCTGTGGGTGTGGTAGTGTCCGCTTTCCTTTTCTGGCTCTTTCTCTGCTGGAGATGGGTGAACGGAAAGAAAGCAAGACAGATGGGACAGAACACGAAAAGACAATGATTAGATCAGATGCCAAAAACAGAACACCCATTGTGCAGAATGCTGAACAATAAGCTCAATGTCAATTGCACTCACTTTGGTCATGGTTACTTGGCCCTGCAGCATGGGGGCGGTGCTCTGCATGGATGCGGGTGGGTGGCTGATCAGGGTGGGTGGAGGCACAGAGGTCATCATCGGGACTTGAGGGGAGCAGTCCGATGGGCCCAGGGAGTATGGCGGTCCAAGCTGTGGTGCATGGCTTGGTAATATAGGGGGCACGCGAGGGGGAAGGCTCTGCATGATGGGCTGGGGAGGTAGAGAAGGCGGGCCCTGCACTGGTCCTCTGGTCTGCGTCGGTGCTGCCGGGGGGTTGGACAAGCCACGGGTGTGTGGCGTCGTGGACGGAGAATCATCAACAATGGGTCCAGGTTTCAAGTTCAGTCCTTGATGGAAGACACAATAAGATGAAAAACACTGTCTGGCAGAAGACAGTAAATTTGTATAAATGTGATAACCGATCAAGAACTGAGGCCGATTATAAAAATGTCCAGGTTTTCTGAAAAACCTATGTTTCTATGTCAGTGGTTTTCACACATTTTCATGTCAAGGAGCCCCAAAATTATATATATTTGGCCGCCAACCCCCATCTCAAAATATGTTGTTACAGGGACCCCCAGAAGCAAATATTTGGTTTAAAAACATTTGCAGTGAACGAATATATATTAAAAGATTTGCACACATTTTCACAATCTTTCAAAAATAACAGATCCAAAAGCTCATAGCATGGCACTCTGTGCCGTACTATGAGCTTGTACATCTGCTATTTTTCAGCAGCTCAAGTTTAAAATAATGGTTAGTGGTTATAACACTATATACACAGATGCGTGCACAGGTCTAAATGGGTTTTATTGCCAAACAAATTGCTGAAGTCTGAATACCTCCGTCCCTCGCCTGTCGGCCCCGACCTCGTCCCTTGCCTGTCATGACAACAATTTCAGTCTCTTGCTGAGGCATTTCGGAGACCTTCTGGAGGAAAAGCTTCTCCAGTGCCTCAGCCATTAAGACTATGTCATCTCCGGGCTGTAGGGGGAGACAGAGCGCATGAATCAGCATCCATCAGCGTTCTATAACATGATATCCATGTGGATTGGTATTACAGCTTCAGTACATACCTTGTTGTAGATGTAGCAGTTGGTAAACATGGTGTTGAAGTCTTGGATACATTCTTGGGCATTAAAGTAGTAGCTGTTCTCAAGCCTTTTCTTGATTGTTCCCATGTCCATAGGAGTTTTGATTATTGAGTAATAGTCCTAAAAGAAATTAAGGCAAGGTTAATGTACAATGTCATACACAAGGGCAAATCTATAGCATACAGAAGCATTCAAAGACATTAAAGTCTAAATTACAGAAATGAAGAAACGAGTGTGACTTGAAATATGTATGCTTAGCAAAAGGTAGCAGAGAACATTTTACAATGTTTTGTTTTAATATTAGGAAACGTTATTGAGACTTCTCAATGCAAGACAAGACAGATGTAGGCTATTTGGGCTCTAAACTCTAACTAACTCTTACTCTTACTTAATCTTTACAAACAACTTGAGTAAGAAGAGAACGCTTCATCACAAGCTCTAAATAAAGACATAGGAAGTACAAAAACTAAAAGTTGGTTGTACCGTAAGGTGTGGTATTTAATTTTAATGTCGCAATTTGTAAAGTAATGATGCAGCTATAATGCATTCTTCAATTTAAATAAATTAACTTGACTTTGCAACATTTTCAACTACCTCATTATGTGCAATGAAGGGATAAATAATACAGCAAGACACATTGACTGTAATTAAATCTGTTGACTATGTGCACCTCATACTTGATGCATCTCTGACATTCCCGAGTTGTGTGGTACTGTGAACAAAGAGACGGATAGAGAAAGCACTCACCGGAAGGTTAAGCTTGGCCGCATCAACTGGAGACTGAAAGGGCCAGGAGAAATGGTGCTTCCACAGATTCTTCAGCACCACCTTCAGCAGGAACTGCAGCTGATTGGTCTGACGCTTGGGCCTACTGGGGTTGATGTACTCTGGAATCACGATGTTAGGAGGCTGGGCAGGGGGCTGCCCCTGGCTGCTGCTGCCCGACATCTGTGCTGCGTCCAGGCCGTCCCCCATGCTAGCACGGCTGGGCGTAGGCAAGGGTCCCGGGGCAGGAACTGGAGCAGGGGTAGCGGTGCTGGCAGGACACCAGTTCAGTCTTGGCCCTGGCACAGACTCCACTGACAGAGTACTGCTGATCCCATTGCACTCTTCACTGGACTCTCTGTGAAGGAAGGGAGTATACACTCATTAGCAACACAATGTACAATCTCCTGTGAGGGCCCCTACACACTGCAAGATATTTGTTCCGATAATGCAGTTTTGGCACTTGCCGACAAAACCCCCAATCTGACTCAAGACCGGGCTTTGATAGCCATGGTTTTGCTCACTGTGTGTGAAAGGCTCTGTGAGAAGATCTAGCGTCCTGTGTCGGTATCACGCATGTATCACGGGAGCCTGCACGTACGTGAGACGTCAAAATGAATTGGAATAAAAACAAACGTAGCCTATAGTATGTATCGGGTCTGGATCGCATCTAGGTGAACTCTTGCAGTGAGTGATGCCTTGTCTGCGATCAATCGTTTAGTGTGAAAACCTTAAAGATTTTATGACAGCGTATATGTCATAAACAGAGACATGTGTATATGTGAAATAATTAGCGATCTGATCGGGCACTACATAACCCACACAGTTACAATAATGCAAGACAACAATTAAATAAATCAACGTGTCCGATCATTATAAAATACTACTCAAAGGGGACTGGTTATCCGAGTCCAGGACCCACCGCAGTGGTGTCCGGTAAGAACTTAACAGAGATGTCAACCGTGATGGTTAAGATCATGGATCTGAAGACCATGTATAATGCAGTGAAACACAGCCAAATATCCTGACTCATACCAAAGGCGCTTGAGTCTCTCCTGGTGAGAGCTGGTCAAGGCACTTACTTGAGATACTGTACGTGAGGAGTGGAGTAAATAGTGCTTGCCCCAGCTACCCTTTATATAGTGCTCGACTGGATGCTCGTGACAACTCACTGACTGTCACGATGATGAGTCAGCTATATATCCATATATGGGGTTTTACTGTAGCATGATGTCAGCAGTAGATATCTCTGCCAGCTCTATATATGGAGCTCTAGATCAAGTCCAAATTTGGGGTTTGTGATGTCAGACTAGGATAGATTAGTTAGATATGTCAGATAGATAGGATAGGTCCATATATGGATCAACATTTTGATCTGAATAATACAACATTGTAAGCTGTTGCCATGCTGGTTATCATAGCCCTATCTGTAACCTCACACATCACCCGCATTGGGACTTTGGCGCCAGATTTGGTCACACCTATTTTCTAACAGACGTTTTGCAGTTGGAGAGGGGGGCAACCTTTTCAAGCACATTGTCATTTGGTCGTTTTCCAAGGCAAGTGCCAGACAGTGAAAACTACTTGCTTTTAGCTCAAATTATCAGTATAGGCTGCTAATTGAGTCAATAATGATAAAAAAAGAATGAGACAATAATGTAATATCTTTCTATAAATGCACCACGTCTCTGTACGTACATCTGTAATTCACGTAACTTGAAAATCATTCGCCCCCACCGACTTCAATTTCGACACACGCTCCACACCAGTGACACCACCACAGGGAGTGCAGACAGTGCCCGGTGTCCATGTCCAGTCCGTCGGATAGCCGGTTGTCCAGAACCAGCACAAAATCCTCTGCCCGCTCTGGACCTGATCAGCCCTATATCTCCACATATGAAGCTGGTCTGCTCTGATATCACAACACTTCATATTTGGGCATGCCTGACACAGAACTCCATATATAGAAGGACACAGACAGACGGCTACAGAAATCTCCATATATGGGCATAAAAGGGATACAGAAAGCTGGGTGGAACGGTTACTCTGACACGGGTACAACGGGTATTGCATAGCCGGGTTGCCATGGATCTCCAACTTCCATCGTTACAGCCTCTGTGCTCTACAGCCGGGCAGTGCGGGCACCGGTCTAGTGAATAATAAAGAGGAGTAAATTCGGACTATCTGGTCCGCATGACAAACAATAATGATGGGACTCTTGAAATAACATGATACTATTTCATAATACAAATGTGTATTTAACTTGGTTTTAAATACTTAGTTTTCAAGATTACTGGGAATCTAAGCAAGCATGACTGGACTTAAATATGAATTGCACATGTCAGTTCATCTTCAGCTTGACTGGGTTTCACATTCATGTCTATGGCTGAAAGGGGGCGTAGTTTAGGGGCGGATATTGGGGACATGTCTAGGACCAGAAAATATGGTGGTGGGGGATAGTCCCCTGCCTTCTCTGGAGATACATGGAGAAACTACACACTGCTACAGGAGTTGAACAGGACCACACAGAAACAGCACCAGCTCAAGAACCCAATCCTCCTCCCCTCATTCAAACTAAATCTAACAGCCAGCAGCTCACAGAATCATTAGCCATGTTCAAACTCAGTTTTAAAGCTGAAGATAGTATGATATATATGATATTATGATATGAAACTAGGTGACCTAAGAGCAACAATGTCATAACACCAGAAAGGGCTTAAATAACACAAAAATGTAGGGGAGGGGAAATGAGTAGCTTTGAACTCTCTTCTGTGTGTGTGAGTGTGTGTGTGTGTGTGTGTGTGTGTGTGTGTGTGTGTGTGTGTGTGTGTGTGTGTGTGTGTGTGTGTGTGTGTGTGTTTCACAGCAGTAAAATTGAGAGAAAAAACCTAGTCCTAACATGATGTATAAAGCCCCAAACACAACACGACTGGCATACATTTGCCAATGTTTAAAGTTGTAGACCTGAAGATAGGCAGGGACGGAATGGCGAACACACAGGAATAATGGGCCTCACCCATTCCAGTAGTCAGTCAGAGACACCTCAACCCATTTCACACAAACATAAATGGGTCTAACAGAAACCTATTTTTCTTTCTGTGGCAGTAGCATTGTTGTCTTGTCAGTTCTCAGTTGTTTCAACAAACTAAAATTTGACAAATTGACAAAAGTTTGTCATTGCAGTAACTACAGTAGATCACTTTCAAATGGTGTTCATTAGCAAGAAGAATATCTACTTTAATTATTGATATTACACTTGCAGTGTCCCAATTCAATTTCAAAATGATATCTTTTAGTAGGTGAAACTTACAGGTAAAACAAACGTAAAACATTTGAAATTAAATTACTAAACATTACCATGCTTATCTGGAAAAACAGCCTGTATATCCGTTGATGTGTAAGGAAAACCTCTCTTTCAGCTGTTGGTCCTTTTACCTATCCATGCTATTCCTATGTGATGTGAGCACTGAGCAACACACACAGCTTGCAAAGAGGCTACACCTAGTTGAATAGATGATGGCCTATCAGTTTGTATTGTTCTAGGCTGGTCTCAGGCAGCAGCAGTAGAGACGGAAGGCAGTCAGGGGGGAGGGGGGGCTCCAGCATAATAAAAGGTAGTACGTTTTATACTGATAGATGTCACAAAATCTGAGAAAGGAATCTTAGGAATGTTTTAATGGAGCTGGTGTGTGTGTGGGGGCAGTGAGTAGTTTCCAAAACTACTTCAATGTTGTACAAACACAGACATGCTGACAAATATGCCTATACTAAATAAGTTGTAAATTGTAATACATTTATTTAGGTATATGACCTGATGTTGAGGCTGGGGTTTAGAATAGAGAAAACAACTACATGACACATGGGGTAGTCAGAACCGCTGGTCTGTACTATATTGAAGTAATGTTGACACTTTTAAAATGTAAACAAACAACAGACATAGATTAAATGCGATTTTGGCAAACTTCATATTTACGATATGAAAACCACATGATTGTAACCTACACAATCATGTACACACTTTGGAAACTACCTTTTTGTTTACAAACAAATAGTCTGGGTGGATAAGAGAATATGCTCAGAATTCAATGTTTTGCTCAACTTACAAATGGTCACAGTAGATACTCACAAACTAACGGTTACAATTTTCACATTTGAAATAAATTCTCAGTGAGTAGTTACAAGCGTTCCATCTGATGTGATCAACACACAGAATTGTACAATTTACCTTGCAGCTGTAAATTCAGTATCTCTATCGAGGAAGGCCAAATCCACCACCAGCCACTGCGTACATATTACTGTAACTGCGCGATGCGTGCGTGGTCGAACCGTTTCTTGACGTATCTTCTAGTACTCACTTCACTGTGTTTTAAAGGTAGTTGTGTTGTAGCCAGTACAGTAGCCTACTTAAACAGGTAGGCCTACGCCCACTAGCATTGATAGGCAGCCAGCCACTAATGCTATCAATGTTAATTTGCTCTGCAACACTTAGGATTGGTTGGGTTTCACATTCAAACGACCATTTTAACAGAGGTGTGATTTAGGGGGTTGGGGGGCAAATAATCACATGGGTGATACAGTCAGGGACATGAAAAGGTGGAGGGACAAGGACATCCTTTTCAGGAGAAACTGAATGTACATGCATACATAAACAGCAAGCTGCCTCCCAGTCCCTCCCCCCCCTCTCTCATTCAAACCGGTTCAAACAGCCAGCCGGCAGCTCACAGACTCGTTAGCAATGCCCAACCTCAGTTTTAAAGCTAGAGTAAAGAATCATATATGAAACTTACAGTATGTCATGGTATATTATTGTGGTTAAATAACAGGACAATCCTATTGCATGATGATGACTAGAGCAGTGGTTCTCAACCTTTTTTCACCAAGTACAACCTCAGAAAATAATTGCCTCTCGGGTACCAGACAGACAGACAGACAGACAGACAGACAGACAGACAGACAGACAGACAGACAGACAGACAGACAGACGCACATATGTAGTATATGTAGCCCATAGAGAACCGAAGTCTGACGTCAATATCGATAGAGGGTGCAAATCCACAGGTTCATGTCCTTTTTATTTGCATTCTAATCCCCATAGAGGGATTTTAGATCGCCTCATATAATAACCGTTTGAAAAATAAACAAATTATCCAGGCCGCTTCACTCATATGGATATGAAGAATCAACTGACTGAGAGAAAACACTAATGTTACTGCTACTGAATTAGTTACATTTTCGCTAGAAACAGACTGCATCATAAGTGACTGTCACCGACAGTCACAAACAGAGACACCTCCCTGACAATAACGCAGAGACAGCTTGTTTACTTTTGAACCACAACGCTTATATGAAACGATTTTAAGACCCCATGTTATTCTCCATAGAGAAATGACTTCTGTGAACCAGGGGAATGGAGGGAACAAACGAGTGACGTCAGGACTTCGGCGCTCAATAACCTAGTAGGATCAGGGATGATCTCCGTGATGACAATGATGTGCAGCTCCAGTTGTTCCAAGCCAACATGCCGGTACAAAATGTACGTGACACGACGTGACAATGTGTAAAATAGAAATAGAAATAAAACCTTCGGGTGGCAAACTACAGGTGGCATGCACTTCGAATACTCCCTGGTGCAAGTGAAATGTCTGTGAGCAGCAGTAATGACTCCACTTTTCATGATGTATTTAGGAATTTCTGTCCTGGACGGGGTATCCGGACATAAACAAATGAATTACATATTTAAGTGTAGGCTGATGAGTCCAATAATAAATGTGTTAATAATGGCCTTAACAGGGAACACACAGCGTGACACAAGGTATTCCTTGTGCTTCTGGAAACACGGGAAGCAAAGTTTATATATATTTTTTACTGATCTCTGCTTAATGGGAGTGACATCAGTCTGGTATTCAAGCGCACCTTCAGCTATAGGACCAACGGACAAACCGTTCTTTTTCTTATTCTTAATTATTCCTTTTATCCAGATAAAATTAATTTGACTGATTACTGTATGTACCCGTCCTGTACACAAGCTGTAACAGCAGTGGGAACGGAAGGTTCCTGGCTTCTGCACTGCCCCCCTGGGTTAGTGATGGAGTATCCTAACACACGGATGGTGCCTTGCATGGTTTCCTCTGCCATCTGTGTGTGAATGGATGAATGTAAAAGCACATTGTAAAGAGCTTAAGTTAGGATAAAGGCGCACCATTTACCATTAAAGAAAGCTTGAGTGTGCTTGTTTTTGGTAGAATAGCGTGAATAGGTGTTTTTGATTAACTCAACAGATTACTTCAATAGCCCAATCATAAAAGATCAGCCAACACAGGGAAGCTGTAAGAACCTTCTCTAAAACACCCGGGACAACATTCCACACGTCCAAGACTCTTCTCTCTTCTCGCTCCCAAACTGTGGATTAAGAACGTCTGCTAAATAAATGCCTAATGCCGGGGCTCCACTGCAGACATCGGGCGTCTATCAGCATTACATTCCCAGTTCCCACACCGATGGCGGCGGAAACCATGCAAGGCACTAACCTGCACATCAGAGTCTTGCTCAAGGACACTTCGAAACTAACTCTGGGGGAGCCGGGTTCGAACTGGGAACCTTGCGATTCCCATCCAGCCACTGAGCCACCGCCGCGGCATGAGTTTGAGACGAGAGAGGAGGGCCGGGACAAATTAGCATCAATTAAAGTAAATTTAAGTTTAGTACTTTGACGTTCAGCACCAGCCTTTAAATGGAAAATGGATGTGCACCTCTTCTGATCCTCATTCTAGGCTACAAATGCTCTCTACGTAATGAATTAGGACTAGTCTTTTTCAATTTTCCTGCCCCCCCCCCCCAACACACACACAATTTGCTACACATTCCGATGACATAATCCTGATAACATCTAGTCACTTACTACCCAACATGAAGTTCTATTCATATGATATCATTATGCCAAAATGAAGGCTGTAGAGCAGTAACAATCCTTTTCCATTTATTGTAACAGTAAGCCTCATTTACCAACCATTGTGCCGTTTTTACAAAGATTTTTATGACATTCACCCAATGTTTTCGCTGCAATTTGTTCTTAGGTAACAGAAACTACACATTCTTCGGTTTTCTTAAATTCTACAGTTGAATAATATAGAATTGAAATTACAATAGTGTATGTCATTTATAATATACGTGTATATATAATTGTTATGTTATTTTTTTGTTTTTTGTTGTAATTGTCATATTTAGAGCAGTGTTTCTCAAAGTAGTGTCTGAGGGGGGTTCCCTAGAATTATTAAAGTTCAAATTATTAAACACAAATTTCTTCTCACATGGGGGTCCCTGGCCAAAAATATTTTCGGATGGGTCTGCAGCCAATTGCATAATCAATTTGGGGGTCTGTGACATGAAAATGTCAACCACCGTTTTAGAGTTTTCAATGGACCTGAAAATTACAATCCAACCCCATACCCGTGACGGCATGATAAAAACCCCTTCGCCCCTTCCTAATGTACCTGAAAGTGAAATCCCCCACACATCCCCTTCTCAGGTGATGTTTAACCTCCAGGCCAGTAACCAAGGACATCTAGCAATGTACACAATATACACTCACTCCTTCACTGCATTCTGTACTAGGGCTATATAAATTGTATACTAGAGGAACTCTCGTGTATACAGGTCTGGTTGTCCCAGTAGTGGACTGACTGACACAATACAACCAGATATCAAATATCAAGCGTTTGTTATACCAGTTAAGTCCACACCACTTTAATATAATATTTCATATAATAATAATATTCGCACACATACACAAGACATACAAAATCTGAATAATGAAAGTGAAATCTAAACGTACAGCCACACATATCTTGCTGATCAGGTTATGTTACAAAAATAGTCATATCATACAATAGACACAGCTTAGATTAAAAGATTTGATCATGTTTCCCCTCCTGTGATGAGAGATGGTAACAAGAGACCTATAAGGGACGCAATTACATTTTCAAAGGACTCCCTCTTGGGTGAAACACAAAAAGAGATCAAACAGTGCCATGTTTGACCCCAAATGTTTCCACACCTGGGTGTCTCTAAAGCCAGGTTTATTCTTAGTTGCGTGCCAGTATCACACCGAAAATAGCAGATCTACAAGCTTGACAGGATGGGCAACCAAAGTATAACTCATGCTTAAAGGACAACTTTAGTTTTTTCAACCACGGTTCATGTTTTAGGTTGTTATTAGAGAAAGTAAAAGGTGAGTGTTTTTCATTTGCTGCTTTCTTTCGTTTTAGGGATTTTAGCTGTTTTTTACAGGGGGCGGGGGCATCCGAGCACAGGGCTAAATAAATTATGTATTTCTTTACAACATTTTATAACGATTTATTTTTTTATTCTTACTATAGTCCTACTAGACCCCAAGAAATTACATTTGGCCACAAAATATGTCAAACTGACATATTGAGCCTATGACACAGTGTGGCTTCCCCCCAGTAGGCTACCTTCACATTCAGTAGAACCTGTGATCTTCTGTGGCCAGATGTAATTTCTTGGAGTCTAGTAGGACTATAGTAAATAATAAAAAAATAAATCGCTATAACATTTTGTAAAGAAATACATATTTAGCCCCCATGCTCGAATGTCAAAAACAGCTAAAATCCCTAAAATGAAAGAAAGCAGCAAATGAAAAGAAATTAACACTCAACATGAAAAAAACTAAGTTGTCCTTTAAGGACTATAAATAAAAACTGTTAATTCACAAAATATCCACCATTAAAGAGCTGCTCTGTGTCAGTGTGAGTTCACACACACAAGTGGGTTGGCTCTGGGTTTTGGCTCAGATGGCAGTGTGCTTTACGTGGACATTTGTCTTCCCACTCAGTCTCGGGACCTGGCAGTGTTTTTAGGGGATGTGGGCGGACGGGAATGGGAATGTTTGGCGTCATCTGGCTGCCGAGGAACTTGTTCCACAGCCTATTATTGCCCACCCCCGTCCCTGCTCGTGTGCGTCCTCTCCTCAGGCCAACACGGCAGGGACATTGCGTCTGTGTGAGGAACACGGAGGCCCTGGGGATGTTCTGCAATCCGCACACAGTCAAATTCTCAGTATTAGTTTAGCTCTTGTTTGGTCATTCTTTACATTCTCAGTTAAACGAACACTGAGGACTTTAGCACTGTGTAGCATATGGTTCAGACTTCAGAGTGACAAACCATTTCTGAACACTGGTTTGGAAATATCCTAACATTTCTCGCCATAATCTGAGTTTGAAAACAATAAGAAAAATATGATTGCTCTTAAGGATTTATTCTTACTAGCAAAACTAAACTACTAATACGCGTCAATGCCGTCACTCAGTCGCACACAGAGAAACACACCCTCGCGGAGGCCCTTAAAAGATAAACACACCACTGCATGAATCTGTGTGACTAATCACATTCTTGGTGAGTCACTGAACCTCTTTCTACGAAGAGGAAAGGCAGTTTGCGCGGCTTGCGCCACACCACATGATTCCTGCTACAGCCTCCCGGAGGCACGCCACTGACAGACAAACCAACACGTGGAATGACAGCAGTGGAAAATAATTCACTAGTGTTTAATTGTAAACTCAGTCTAAGTCTATCTTCAATAAGAATTCACTAGTGAGTCATTGTAAACTCAGTCAAAATGTAAAGGGAATGTACATTAAACAGTCATGCACACACAACAGTCCTGTAACACAGGAGTAGCATGGTATGGTGCTACGGTTACCATGTTACTTTTTTTGTAATAGACCTGTTATACTCGGCTTTGAGATCTTGGAAAAATATAAACAAAATGCTGCCGGTGCACAAATCAATTTTTAGACCATTCATATCAATCATTACATTGTCTAGCTTTACAGGCAGGGCTCACATAATGAATCCATTGATCTAAATAAGTACATGTAGCAAGAAGATACTAATTTAAGTCACAGGCTCATGTTTGCACTGTATACATCAATGACAGCATAATGTAAACGTCACTGTCTGAGATGGTCAATGAGTTTGGGCTGAGGACCTGAGGCACAAAATGTTGTTGACAGATAGAGCCAATGATACTTGTCAGATGTTTACTACTTAATGACATGGTTTAAAACCAAGATGTCAAACCTTTAGGGTGCCAGAGGAAAAAGCATGAGCAGTGGGATAAGATCAATGATAATGTTGCATACTAGCCTAATTATCTGGGAATGTTATGAGCAAAGCCAACTGAAGACGTTTCTTCAGTTCGGCTGGGTCCAGTTAGACTACAATAGAGTTTCGGGTGGACCTTTGTTGGTGTTGCAACTACCCAAACTAGTTTGGCAGGGCTACTGTGATTGGTCACAGATGTTCTGCATGATTTCCGCACTCATTCAGGCCAGCACCAAGTTCATTCTGTCACCAGTGAAGCCAGTGAAAACAGCTAAATGTCTGTCTAGTGACCATTCATAAACACACAACCTCTGCCATCTGTTGCAGTACTGTCGGCTGTAGTGTACGTACACTGCTTCAGTCAGAGCAAACATTTGTCTGTCCACCGTTTTATCAGCTAAGACAAAACAAACTCACGTCTGTTGTTCTGGTCGAGTATGCAATATGCATCAGGCTTTACTGTCAAATAATCGTATTTCAATATCGTTGAATAATTACGTTATTAGACAGAAATGCCAACAGCACAGGGTACAGACATACATTTGGGCTAAAAGCATAATACCAAAAAGTCCTGGGGACTTATTTCCACTGTGGTCCTATGTATTCAATTCATAAACATAGAATGGTGTTATTTTTGTTATTTGTTATGCTGAGTAATTCTGATTCAGTTCTGACTGAGTCAAAGGCACCTCCTGGAAACAGAGAAAGCCAGTATCGTACAGATGGTTGAGACCAGACACCAAAACACTCCACAGGGACTAATCAGAGGCTGTTAGCAACAATATGAGCCTGGTCCACAGCTGTCCTACAGTGATCCATAGAGCACATCTCAACATAGTATGTGAAAATACATACAAAGCCACCAGATGGTCCACAACAGCTCATAAAAGGTTTGATGTACTGTACCATCAATGTGCGCTGTGCCACACAATCAGACATTGAAAATAACAGATCTACAAACTCACAGTGCGCTGCCCTGTGACATCATGGCAGTCATTGATACTAAAGCAATGGGTCCATGTAAATGAGAGGAGGGTCTATTCAAACATCAGACAATCTCTTGACGGGCCAAACATTCACACCGTCGAACAAAAACAATCACACTCAGGTCTGAGGCTTTGAATGTGAAAACCAACAAATCACATAGTGTAGCACAAATTAACATGAATGGCTCTCTACATATCAATGGTTGGTGATGCGAATGGTTTTGGATTTTCTCACCTGATGGAGACTGCATACATTTACAACAATCATTTAAATTACAACCACGGTAATGTAAATTAGGCTGTCTTTCTTCAAAATGTGCTGTATAGTACAATTCCATCTCAGCGTTGCACCACTTTCACTGACACCACCGGAGTAGACTATTTTTTTCTTTGAACACAGACGCAATCAAGGCTGGAATGATTAGTTCACTTGGCCAAGAATCTGACCTCATGATGAATCACTTCACCACGTTTATGATAATGATTATCATGACACCATCAGTCTGGGCCTATTCCCACTGTCACAAACATCTAACAGACTTAAACACTAAACAGACTGTATAGCCGATCTACAAGCTCACAACGTGTTGCACTCAATGCACTGTGAGCTTGTACAGGTAGATCCGCTCCAGAATATGCAATTCATCACTTCTGGTCTGTTCTGTCTTGACAAATGCCAATTTTACTGATAGTCTGGAGAACAGTGGAGATGACAAAAAAACATGGCAGTTTTTATTCTGGCTTGGAATAGAATGCTCTGTACTATCCAGAGTCTTTGTTGCGAATTCAGTGAGCACTTACTATGAGAGTAGACCTAGCAGATCATGTCTGTCTTGTCCATTTGTAAACTCTGAAGGTCCTGACACACTGAAAACATCAGATGCTTGCATCATCAAATGCACCCATTGTTTGCAACGGCTGCTGTACCGTGGCGTCAAAATCATGTCTTTCAAAGCATGGTTCTATTTCTATTTTGGACACGCAGCTCAGACCACCAAAACGTAATGTGTACATTGCATCAAGGAAAGCATTGACGAGTATCTCAACTATGAAAAGTTTGACTGCTGCAAATTCTCCTGAGAAAGTCAGTTTTTAATTAAATAGATGAAGGTCTGCAAAGATCCCGATCCTCGGTGTAAAACTACAGTAGTCCCACCCTCTTAGCGCACATTTAGCTGATGATGGCAGTGCTTTGAACTGAAAATATGAATGAGGAGAATCATCGTACAAAAGTAGCATACTCTTTACTCTATACTCTCAATGTTTAAGTGCAAGCGGAAAGGAGAGAGAGAAAAACTCAATGGGACGATGGAGAGATAGAACAGTCCCAGTGTGCTTGCATGCGTGTTCATTTTCTCTTGTGATTTGGGTTGGTGGCGCAGTTCAAATTATGAATTGCGTTGCAGTAGAATTTCACGAGACAATTTGATGCTTTAATTTCTGAACAAGTACGGTCGGTAACCCAACTTCACTCGTGTCAGTGTCAGGCTTTCCATGTCATAGCCTTGAGAGTGTCTCAGAGTTAACAGTTCATCCCGTCTACATGTGCTCTATCCTTCTCTGGAATAACAGTTGACCTCTGACCTGGACATAGATCACCCCAGACTTCTGTGGAATGTTTGGAGAAGAGGAAGTAGCTCTGGTTACTGGGAGGGGGTGGACAGCACCACACCAGGAAATGTGTTTCTATGTTAAAGCCACTCAATGACTGGCCTACATTAAAGATGGGAGGGGGGTGAAGGCAAAACATCTGTATCCCGCATGAAAGTAAACTATAAATCATTAATCTCCAAAGAGGGCGAAGATGGTCGCAGGCACACAAAAAAGCAGGCCCATAGATTACACTTGACGCTCAGAGAGTCAGTGAGGGTGTGGGTTTGCCTGAAAGCAAATAAATAAATAATTAATGCCACTACAGCAACATGGCAAAGAACAATCCTCTCCTCTTTCATGCTATCCCCTTCAGCACCACCTCCAGGGAGCAGCATCTCCAAAAAGTGCTGCATTGCCTGCAAATATAATATACAACAGTGACATATTGATTTGCTCCGACACAGCGATAATTTTGTTCATCCGGCTGTGTTGAGTGCGTACGCACATACCTTCAAACAAGGGGGCTATTTATCCAATCAATTTCATCCATTAGCCTAGGAGGCATGATGACATCTTACAGAAGCACCGGTAGACATGTCAGTAGGGGATAACATTCCCATTAAACTGACAGATTATGGCTCACTCATGAACACATGTACTAGATAGGAAGGATATTGTCATGTTCTGATACTGATAGTTATGTTCCACAATGCAAAATATGAAATTTAAATGTAATTGACCTGAAATGTCTCTTCTCTTCTACTTCTTCACCTCTCTACTGACGACTACTTGACAGGCTGACAGAAGTTTTAAGTGTGAACAATGCTGTTTTTTATTGCATAAGAAAACCAATGACAACCGGATGTACACATGACCATGATAATCAATCATTGCCTAAACATGTATTGGTGTTCTTTGGGATTTAATGCCGATATTGTAGGCAAATAACCCAACCTTGAACTGCTTACATGCACCATTTAACTCTTCCATACCATACAGGCTCCTCCAAACTAAGACATCAGAGCCAAAAATACAGTGCAGACTGCAGAGATGGTAGCCACAGTTTCTATGACAACTCATATATCTTTTCTACGTCCGAGCATAGACATGGTAACGCCCCACCTGCCTCTGATTGGCCTAACGAGACTGCCGGCCTTACCAGAGTTTCCTCCGAGGTGGAAGCTACATGCTGGATATACAATAATTATTAGCATGCTGGATAGTCTGCCGCAGGTTACGCCATGGTGGGAGATAAATAAATAATACGTATGATATAATACAAGAGAATGACAGCTTGGCACACACTACAGTAACTTTTATTTTTGTAGAAGAGGCAAACTAATATTGTTTATGCCATTGGCCTGTTTATTTGTATACATGTGTAAACTTGAAACATTATCGTACTGTAAAAAGGTCTCTTTCCCTTGATCTTTATCTTTTTTTAGTATAATAGTATTGTTTACTATAATTAGTTAATACACGATAATCAACACTAACACTTTAATTTAGAACACAGCCAAATCAAATCATAGATACGTGTTCAATCAAAGCAAACGGCACAAAGAATATTAGTTTGCCTCTTCTACAAAAATTAAAGTCACAAGTTACTGTAGCGTGTTGCCATTCTCTTGTACCGAGTACCCACCACCGAGTACCCTTGCATCTCGGAGGACAGGCAAGACGAGCAGTGTCGGTAGGCCAATCAGAGGCAGGCGGGGCGTTACCATGTCTATGCTCGGACGTAGAATAGATATACGCTATGACAACACCCCCCGCACACACACTTCCTGGTAGTACACTGTATTTAACTGTGTTAATGGTCTTCGTGCCTGGCATCAGCCTTAACATCCATGAGCTGAACTTGTATGACATGACGAATGGCAAAGATCCACAAAGCTGTGTGACCTGGACCAAGAAATTAAGCTCAGCTGTTTCATAGGCTTTAATAATTACACACATCTGATTATTTTGAATCATAAATTCTATAGTAGTTACTGGACGTGTATGTGTGTGTGTGTGTGTGGGGGGGTTGTTGGGAGAGTGACATGGAAGATCATTTTGGTTATGCCAACATCAACTGTGAGTCAGAGGATGACAACATGCCCTGACACAGAGACTAAGCATGACTCAGTCACACTGTAACTGGAAACTAAAGCTAAAGCTAACCCTCTTTTCACATTTTCTTTCCAGCTTCTTAGTAAGCAAGCCAAGCCCTGCCAGGAATCAGGAGATGTTTAAAAACCTAGAGGCTACTGCCACAATACATCTCTCATACACACAACCCCCTTCTTCCTCTTCGAACCCCCCTTCCCACACACCCTCCTCTCTCACCGGGAGGTTGCTTTTCGTAGCTTCTGGTAGTATCCTGACTAACAATGCAGTCCTAACACTGAACACTTGCTTCCAAGTAAAAACATTATTGTTGAACCCAAGAACGACTAAAGTCGGTCTTGAATTTAGCCTTCATCCTAGCATTCACCATATGCCTCAGTGAATTATATTTACACTGTCAATGTTCTCAGGCAGCCTCAATATATCTCAGCTGTGAGGACATTCTACCCAAACAAAAACAAGAATTACCTTTTCACAGAGACTGAATGTGCAATTTTTTCCAGAAGCGCATCCAGTTTCTGAAAATCCAGCAAATCACTTGACTTGGCGTGCATCTTGTAATCCATTTATGAACTTCACTGAACAGAAACCAAAACTAAAAAGGATCAAATGAATAAAAGAAGTTTGTTATTCCGTTTATCTTGCTACTCCCATGACTGAAGACTCCAGTGTGAAAATCCAGCGGGACGGGTTTTGTAATCCTTAGCCCAGTTTGAACCTAGAAGGTGGTTGTTACAAGACAAGGAAGGCCCCAGAAAGGAGCCTGGGAACAGAGTGGATCCAGGCGGAACGAGGGGAGGCTGTGGAGGCCGGTAGCCGGCAGGCTGTTAGCTGTGTGCACCGCTCTCCTCTCTACGCCCTCCCCCTCTCGGCACAGTCGACAGTACAACAGCCCAGTTGCCACAGGCTCTTCGCTCCATTGTGTGTCTGTCTCCTCTCCGGGCCTCCCCCACTCAAACGGACACCAGCTCCATAAGAGAGAGGGGGAGGGATAGGGCAGGGGGGCTCCGGTGAGATCCAGGTGGATCACTTTCTTTCTCCAGTTCTCTCTGTCTCTCTCTCCTGAGCTCGGACAGAGAGAGCAGCATGCAGTTGCTCAACAGTAAAAATGGCTCTGCTGCTTCCTTATTCACCCGCACCAGAGCCTCAGCCCACACTCACACACCCCTCCCTCTTGCTCTGTTACACCCTCTTTCTCTCTCTCTCGCTCTCTCCACCCCTTTCATCTTTCCCATCAATAGCCTGGAGGTCCCTTGTGCACACACTCCCTCTCTACCCCCCTAATCTTACACCTTTGGCACCCTCTTCCCTCTATTTCACCCCGCCCCACCCCCTACTCACCGACTCGTCCCTGATCTTTCCAAAAACCAAGTGTTCCCTTATCTTCACTCCTCTCCACTCCCACATTACATGTTGTTGCTGGACACCAAATACCCAATACGACACTATGAAACAGGCTCAATTGCAGGATAGATGATAGCCAAGGTTTCCGGTCAAAGGGTATGTTTATAACCATGTGACCAATGACCATTATACACCGCTTGCCATGCCTTTGGTGAAATATAGTAATAGATAGCCACAAGGAAAAAAACATAAAATAGATAAAAGGCAGATACATAATCTGTTGTGACAAATCGACAATGGCTGATTGGCTCTCTTAACGTTTGTGGGAATGACTGATTTATCCCGTGTGCATCGATTTGATAAATCAATGGGCAACAAGATGTGTAGTCACACCTAGCTCCAAGTCTAATTAGTATTAATTAGGTCAGGTATGAGTGCTTACATCAGCCATCCCACAGTAAAAAATGAAAAATCGATCAAAAACACTTGATCTGCGGTACAAAAACACTTGACCATGTCATTGCTCACATCTTTACTTACTTACTCATTACATCAATTAGCGTGCGTATCAGCACATAAACCTGAAACACTGGTCATGTAAAGTCTCAGAAAGAAAGTCCCATCTCTGAAGTGAGAATAGAGAGCAGGACATTGTGAATGTTGACAGCAGGGACAAGAATGCAGACATAAAGGGGACAAGAGTGGTAAGTGAGAAATGAGATAAAAAGAGTGTGAAAAAAGACTGGGAGACCACCCATTGTGCCTATGTCAGGCAGAGTAGCCGGCAATAAACATGATGGTACGTGCCAACACTCCACAGCGGGCAGGAGACTCTAAATAAAGCAACCGTCTTAAAGGGATAATTAAGATTTAAGCTGTATGAAATACTTGCCATTAATATAGTGGTTGCAACTGTAAAGAAATCTGAACTATCCCTTTAACCACTTTTTCAACGTCTCTCTGTTGGGCATGGCATGTATTTTCGAATGGCAAAACGGTCAAAAATCTACAAAACATCCCAATGCAGAACAGGAAAAATATAAGTTTTATTACTTTCCCAGCATAAACGTATACAATTGATCACCACACTAGATATATGATAAGGAGTTTAATTTATATTCTTGATTCCCCCCTTCCATTTTTAAACACTATGACAGATGCTAGGTTGAAAGTGGTTAAATTTGAAAACAACACCGTCTACAGCACTGCGAGAACAGACTAGTGCTACATGACTTATGTCTACATACCTCTTAGAGGTGAAGTCTGTGAGTAATGAGTACAAGGGCATTTGCCAGGCAGAGTCACACTTCTTACAATCTCAAAGAACAGATGTGTTGAAAATGTAACACACACACACACACACACGTCCCCATCCTTTCTCCCAGGGTGTCATGTAATGCTCTCTTTACCCTGCCTGTTGCACACACAAAAAAACAACAGTCAGGTACCCAACCTCCGGTCCACCTACTCACAATGAAACCTCCTGTTCAGTTTGCCTACTCACTATCAAATCAAAGGCTGCAACTATCGATTATATACTTGGCAATGATTCAATAGATTGAATTTTATTTAATAATCAAGGAGGACTTTTTATATAGCAATATATCAATGCAATTCCGATGTCGAAGAAATCCATGCAAGGCACCAACCTGCACATCTGGAGTAATTAGGGGTTCTTCAGAGTCTTGCTCAAGGACACCTCGACACTAACTCTGGGGGAGCCCGGGATCAAACTGGCTGCTCTACCGGCCACTCTGCCCCTTATCCACTGCCGCCCCATACAATAGTCAGTGATGCAAATAGCCTGCATCCTTAAGCCCAAAACACACCAATGGGTCGCCATGCAACTCAACCGACTTGCGTCGACATGCGCTGACATGGAACAGGACATGGGAAGCTGGGACGAACACTAAATTGACAAAGGACGCAATCATGTTACCCTCCGGGGGTTGCGGGATTAGAATGCAATACTGTTCTGAGTGTTCTCAGTACTGTACTCTAACTTTGTTGAAGGAGGACTCATAAAATGTATTTGGGACCCATCTGTTCTTTGTACCTGCCAAGGCAATGTCAACACTACAACCGACAGCTGTGCGTGAGGTGCGACATTTAATGTCTTGGAGAATGTGCTACCTGAGAGTGCACAAATACAAACAGTCCATTTGTATTTCCATCAGAGTTTGTTATAAAAGTGTCATTTGGTTCCATTTGTAGTAGGCTAATGCTACACTGTCAGTTACAGTCACCTTGACAGATACTGTTGTTAACTCATTCAGTGGCACCTGCTTGACACCAAAGTGTAGAGGTTGTGCCATTTTTGGCCATTGTGACAAATACAAGGCAATTAAAATACAAGGCAATTAAAAAACGTGCACGTCATGTGCACACCGGATTATTATTTTTATTTATAAAATATTTACCTTTCATAGCACAATTCTGGAGATATAAGGCAGCCACTGGTAATTAACTGATAATTGATCAGTTCTTGTTTCTATTCCTCAGTAACATTGTAGGGTGAATCATTCAGTACGTAGTACAGTTCACTTAAGTTTCCTTCTATTGATTTGTTCACCAGTTCGTTCAGTACTATTTCCACCTGTGTTGTGATGTCACTCACTGAACTGGCAGTTCTGTCCTGTCAAAATCATGTTCACCCGAATGTCCTGTCAGGCTATGGGATCTAAACAACTACAGGCACTTGCTGCAAGGAAGAAAATGTGTGTTAAAGTTCAATAATATAAACATGTATTTTATTGATGAATGGCCCAAACTACACAGTTTACAGAGATGACTTCCCTCCTCCATCTGGAGTATGTTAATTCAGCCGTTTGTAATGGTAGTATCGTAGTTTTGTTTGAGTTATTATAACTTATTAGTTACACAAATGTGTTGTGTTGTATGTGTTCCTGCATGCAGTTGAATAGCAGACTGGGATCAGACTACATTCATGAGCCTGTATTCATGTTCAATAATGATAAGTAGGTTTTGGCGATCATTGATCATGCTTTTAGAGATATTCTAGGTTCTTTCATATCATTCTATTTATAAATCAATTTTATTAACCGTTATCATTTTTAAAATGAATCAAATTGATTATTTTTTATAATCAATATTATCGATAATTTGATTAACTGCGGCACCTGAATCAGACCACATAAGGGGGTGGCCACCGGTGAATTGGTCATGACCAGAATATCTGATTAAAATAACTTGCATAATGGGGAAATGTAATCTTGTCATAACTGCCCAATTGCTTTGTAATGTTTTTGAAATGCTCAGCCATTGATGAACCAGTCAGTTTCAGGATGCTAAACTGAAACATATTTTTTTAAATTGCTCTGCCATTTCAACGTCACTATAAAAAAAACAATCCAATCGGTGTGGATCCGCATAGCAGACCATTGGTGGTTGGGGACAACTGCCATACAGGACACCAGCTACTCAACATCACAGCTCTCTGATAAAATGTCCCTTGCTGCCGGTCACCTGCCAGCTTAATTAAATAGTTATGTGGCAAGATGTACAAGGAATAAGACAAAAGAATGCATGCAACACAAAGAGGCAATTTATTATGGTGACTGGTAAAAAAGAATATGCTTTTCTGGTGTTTTTATAATCCAGTCCCATTGGCGACCCTGTTTTTTTGCCCCTTGAAGGGAGGGGCTGGAAGAAGCGCCATGGCTTGTGATTGGGTGAGACGGGGGTAGGGAGCGCTCCTCTGTGTTCATTGTAGGGCAGACGAGGATTTACTATTCTGTGACTATCGGGTGATTCGTGACTCGAACAGGGCAGAGTCGGTCGGCTCAAGTGAACTTCTCAACGTTCGACACGGCAACTCGCTCACTTGGTGGCTCAAGTTCGCTTGAGACGGCTCCCCTCCGTTGCGGTCTAAAACTATAGGGCGAAAATCCCTCCCTTCGTGGGGCAGAAAACTGTCGCGTCCCATTTGCACAATTTGGCAGATGAGCCAAAAGCAAAAGGTCAATTTCGGAGAACATCTCTCATGAAATACCTTACTTTTCACTCATCTATGCCTCTGTCTTTAGTCTCAACCACAGCTCATCAAAGCCAGCGCACATTGTTAGGTAGTCAACATAAACTGCCAAAGGAAAGCTGAATACTGACCTCATGCCAAGGATCTCAAACAATTTAATTACACATACACAAATCTGAGAGTGCACACAAGGCCTACTCAATTTTTACATTATGCATTTTCTCCAAGAGATCAGGAGAGTAAAGAAGCCTTCACTTTAGTTCATACTCTTGTATGTGGTGACCAGTGAGAGCTCTGTGCAGTATCTGATTTCCCTGATGAAACCAATAAGAGCGCAAGTGTACTGTAGCCAGACACAAGACACTGTCATCCAGGACAGTGCCATATGCACCCTTCCCAGAGACAATGGCGCAGCTGCCAGGCCAGAGTGACAAAGCTCCAACCCTCAGCAATTCAGAGGAGGTTCAACCGATAGCCTCGTCACTGGACGGGTGGGTGGGGGCATTTTCAGTCAGGGATTGGAGGAGGGTGCGGAGGAGGGGTATGCATTAGGCTGGGGGGTTGGGGTCACTGGAAGAGGCAGCAGTGCACTCGGTGATGAGACTCAGCAAGGAAGTCTGAAGGCGCTCCCATTAATCATCTGTACACCGGCACAGCCAAAACCAACAGGGACACTGAGCAGGGGAGAGGGGACAGGCAATCTGCCAACTTTGTGTATGTGTGTGCACGCGCACAAACCACACATGCGTTTTCAGTGCAACTGGGCATGTGGATAAATAGGGGATGGGAAAATAGCAGGGCGGGTGATAAATATGGTAGTAAAAAAAGACAAACTCTGAACTTCGGACCATGCAGTCCTTGCCCTCCAAATTTCTGAAACTAACATCTGATGTGATAGGACTTCGAAAAGCTTTCATTAGAAATGTTTGCTTCCAATTTTAACAGCAGCCCTCTCCTTTCATCAGAACACATCATCAAATAAACCAGGTCTAACCAACAGTCCAGTATATCACTAGTGTTGTCAAACTAAAACCATTACTTTAAAAACCGTGACATTGTAAATCAAATTAGGAGAGTTACTCTGACTATGTCAACACATAGTAGCAGTGTAGTAGTAGTAGTGTCTAGTGAACGACCACAGCCGTTTATTGTTTACTTTCTGAGTTTCCGGTTCATTTTCCTTGAAGGTTGCAGCAGCAGATATAAACAGGAAACACAAATACACCTTCATATGTGTAGTTTAAATCAGCTGCCGCATCATTCAAGCAAAGCTATGTGAAACTGAACAGGAACCGTAAAACGGCCTGCCCTCTGCGGTAGCTAGTGGACTACTGTTACGCAGAGCATGTAAGGGATAATACGGTAATTCATATGCCTACAGTATGTATTAATTACATGCCATATGGTCCCACACTGTGGAACAATATACTGTACATACTATTCATTATGCAACCTTGCATATGAATGAGAAGCGTGTTTGCTTTCAATTTGTTTCCATGTTAGTCTGCCGGTAGCTACTTGTGGGCTAGTGTTGTGTTGTGTGGGAGTGACTGGGTGGGGTTAGTCTGTCACCACTACGAATGACTACTAGTACTACTACTGACTACTGTCCCTTTTGGCTAAATGGACATCTTGCTTCATAAGAACAATGTTGGTATAACTAAGATATTTGCTTAAACATATCGGTAATTTGTTTACATGCATTGATTATCCAGCCTGAATATTATAATTCCCCTCTGGGATCAATACATTATCTATCTACCGGTAGCTATCTAGTCTACCCAGTGCAGTGCAACTTCGTGTTTGGACATTGTTATCAGTGAAAAGGTATTTAGGGCAGTTCTTGATTGAATACTTTATTAGACGAAAATGTAAACAGTAACAGAGTATAATATACAGTCAAGCACTTCTACAGTCTAAAAGGATAACATAAAAAAGTCATTGTGATCTTGTTCATTCAATTCATAAAACATAAAGTAAAAAATAAATAAAAATCATCACAAAGTAGGGGAAAGGGGGGTGGGGGTCCCCTAAATACAAATACATACAGTATGGTACGGCTCACACATGCATGGACACGGCATCATTGGTTTCATTAGGCCTAATATTAAAAATATTCTGCTCTAGTAGCGTCACTCAACGATCATACATATTATCGCACAGTGGCCTAACCTTTCAAAAGCACTAGTGCCGTTGTTCAATGACGGCAGGGCTGGTCAATATTGACAAAATCAAATACAGGTTGCCGGTTTTTTTAACCAAACATCTCGAATTCTCGATGTCAATAATTTTAAGATATACAGTTATAGCCGTGACTATAGATGCTTTCAGAAGATATTAGTACACGACACGACACACAACACAAGACATCATGTTTTAGACATGATCAAACGAGTAGAGGCATCCATTGTTAATTTAGCTTAAAAAATGACCAGGAAAGACCAAGCTAGGCCTGTATCACAATATTACAATATCCAAAATACCATAATGCATCTAGTCTCAAATGTCAATATATGAAGATATATTGCCCATGTCTACACTTTTTAAAAATAGACTGTTTGTTCAACTTCATTCCCAATCTAATATGTCATCTTCTTTCAGAGGTCATTCACAACTAGGTCAAGGCTGTAGTTACCATGGCAACCAAACCAGCGAGAACAATCAAAGATGTTCAAGGACAAGAAAAATATGTTCTAGCACAGCACTAGTATTCACAACAAAGGCCAGGTGGGCCAAGAGAGGGAGAGAGAGAACAAATAAAATAATGTACTTATAATAACAAGCATCTACACATTTTTTCAGTTTCTTTTGGGCAATTTGTGGCAGCCTATTTACCCAAACAATATACTTTAGCATAAGTACTGTACTACACATCACCAATCCTAGGTAATAATGCTCAGAAACATGGGCTTGTCTGCTCTACTTCCGAACTGGGTGCCCTTTGTACATGTGTCTTGGCAATGTTCATAATTGCCTCTTATGTCTGAAATGCAAACAATGGTTAGCCCTGAAGACTGATGAGGTCATGGTGTCCTAGTGGCAGATCACATCCCTTCAATTGCACTTAGTCAGAAGGTAACAGGATAGAGGCGCACTAAGGAAGAGTGGTCAGAGTGGTCAACTTCTGCAGTTCTGAGTTCAACATTATTAAAATAATAAAAGGCTAATGTTAACAGGTAAGAAAGCAAGCTAGCCAATCCAAGTAGGCATGAAGCAGACTAAACTTAATTTAATTTGAATGTTCTATTTGCTTAGTTTTTAGCATTTTAACTAGTTAACTTAGTTAAGTTGTGTTTTGGTAGGTCTTGTAAAGCGACTTTGGGTACCAAGTAAAGCACTGTCTATTATACATTGGATGTATTATTATATTATAAACTTCAAATATATTGTAGAAGAAGCTCTTACATTTCATACCAAAAGGTTAGCAAAAGTGTCCAAGATGAGCATTTTATTTAGCTATAGGTAACCTCTTTTATGTATCCAGAGCAAGGATGTCAATACACATAGCTAACGCTAACAACACGAAAGCAATAACATGGTTCAAAACACAAGCCAGAATAAATAGAGTAGCGAGAGAGACACGCAACAACAGGGCAAGTGAGGTAACGTTAGATAGTGGGCCCATATACACTAACATTATGCGTAATCTGTTTGAGAATAGCATTCAGCTCAACTCCATCGCTTTGTGTCTACAAGCAGCAGTTACAGTAGCTTCGGTCGCACATATCGCCAATCGCCACACAACAACAAAGTCACATACACATTCAATTTCAAACAAAATGTATCGTTACTCGGTGTCAAACTAAACTACTTAGGCAAAATTGTCACTCGTAGCAAGGATGCATCGACCAAACAGACGATATGTGACTAGTTCAGGCCACTGGGGCTCGGGTTATTGCCTGGAATGGATGCTACTGGGCCGGGGAGAAGGTTGTCATGATCATAATGAACTTCAGAGCAATCGTGTTATGACATGTAATAAGCGCTCCAACAAGCCCAATTTAGTGTTGGGGCACTCGGGGCAGTTAGGAAACTATTTCGACAAGATGAACGCCAAGCCGTTGACGTGCATCTTGTTTCTCAGTAAATAGTCCCATCCTGAGTGTGCGCCATCATTACTGTGAGTCGGTGACGGTGTGTCGGGCGTAATAATTGAAGAGTTCGTCGCGCGAGCCCATTTTTCGCTCGACAACAAGATAGAATGTCGTTATTTTCAACTGAAACAAAGTGTCCACGCGAGTCGCGTGTTTCCAGTTGAAAATAACGTTATGCCCTGTTTTGTCGTAATGCATAAAGACATGCGAAGAAGTCTAAATATATGAGCCTCTTCATCACCGTCCTCCACAACACACACACACAAGAGAGTCGACGAGAAGGAGGCTAGCAAGCAGCGCAAAACCCCCGTGTGTGTGTCCGCCTGTCTGTTTGACAAGTTGTACTTGTGTACATACTATTTGATGGTGATAAAGACAATGGGTGTTTGTATGCACATGCAATGTAGTGTTATTATCATTGTCTCACTCTCTTGTTGGTAAGAAGAGAACAGCCAACTAGCATTTAAGCTAGCCAGTTAGCTAGCATGAGCAGGCCGCCGTTCATCAAACGGTTGGTGGCGCACACTGTTTGCGACCCCGGCGCGAGCGTGGCTTATCATCACCGCATAGTCTCACGGTTCGCTCTCAGACAACATGACTAGCAAAATGAGTTTTTTGAAACGACAACGTTTACCTTGGTTTTAATATGTTGTCGGGGCGCGCGGGATCTTTCTTTCCAAGGATCCTGAACACCTCTCTCTCGTTGCCGCTGACGTCACGCGCAGAACAGTAAAGCGTAGAGCACGTAATGACTAGAGCCGTGGTCCGTGATGACTAGACTCTGGGGTCGATTAGCTTAGCAGGTTGCTGTTCCGGTCCGCGGTCAGGGAGCGGATACGGAAACTGCCCCCGCGCGCGGTAGATTGCGCGTGCAGTCAGAATTACCGGATACAGTATTCTGGCTGGCTCCATTACGATTGATTGATTGAAATATGTATTCACACAGTTTGTAGAATGGTTATTGGTTACAGTTCAAAATAAACTTAAGAAAGTACAGGTCAACATAAAAACTGCTACTGAGGAATCGAGATATATAACCAGGAAATGCACTTGATAAGACTTGATAAAACGTGCCAAAATAGGGGGTGAAAAGGTATTGTCAGTAGTGGGATTCGAACCCACGCCTCCAGGGGAGACTGCGACCTGAACGCAGCGCCTTAGACCGCTCGGCCATCCTGACTATGGGTGAGTTTGGTGACACACTATAAAATACAAACTAATAGATAAGTGCGCTCCTGGTGCGCATTTCCGAACGCACCCTACAACATGTTACATTTAGTTTTTTTCAGGTATCTAAGTAAAACAAACAAAAGTCAAAACAAAAATGACTGTAGTAATAGTAGTAGTAGTGCTGCATGCACACAATTGGTACCTTGTTCCAGATGTAAATAGGGGACTATTGCCAATGCCTCATTAAAAGGGTGATAAACAAATGGATTGTCGCGCCCCCTGGAGGACAGCAAAACCTGTCACAAATAAATGATATATATAGGCCTATAGTTATTTTGTTTTTATTTAAAATAAAAAGTTACTTACTTAACACAGTAAAACATGAGAGAAGATAAATTGCAGATGAACTGATTGTAAAACCAAATTAGTATAAACTATTAAATAAAAAATAGGAACTATCAAGAATGGAGTGCATCTGCATCACTGTGGATTTTCCATATTGCGTCTTCACACTTTTTGTCAGCTAGCTTATACTATCGAGGGTAACTATTTAAATCAATTTGATTGATTGATTGATTGATTGATTGATTGATTGATTGATTTAAATATTTATTAACAGTTTGCAGAATTACAGTACATTTCAAGCACAACTCAATACATTACAAAGACTGTTAAATGTGAGTGGACGACCCAATAAAGCATTGCACTTGTTTACAAGAGAGTCGACCTTGTTTAAATCATCAAAACATTTAGACAAATAGACACTTCTATATAGCCAAAAAGAACAGAACAGGAGGTAAAAAAGGGAAAAGAAACATACAGTGAGGGGAAAAAGTGGTAGGGGGGATTCAGATTTTTTACGGGGTCCAGTTTTGAATTGCAGCCGTCCGTAGGTGCCCTTTGAGAGTGGTTTTGAAGGAGTCAAGGGATTTGCATGTCTTAATGACTGTTGGTAGGGCGTTACACATTTTGGTGGCATAGGAGCGAAAATAATTATAGAACTATATTGTGCCCAAAGGACATTGTGAGATTGCCCAGATCTTGTCATCAAACTAGGTTCCTTATGTTACTTAAAATAATAATCATAATAACCACCAGTAAGACGTCCTGAAGGCCTAAGGCAACAGATGGCAGACATGGGCGAGTTCTGGCGCTTTGGCATGGGGGATCAAATCATAATGGAATGAATTCTGTTGGCCTACTGGCCATATATGGAGCGTGTCTTGAGTGTACAGGGTTTGATGAGGTCAGATCAACATATGGAATGTCAAAATAGGAAGGACGGGTGGGGGTGGATCAACATATGGAATTAGGGTACCAGATGTCCCTCTTTGCGTGGGATAGTCCCTCATTTCCAAGACTTTTCAGGCGTCCCACAAATTGAGACCCTGTCCCACATTGTGACTAGCAGGCAATTGCATCAGTGTTCAAATACCCTAATAGTTTAGTCGCCTAATAGTTGGCCTTCTGTTGTAAAGCTCTCTCATTGTCTCTTCCATGACTGATGCGTGACTAAGGGAGATGCAGGAGATTTTCATATAGTAAATGCGACCTTCAATATACAGCCGCAAGAGACCTGCACAATCTACATAACAATATTTTCACCAGAAAAGCTGGCGATTTCATTTTGTTCTGTATACATAACCAGTAAGACGCGCAAACGCGGGAAGCGAATGCAGCTGGGTTTTGGATGTATAGCTGCTTTGGGGACTCCTTATATGGTTATGGCTGAGTCATACGTATCTGCTTTGGGGACTCCTTATATGGTTATGGGTTATGGCTAAGTCATACGTATAGCTGCTTTGGGGACTCCTTATATGGTTATGGCTGAGTCATGGTGACGTAACAGCGGGACAGCCAGACAGCCAGACAGACAGCCAGACAGACAGACAGACAGACAGACAGACAGACAGACAGACAGACAGACAGACAGACATGATCTGCTAGGTCTCGTAAGTGCTCACTGCATTCGCAATAAGGGCTAGCCCCTACTATATTCAGCTATAGTGCAGATTTTCGTCTCCCATTGACAATGAAAGGAGAATTTACGTCATAGGCCTATGGACAAGCAAATCGGCTATTTTGTCCTGTGACATTAAAATCCTATTGACAATGAAATGGAGAATGATGATGTATGCGAGCGCCCCTCACTTCACACGGGTGTGACTTTTGAAAAACTAAACTAAACACCAAAAGACGAATTTAATTATTTAAAGTACTTGCTATGAATGGAATATAACGGAATCCCAACATGCTCCCCTCTGGCTCAACGAAGGCATCTATACGCGGTACACCAGATCTACACCTGAAATCCTGTTCTGTTGGTTCTGTTATGCCTTCCAGCATTAAGTCAGCGTGTGTGTGCGACTGTGCGTGCGTATGCAAGGCCACACCTTTTTTAAGGCCACCAAAACACTTGGGCTGGCTGTGAATTACACCATGTTTGTCTAGTCTTCTTGGTAACAGCTGCTTCCCCATTTGGCTACTTTGCATAGGCATACTTAACTTTTACTTTCGTAGCCTACTCGCTCATAATACTCCGGTGGGCAGACCCAGTTAATCGCTATATTAACCTAGTTGTTAGTTTAATAGTTTAGTAGTATTAGTATAGTTTAACCAATAGATAATAGAGTAGCTAAAGTTACAACTCCGCCCATCAAACGGACTTTGAAGACCAGCTGGCAGCTGAGTTAAGTGATTCTGAGCCGCGGCGCGTAGGTCGTACAGACCGCTTCAAAATATGATACCGCAACTGGACAATGAATGTTTTATAGCCTACTATAGTATGGTAAAACTTCGAGTTCTTTAAGGAGTAGGTTTGGATGGAGACTACTAAATCAGTGGTAAGTTCTACTGACCTTCAACATGAATGAGTGTTGATAATACTGGGCATCCGTTACTGTGTGGTCGAAACCGCAGCAGGTGGATTACTTATATAATAAATAGTGGACAGAAATATAAATATTATTTGAGTTGAGGGTAGACCACACGAATTCACTGAGTTCTGAAACATGTTGTAACAAGAATTCGGATTACTATTTTATCTTCTTCATCTTGTTAGGAATCAGGGATTTAGCTATAGTCTACTCTACTCTAGATGAAAAACCTGACTGTAGCCTAGCTGTATAGCCTATAAGGGAAGACTATATGCACTAAAACTGTAATAGTATGGAGTTAGTTTGTTTACACAACTTTTTAATTACAACAGCACAATGGATTCTTTACTTTTACTTGTAAAATCTGTAAATCTGTGATGTGACAGTAGGCTAAATCTGATCGACTACTGAAAATGAGTTATAGTAATATGTGTACAATATTTACAGTTTCACTATATTTTTCTGTGTTTCTCTTTTCCTAGTCATGGCTATGGAAAGTAGTGGGAAGAATGTCTGTGACTACAGCCACAATCTTACTTTCTTCTACAAACTAGTGGATAAGAAAATCCCTGAAGTATGGACAACCCGGGAATTGGTGGTGCTTGTAGTGGGTCTGACACTTTGCCTCATAGTGGTCCTGGCAAATCTGATGGTAATGGTAGCCATCTTTAAAAACCGTCGCTTCCACTACCCCATCTACTATCTACTGGGCAACATGGCTGCGGCTGACCTGTTTGCAGGTATAGCCTATACCAATCTGATTCTGAACACGGGCCCCTGGACCAGAAACCTCACCAAGCAGCAGTGGTTTGTCCGCGGGGCTCTGATTGACATCAGCCTGACATCCTCTGTGGCCAACCTGCTGGCTGTGGCAGTGGAGCGCCACCAGACCATCATCACCATGCAGCTGCACAGCAGAATGACCAAGCGGCGTGTGCTGGTTCTGATCATGTGTATCTGGGCCATTGGCATCGCCATGGGACTGGTGCCCTCCATCTTCTGGAACTGTGAGTGTGATCACACAGACTGCTCCACCATTGCTCCTCTCTACAGTAGGAAATTCCTCATCTTCTGGGCAGTTCTCAACCTGCTCACCTTCTTTGTCATGGTGGCCATGTACACGCGCATCTTTATCTATGTGAGACACAAGAGCCAGCAAGGGTCTCGGCACACTACAGAGATATGGCGCGGGCAGGCGGTTGTCAATCTGATGAAAACCATCTCTATGGTTCTGGGTAAGGAGCACATTCTTCTATAATGACATCAGTGTAGATGCTAAGTATCAACAGTTCCAGTCTATGTTGTTCTTAACGTATCACAAAGTTATGCTTGTTGCCACATACCAACGCTGGTGAGACGCTTGATTTGCACTCTTGTTGTGACATCCGGTAATGTTGAGAAATGTTGTGTTCAAAACTCAACAGACTGGTAGCTGCTTCCGTACTTTAAACAGGTTTTTCAACTTACAACTACACTATTTAGTTTGTTCTGCCTTATCTGGTTCATTATCTGTCATGAAATGTCTCCACGGAAGAAGCTTAAGAAATGCCATGAAGTCTATGATGCTTCTATGTTACACCCATATTTAAAACATAATTCCCGTCATAAATGATGATACCCACACCCCATACCTTTCCAGGTTATTTACTCATATAGCCGGAAGCCAGTTATCAGTGAAACAACAGATGACTAATAACATTAACATTTGAACTGTAATTGCCTAATCATTGCAATCAACAAACAATCTGCTGGAATTGTTCTTTATTCCATTTGTCGCGTCAATGATTCACTAACTCTCAACAATAACTCACATCTTCCTGTTCCCATCTGTATAGGAGCCTTCATCATCTGCTGGACTCCCGGCCTTATCGTTCTCTTACTGGATGGGGTGTTGGGTAAAGTTAGTAATGCTGTAAAATATGAGAAGTACTGTTTGGTGATAGCGGAATGCAACTCTTTGGTCAACGTTATCATCTATTCCTTACGGGATGATGAGATGCGGAGGACGTTCAAAAGTATCCTGTGCTGGCTTTGTGGGAGAGGTTCAGAGGACAATCGGAGGGGGCCATCTGCTGTCCCGTTTGATACACCGCAGCTAGAGGTACTAGCAGTGCATCACATCAGGGATGGGTACAAGGGAGTCAAAGTTACACAATAAACCTTGTGTTACAACATGAACATGACATTTTACTTGTTGGGTGGCAGTGTCTCCTGTTTCATTAACATTGGTACTTATTGTCTTGGTCAACAGGAAGGGAAGTTAGTATTGCTTATTGCATAAAATGTACATTGTTTCACACAGCATCTAGTTTGTCCTTTTCGTGGGCGGTGAGTGTGAATTACTCTGATCTCCATAAAGAATTACTCCTTTTTATAGTGAAACGGATCAAAAGAAAAACAATGTTGGTACCAGGCGCCAGCAGGAACCAGGCAGGAACATTCCTCAATTCCTTCCTTTCATCTTGTTACTCATGAATTTGGTCCCCTGACTCCAATCTCTCCACGCATTCAAAGTTCAGAATGATAGTGTTATTTTTAGACACTAAAGTCAGTAAAGGTGAACAATCTTGCTTGGCAGATTGTAATATTATGACAAAAGTCTTGAATTGTGAGTGACCATCCTTGTATTGTTGTTTCAATATCAGTTGGGATGCTATAATTAATTATGTTTACTTTTACAGGAAGGTATTGTTTGTGTCCAGAAATCGGAGGACAACGGCATCTATATGTCACAGGCACAGCATATGAATGACAGGGAAAAGTTGGACTATGATATGACCTCCAGGTTTCTACAGCCAGAAAGGACATAACCTCTTTTGCTGTCTTCAACGATATCCACAGTGGCGATTAAGAGGGTCTGCTTTCATTTATGTCTCTTTTTGTAGCTTAAGCGTTGATCTTTCACCTCAATGAGATTCTGTCTGGCAACTACCACAGCTTGTTACCTACTTCTTTGCCATGCTTGTATATGTAATGAATTGAAATGTGAGAATATAAACATGCGTGATTGCACTGAATTGAAAATAATATTTGTTTGTGAAGTACAGTCATTTCAGGATACTGGATTATTGCAATGCTGTGTTGAGCTTGATTTCTAGTTTCAGATGTTATACATCGTGCAACTTAAAAAAAAATATTAGACTTGAATATCAACACAGCTTTTGTGACTGAAATTATTGGCAGACACTTCTACATTTTGTGTCTATCAGTATCCCAAAGTGTTGAGATATTTTATTGAATAAATGTACTTTACAATAAATATGTACACTAATACATGTCATGTGTATATTCGTTTTTTCAGGGGGCATATTTGGTACTTCTGAAACTCACCACTATCTCAAAACATGCATAATGCATTTTAAAGACTTGAGGCAGTATGAAAGCTCAAACATAAAACATCAAGCATGCTTGTTTGATTATGTAATTAAACTATAATTAATGCATTAGTTGCCATGCATCACTACTTACATTTTGACAAAGGAATCAGTTTGGTTGTCACCAGTAGTTGTAGCGATTGGAATGAAACTGATGGACAAGGTTTGCTTCAAACCAGTGTTCTGGTCTGAATGGCATAATTTACATTGGCATCCCCCCCTCCCATCTTTGACAGGAGGGCTGCCAAGAACAAAACATACTGAAAAATAAATCACACTAAATCATTTTTATTAGTTTTCTAATAAGAACACTACAATTTGTCATATTCTTCCTTTTAACTCTTTCTAGAACAATTCTAAAGTTGAGGTATAAAAGGAGTTCATACAGACTCACAAGTCTGAAAACAGTAGGGATTATATACAAGAGAAATGGAAAGACAGAGGTAGAGAGGGGTAAATACAAGGGAAAGACAGGTAGAGAGGGGTAAATACAAGGGAAAGTGAAGGGGAGATACAAATATACTAATAAAAGAAAGTAATCAAATGGTTAAATAACATTTGGTGCTGTGGAAGTCATTCATAAGTACAGCCCGACTATACCGTGTCGCTTGACGAAAATAAACTGGCAGATCTAAAAGCTCATGCTGAAGGTGCAATCAATGCATTGAGTTTGTAGAGGTGCCAGAGAAGCCATTTGAACGCTGTAAAAGAGCATAAATTAGGCATCAGTGTACAAAGGCCAATGTTGAAGACAATTAGTATAGTACCATTTCCAAATCAATTCCTGCATAAAATGTGTCCTTTTTTAAAGAACTGTATTAATGCTGGAAAGGAAGACCAAAGTGCACGCTTATGGTGCTTAGTTTGGATCTGAATGGTACAGTGATGGATGTTTTATACATCTAAAGCCCTTTTTGTGCATGGTCCCCTAATTTCATGGTGCCAAACGTATTGGCACACATTCCAATTATATCCAGTTACACTGATTGACAACATATTTTATTTGCATTGGAATCCATGGTGATCTAGTCAAACTCAGAGAACCAAAGAGCCATATACCTTCAGGCTGCTACAGGAATTTCACTAGCTACAGAAAAGCTACAATGGCAATTGGCCTTTTGTAAACAAATTAAGCACTTTTCTCCCCCTGAAAAGCAACCATTTTAATTGGTCAGGTATGTTTGGAGGGAGGGGGAGAGAGAGATTAACAAAAGTGAAAGGTCAAAGAAAAGTATCAGTAAAATAATAATCAGTCCACTGATCAAAATCAAATGTTGCATATGAGAAACCTCCAATTGATCTTTCCACAGCATCAAACATTTTATACATGTAAACCCCATATTGTAACCCAGTTATGTAACAAAAAGACCCAAATTATATCCAAAAAAAGAATGATAAAAACAGAGTAATTGTGACCCCTGCGAGACAATAAAGGCCAAACAAATCTCACCCAAACAAAACGTCAAAAAGGTATAAAAGAGGAAAAAATACTGAAACATTCCACAAACTGTACAGTGACATCCATTACAACTGGTAGAAAAATGGGCTAAAGATAATTTGGTGTGGTGATAACACTATTTGTAAGATATAGCCATATGAAATGTACGTAACAGCAAACAAATACTTAAATGTGGGATATACATGTGATGGACCAAAGTTTTGTTCTGTAACATCGTTTCAACAAAGTCTGGATTTACAATGGGAGTCTTCATAAGGCTTTATCTTATCAAAATGCTTTGTTATTCACATAATTGATGTATAAAATAGTTCAAAGAGTTGAAGTCCAAGAACATCGGCTGCGGGTCTTGTACACCTGTTTAGATTTGAATACACCCAATGCTGCCTTTTTGGTAACAGAGAGAGGAGCCCTTGCCAATTGGCCAAATCAAAGAAATAAAGAAAAAGAAAATACTCTGGTTGACCAGAATCTGTTCAAATATAGGTAAGTGAGAGAACATGCCTTCTCACTGGGTGCTCAACTGCACACAATACAATCAAACCACAGGTGTGATATGACAGTCCTCAATCCACCCATCGTCCCACAAAGTACCCCGCAACCCACCCACCCCAAAAATCAAAATAACTTGAGGAATGACATCACACACAGAAAGACACAGATACAAATAGAATTCCCTCCTCTCCTCAAACTGAAAAAGGTGGCTGCACACCTACTTTAGTGAGACAGAGAGTCATAATTACATTGTTGATCATGATATTTTTGGTACTATAGAAGGTTGGAGCGTGTTGCAGTGGGCCTGTGAGCTTACAAGTTTCAAGTTATGAGGAGATCCCAGTCTCCCATCCATCCCCATCTAGTTTCTCATTGGTTGGTGGAAGCACCCATGGACTACATTCCCGTGAAATGTATTGGTGCACCAGCCAGTTCAACCGAGTCGCCCAGGGAACACTGTACACACGCAGAAACACACATCATTGCAGTGCATGATGCATTTATTCTTTTTTTTTTTGGTCTGTCTGATATCATAATACCCTTTCTTTTGTTAATAAAAAGAAAAGCTAAAAAAACTTGAAGATTAAATGAAAACCATATTATCACACCTAAAAATCCTACATGCATGGAAGACGGTCACGTTTCTAAAGTCATGTCACATTTGTCTCAGATATATAACCATTGCCCCCCAGAATCTCTCTTTCTCCTGACCTGTTATTGAACTACTTTTTTTTTTTTTGGTGGCTGGTGCATTCTTGGTGAAACAGCATTAGAAAACAAGCTACAATCAAATAAAACTTGTTGAAAGAAAGCAAGAAGTAAAGTCTACAAGCCGTCTACTACACCCTCTATTGGTTAGCAAAGAAAGGGGCTGTTAGTTACATCCACAGAGGATCATTTTCCTCCATCCGCAGCCCTGACGCGTCATGTCTGGTCCAGATTCAGGACCGGCTATAGCAGTGACTCCCATAACTACAGTTACCAGGTAGAGGCACCCATGATAAAAGGTGCAAAAGTTTGTGCTTGACAGATCTCATATGTTTCCTTTCCTGGAAAAGAGTTGGAAAAAGGTGGAGAGGTTTGTGTGTATATGTGTGTATATGTGTGTGTGTGTGTGTGTGTGTGTGTGTGTGTGTGTGTGTGTGTGTGTGTGTGTGTGTATGTGTGTGCGAGAGTGTGCTCGTGTTGGTTGGGGTGCATGCACATAATGTGCAAATCTGAACTATTGATATACGTATTTCACGTTAAGAGAAGCCCCACCAAAGCAATTACATCAAGCATTGAAGGATGGAAGATACAATGGTGTTATTTGTGTTTAGTTGCCAGTGGTTGTTCATGGAGGAACATAAGTGGTGACAACTAGTTGGGCAGCACTTTGGTACAAGCAAGGTGAGCAGAGCTCCCTAGTGATCCATATCGCTAGAGTCTCAGCGACTCTAATCAAATGCCAACGCCTTGTGAGGTACAGGCGATCACACGGTTTTCCAGAGCAAAAGGGACTAGGCTCCTCCACTGAGGGAAGAGAGCAGAGAGGTCAATTAGAACATGGGCAGGTCGTGTGGATACATTGTGGGGAGTCAAGACGTGCATATACACAAATAATGTACAGACATCATGGTCGTCTTACACAGCCAGGTCAAGTGATATTCAACAGGTTTATTAAAACCGAAGATCGCATTATCTGTTTTGACATCTGTCCGTTCTGGCCCGCTCTTCCATGTCAAAGAGTTACGGAGCACATATTCCTCCTGGATAGTGTCCAGTTGTCCTTTCCTGCACTCCAGTAAGATGTGTGCATATGAGGATGCGTATTACAACTTGGTGAGTCTCCGGAGGTGGCTGGTGGTCAGCAGAAGGTGGGGACAGACGGTAGTGGTCAGTGGAGGTGATGGCTGGGAGGTGGTAAAGTGTTAAGGAGAGGTGCCAGCTCAGTTAGAGGTGTCAGAATGGACGCTGCCAGGAGGACCAAGAGGAGAACTGACTGACGGGGGGTTAGTGGCATCCTGCCAGCTGTTAGCCTGCAAGCAAGAGGAAAGGAAAACACTTGCTTATGTTGGCCGTCAAAACATTCCGTTTATTATTCAAAGTAGTTGCTATAACTAATTTCTTATCTGGTATGATATGAGAGTTACCAGTCAAAAAAAAAAAAGCAAAAGTGTCACATCACATTGTAACTATGGTAACAACACTAGTACAGCTGTTTTATCGCAAGCTAACTATAGTAACATTACTACAGCTGTTTTATCTCAAGCCAATTGATGCCAGAACTTTCCAGGCTGATCGGAGTGCAGCGCACACAAAGGCAGACATCTTGGCTTGTGTCAGAGCTTTGTTATCAAGTTACTACTGAAAAAGACTAAAGAACACTCTAAAGTTAGTACTCACATCCAGGTGGTGAGGGGTGTAGAGGCCGCTACCTGACAGCTCCTCATAGCCGCCCGTCAGGTGTGTAGCATGGCGCAGGGTATCCACCTATCAGAGACGGAAAGAAACCCAGGACATTTTACCACTAAACATCTTTATGTTGGAACACAAAACAGCACCACATACATTCAGCCTTCTTTCAGAATACACACAGATATTGGCCGGGCAGAGAATTGACAGCTTCCCACACAAACCTCTGCTGCATCCATTAACGCCTATGCAACATTACTCGTGAAGGTTTCTCCACTAGCAAGCTCTGTCATATATTTTCAGTTTTCACTCATCGGGTCATTGCTGCTGCTTGACACCATGGATAGATTGGACCCACTAAACACTACTTTGCCAGTTCTGCTCTTATTCCCATGGAATCAATTACTGTATTTGAAGCCAGAGGGGTCAGGATTATATTATTCTCCATCCACCATTCTAATTGAGAACACAAGGGCAGATTACTGGATCCCTCAGAGACAACAAAACTGTGTGCTTCCACAGGGTGCCACAAGCACAGGGTAGAGCCGCGTGCAGGACGCTTTTCTTAGTCGCGTTCTCGCTGGATTTCTGACCATCCCCTACCCGCCGTATTTCAGTGCCGAATACGGCTCAAGTATAATCCTGCAATATTACCGTCTAGTACTAAAATATGCTGTAATATTTCCATTGGGACCCCAAAACATTACAAACTGAAACAGAAAGTGAGTGAGTGAGTGAGAGAGAGAGAGTGGGATTAAGAAAACAGTCCTGCACAGGGCTCTACCCTGTGTTAAAATAAAGCACCACACATGCTTCAGGTCACAGTTGTGCTATATCATGACTTTGGGGGACCTGCAGGTTTGTTTGTTTGTTTTTTTATATACCGCCTGCTACCGAAATAATTGCCACAGCTCCTGCAGGCTCCTGATGCAGAGCTCTAGTAGGGTACCGCACACACAGTACAGGGTACAATTTAGGCATTTGGCAGATGCTCTTAATCCAGAGTGAGGTAACACGTCAAATGCATAGAAATAGTAATCTAGGATCAAAGGAAAACCAAGAACCTAATATCAGTCTACTCTAAACAGTATATCAAATAATCGATAATATGTACATTGAAACTACACACACACACACACACACACACACACACACACACACACACACTATAGGATGCCAGGGTACCACAAACACAGGGCACTCAGGGTACCACAAACACAGGGTACCACAAACAAGGGGCACTCAGGGTACCACAAACACAGGGCACCACAAACACAGGGCACTCAGGGTACCACAAACACAGGGCACTCAGGGGACCACAAACACAGGGCACCACAAACACAGGGCACTCAGGGTACCACAAACACAGGGTACCACAAACACAGGGCACTCAGGGTACCACAAACACAGGGCACTCAGGGTACCACAAACAAGGGGCACTCAGGGTACCGTAAACACAGGGCACAAAAACAAAGGTGGTCAGATCTGAGGAAATGCAATGTGCAGATATGGAATGGTTTGAGATGGTCTGAAGGGAAGGATAAACACATGCACTAATAGTGGTGATGGGGTTGGGCTGAAGTACCACGTTCACTACACTGGCTAAACGGGTCAGGGAACCACAGAGCGCAGGGAGGGGATAAAGGTCATTACAGGGCAACATCCGGGGTGAGGTGGAGGCAAGAGGGTGCTACGCTAGGGGCTGAGTGTCCAGGGACATCAGGGGATGAGTGTCCAGGGACATCAGGGGGCTGAGTTGAGGGCATTGGGGGGTAGGTTCTGCAGATGTCCTTATTGCGTACCTGCGGCTGCAGGGAGGGGGCTATGTTGAGACCCTCCCCGTTGAGTGAACGCAGGCCGAGGTAGGCGTCACCTGTGTGAGACAAGTTATATGACCCCGATGACCCTGTAGGCAATACACGCAGCCAATCAGGCATGTCAGGGTGCCCTGGGGTCAAAGGTCACTGGTGGTCATGGGCACTGATTGCCAATAGTACGGTCACGCCTTCATGACCTCCGCCACAGCTTCAACATGATATATTGATCATGACAGCATCTTATTTACAATACTGGGATAATGAACCAAAACGCCCATGAAAACCTTAACCAAGCGGTCCAAAGCCAACTGACCCAGATTAATGAAATGCCTGGAAGCCACTAATGCGTCACCAATCTCTCCCAACACCAACGGGAGCTATTAGGCACGTCTCATTTTGAAGGCCTGGTGGCCAGGTGCCCTTCAGCTTATCAATCAATATGTACATGTGACATCCGTTATGCTCACATAAACGCTTCAAGTGCATTTCCACAGATTAACCAAACCAAGCATATTTATTAAGGTATAATAATGTAAGGTTTCTGAGGCAGAGCATCACTTTTGTTTTTATTTGGACTATTGAGTGAATATTTAAGTCAAATGTCGGCTCCACTGACTTGGTGAAGTTCCTCCGTCATCAGTGGTTGATATTGTGCTCAGGTGTTTGACTGACAGTTATGGAAGACAAAGGGAATTTAACTTTGACATAAACTGATCGCAACCATTGGTGGAAAAAGTACTGACATTTTTTTAACCAAGTAAAGGTATCAATACTGCAATGTAGAAATACTTGGTTATTGTTACAGTACAAAAGTAGTCAAATGTATAAAATGTATACAAATCTTTTTGAAAATAGCAGATTGTCTCTTTTCAAATGGCCTATGTAATATATAGGACTGAAGTGGTTACTGTATGTGTTCTATTAATAATGATCAAAATCTACAAAGTAACTAAAGTTTTCAAATGTTTGTAGTGGAGTAAAAGTACAATATTTCTCTCTGAGATTTAGTACTGTGGAGTAGAAGTAAAATTATAGACAATTGGAAATACTAGTAAAGTAAACTTTCCACCACTGATCACAACATGCTGCATCTACGAGTAAAATTAACTGAGTGAGCACCTACCTGCTCCTATCTGCAACTTAGCAAATAGAGGTTACTAGTATCAGCTTGTGTGCGCGCACGTGCATATAAAGACCTGACATTGCACTACAAATAGCAGGCAGGGTGAGACATCATTACATATAGTAAAATGAGCAATGAGGATGATTGACGGACATAAATCAATAACTAAGGATGCCTTTTTAATTTCTGAAACACAACCTTGAGTATCTGACAATGCCGAATAGCAATCCAAATACAAATTTTAATTCTCTTCAAAACAACAACAAAGCTGTTAATAAGCTGTGAAATACTGCCGTCAATAATAAAAACACTCACATTGAATAGGTTTAGCTTTACTCCAACCCAAGCGTAAAAAAACACCACACAACTGACATGACGACTGCAGCCAGCTCCGATGTGCCGATGAATAAATGCTGTTACACTATGGTAAATGGTGCATTTATATAACGCTTTGGTATTGTTGCAGGCTGGATTTGTCAATCGATCTCGTCAGAGTATGTTTAATTTTTTTTTCTTCTTTTATCCACATCTGATGCGTTGTTTTTGTCCAGTATCAGACCGATACTGAATAAGGGCTTTACCGATACTACTGAATAGCCGCTAACAAAGCCTTATTAATGCCAAGTAATCAATTAAATTGATTGTCAAGTATTATTTATGGATTTTAGCAATTAGTTGTCACAACTAAAATCCATTAAGATCAATATGGGCCAAGCTACATTGAAAATGTTCAACATGGGTCAAGCTCCATCCTCAATGTTCTGTACATACACTTAAGGAAACAACAAACCAGCAGACATATCACACATCACAAGTTCGATGTACTACTGTACTCATGCAAGCAGAGACCTAAGGTACCCCAGACTGCACAATATAGGAGTTAGGTAAGTCTCTTCTAAAACTCAATATTAGTAGCAAGCTACTATAACAGAGACAACAATCATAGTCAATCACCTTCTCAAAGGATAGAAATTGTGTTTGTTTACATCAGAATTATTTTACCCTTTTTCCCGGCATCTAATGTATGATTTGTACTATTTACCATTTGAAAAGGTCAAATTGCCAATCAATTCCTTCCTTGCATGTATTGAATGATCATGGTCAAATAGGTAAACTTAATGGCTAGCAGGTTAAAATGTCCAACAAAATCTTTGCATGCATTTCTGCCATCTTTGTTTGTTCATTGTTGACACAATGTTGTGTAATGAAGAGGCCATTTTTGTGATGGGAGGCCAAGATAAGGTTCTGAAACCCAGATTTGAGCATCAGAAACATATTGTGATAACAAACTCGAGTAGATAATTGTGTCAAAACAAACAAACAAACAAACATATCGAGCAGTCAGTAAAAAAGAACTGCACTTTTGCTTAAATTAAGCAAGAACACAGACAGCAGGTCAAATACATCAAATAATGGCGTAAAAGGTCATGAAGGAAGGATGTGGTGTAGATTTCTGTTTATGTTTGGGCTGGGCATTGTGGGCAATATATTAATATTATATCGATATTTTATGAAAGCAGCAACAGTCACCTCCACAATGTTGAGGTATTTGGTCAAAACTATTGTGACATTTTATCCATATCGCCCAGCCCATACTGTGTAAGTTACTACGGCCTGCTCTGCTTGTCGCTCATTGCCAGTCAATTGACGTGACATGAAATAGGATGATTCAACTCGGCTTCACACATGCATGTTGTGTGCCAGCTGGCCAGCCTGACTGCAAGATCCAGTTTCTTGTGCAGTCTGGGATCGCCTCAGGACAGGAAGGGACTCTGATCACATTTGTTTTATCAGCCTAGTATGAACTAAAGTGTGAGTGTGTGTGTGTGTGTGTATGTATGTGTGTATAGAGGCACTGATGTCCAATAACAAGGGGAGGGCTATGAGAGACTAATGGAACACGTGGTACCTGAGTTGGGCGTCGCTGGAGAGTTTGCCTGGCTAGCCTGCGCCGACACATTGGCAGCATCCACCGCTGTTTTAACTGCGTAGAGGTTCGCTTCCTCCTGGAACTTACCAATGTTCTTCTTGTAGCGTATTCTCTTGTTGCCGAACCAATTAGAAACCTGAGGAAGAGAAAGAGATGTAGACATTCTTTTTTTTCCTTACTTTTTTCCCTCCCAATTTAGTGATTATGCCAATTCCATATTCCCTGTGTTCTCAAATCTCTTGTCACTTCTAACTTGTACAGTTGATCCTAGGAAGTGCACACACAACCACGTCTCGTCTGATGACGGCAGTTTATTTTCACCTGATAGTGAGGAGTTTCTCCAGGAGGAAGCAATGCATGAAGAGAAACACGCTATTGTTCACAGTTCCGCTCCCTGCTTAACACTGACAAAGATGGCCCTCCCCGCCCTGCTCCATTGGTCGTCCTAGACTACAGATGTTTTGACTAATATTTTGTGTGAGAAAAGGTCATTTTAGCACATTGATATGCTTTGTGAGCTTGTACGTAGATGAGGTATTTTAGAAAACATTTGCCTATGACCTGTTCTAAATAGGGATTTAAAGTCTTCAGAAATCTGGACACGTTGGCTGCATCAATTGTCAAATGGCCAATTATATATTTTTATATTTTTCCAGTAAATTCATGAAGAAATAAAAGAAAAATCAAAAACACCATGAATTAGAAAACAAATGTAAGGTTTAAGAGCTTGTGAGCTTGTATATCTGCTATTTTCACTACTTAAACATTACATCATTACTATTACAACATAGTTTGGTTACCGGGCGAATGTCTAATTTCTCTTTTGGGTCACGGGCTAAATGGTTTGGGAACCCCCAAAACACGATCTAGAGTGTATTGGCTGTGCTGCTCACCTGAGAGACGGTGATCGCACACTTTTTGGCCAGTTCCTCTTTGGCCTCCTCACTGGGATAAGGGTTGGACAGGTGGGAGTAGAAGTACTCGTTCAGCACCTCTGTTGCTTGCTTGTTGAAGTTACGCCTCTTACGTCTGACAAACAAAAAAGAAAAGATGCAAATGACCAACATGCACGACACGCCAATACCTTGACGTGTTCACATCATTTGGAGTACTACCTGTAATCACAGAGAGACAGACAGACATGCAGAATTGCAGATATGTTTGTTGCAAGGCAGAATAGCAGACCTTGTAGTTCAGCGCACAACACTGGTAAACGACAAAGTTTAAATCAGGCTTAACAACATGGGCTTTTCATGTCACCGACTCCCATTTAGACTTTCATTATTTCATTAAAATGATTCTGTCCTAGTGTATCTTTTGTTTAAATTAAATTGTTTAAATGTCATAATTATACATTAGTTTCAGTATCACCCCTACTTCCATGTTAGAAGAGTCACTCGTGACTTGTTTTTGCATCGTAATTAGTTCAAGTGAATTGAATGATGGGAAATTAACCAATTAAACCCCATGTTCTTAATTAACCAGGGTCCTCCAGGGGGCCCTCTACACCAGATTTAAAAGCTCCACACCGCCTTGTGAGCTTGCAGCTATTTTCAACAAATGTTCACCCCAGAAATGGGATGCTAGGGTTCATGTGGTTAAGAGACTGGTGAGGGACCCCCTGTAACCCCCCCAAGGACCCCACTTTGAAAACTACTGCTCCAACCCCCACAGGCAGTGAAAACAGACACCGCCATCACAGACACGCAGACAGACCTGGCGTCAAGGAAGCGGGAACGCAGGATCATGACGGCCTCGCAGGTGCTTTGTTTGAGCTGCATCTGGATGGAGCTGAACTTGCGATGGATGATGGCAACCATTCGCTCAATTTCCTTTGGAGAGATGGGCCGTGTGCGAGACTGCTCCCTCAGCAGGTTCATCACGTGGTTGGTGAACTCACTGCATGCCTGGAGGGAACAAGTAGCGAGAGGAACTTCATTATGGGAAGACAAGCAGGGCTGGGCCATATATCTACCGTATATTATATTGATATGAGACTTGCCATCGGCTGGGATTTTGGATAGTGTTTTTTTTTTTAATAGACAATCTACAAACTTGCTGTATCTTGTTGCATTGTTGCATTGTGAGACGTTGTAAGCTTATACATAGAGGTATTTTGTCAAAAACATTGTTGAGATTAGACTTGTTAAGTTGTTTCCATAACACCCAACGATAAAGACAACCACCATCGAATCATACCATTATACCAAAATATACACATTTACACTTGCATTTAGTACTACTAGAACAGTGCCCGTTGGAGGGGTGATCAGGTGTGATCAATTGGCTAATAAAGGGCGAGGTCACGCATCATTATGAAGATCTAGGGGTGATCAGTGCCCGTTGGGGGGTGATCAGGTGTGATGTCAGAACAGGCCAGCTCCATATATGGAGATCTAGGGGTGATCAGTGCCCGTTGGGGGGGGGATCAGGTGTGATGTCAGAACAGGCCAGCTCCATATATGGAGATGTAGGGGTGATCAGTGCACGTTGGGGGGTGATCAGGTGTGATGTCAGAACAGGCCAGCTCCATATATGGAGATGTAGGGGTGAACTGGATTTGGGCCCTGTCCGGAGCCCGGGCAGAGGCTTTTGTGCTGGTTCTGGACAACCGTCGACCCGACGGACTGGACACCGGGCACTGCACTCTGTGGTGTGGTGGTGCGGAACGCGTGTGTCAAATTCGAAGTGGGTGGGGCTACAGCCGTACCCACAGAGATGTGGTGCATTATAGATGGATGGCATGTACAGTTGTAGAAGCAACCAACCTGCTCGTATTTCTCCAGCTCAGAGTGGTATATCTGGCGGATCTGGGCTAACTTAGCCCTGTAGTCCGAGTGCTCGATGCTGCCGTCGTTGGGCGAGCCCCCGGCCGCCGCTGCGGCCGCGGCCGCTGCCGCCGAGCCTCCGCCCTTCTCGGGTCCCGACACGCCCTCCGCCAACAGCATGTTGTCCAGACGCATGATCTGAGGGTCCGGAGGGTCCTCCTCCTGCACGCCCCGGATACTTAGCACTAGGAGAGGGAGAGAGAGAAAGAGAGATTTATTCATTCATTCTGGGAAACAATATTTTGAGGTGTGGGGTTCGGTGGTCAAATACATATCATTTTGGGGGTCGTTGACATGACAACATTGACAACGGACCACTGACACGAAACATGCGCTTCTGTAGAATCGGCCTCTGATCTTAATGGGTTAACGTGGATAAAGTACTTTGAAAGACGAAATGGCAGCCCCCCACCCCTCGTACACCAGGCTAATACTGTGGGCTCTAAGGAGTGCACAGGAGGACACCTTATCAATGCTAAAATTGTGCAGAGCTGTCAAAACCCAGGCAAACGTTCCCTGTCCTGAGTCACAGCAGCAGGGCCGAGCCATCAGGCTGAATCCTCAATGAGCCTATACTGTCACAGCTCCCGACATATTCTAAACAGCAGAGGGCAGTGTAGCCCCTCAGTGGCAGGCTGCCAGGGAGAGCGTCACATGAGGCATGGCACTAGTAATGGGAGTGCATGTGCTGTCACTATGAGCCCCGCTGGCCATAAGTATAGCTTTCAGCCGCTCCACTCCACCACTGTATTAAACCAAGACCTCTGTCAGCCTTCAGCCATGTGCTCATCTCTCTCTCACAGTTACAGACACACACACACACACACACGAAAAGTTTCAACTACAGAAGTCTTTCTTTGCTGTATACATTGAAGTTACCCCCTTTTTCTTTTTCCCCTCTCACTATTTACTAAGTTAATAATAGAAAAAACAACTTGCATCCTATCATGATTCATCACAGTGTTGTCGAGCAATAAAATATGAAAGGTAACCTCAAACAGTAAAATCAGACATGTTAAGGTAAAAAAATCAGATGGATATGGATGATGAGATTAATCCTAATTGGAAACGCAAAGCCTTTTGGGGTTATGCTACAGGGGGTGTACTCATTCAGAGTCAGGTGAATTACTTATTTAGCAGCTTTTCTGGTTACACACCATCAACAACCTGTCTTCAAGATGATAACAAAGGGTTCACCATTGAGAGAGCTTGCATTCCATTTTACAGTATTTGCTGTACTGTAAAGCTCACCAAGGAAGAGAATGGCAGTCAATGAATACAATACATCATGTAGTTTATAACAAATAACAGCTGTGAAATGTATGCATTCTTCCATTTTTAACTGCATCACAACGTCCAGTTGCTCTTTCCCTATTTTCCAGAGTCTCCCGTTAAGATTCAAACTTTTTTTTCCACCTCAATGTTTTTTCTTCTTGTTCCTTCTTGCCTGTTTCTCTCCCTCCACTTAGGTCTTCTGCTGCCTCTGAGTCACATTCCTTCTCTCTTGCTCCCCCTTCTCAGGGCTCAGGAATGCAGCAGACCCAGCAGACTGAACTAATGACCCCGATTCGCCCACCAACACCACTCCCGCCTCTCTCTTCCCCTTCATCCACTGACAGTACACCTATTTACCACATAGGTACATGGTGGCCATAGTCTAGAACACCGGTTCGGCGGTTCCCAAACACTGGGTCGGGACCCATTTGTGGGCCGCTGACACATTGTTATGAGTCCCCTTCGTTTTTGTTTCCTACATTTGTTTTTTATAATATTTCCAAACATTTTCAAAAACATTCCCAAAAAAAACTTCAATGATTTTTTTTAGTAATTTCATGAAAATAAATTAAAAAGAATCTAAGAAATTCCATGAATTTGAACAAATAGCACATCTACAAGCTCACAATGCGTCGCTTCGCACCACATTGTGAGCTTGTAATTAATCTATTTTCACTATTTGTTCATATGTATGGAATTTCTTCGATTTTTATTTTATTTCTTCATGAAATTACTTAATTCTTAATTTCTTCAGTTTGGGTCACAGGCTAAAAGGTTTAGGAACCACTGGTCTAGAACTCAGCCTCAGCGGTTTTGCCGTCCTGTCGAACACATAAAGCTAGCCGGATGACGTGCCTGCGTGCGCTCTGATTTGACGTGGACTTTTCGTGCATAGTCTGGGTCGTCCTGCCTCGGCCAATCCTGATGCAGCTGGTCTGGAGCCATTAGCGGTGGAGGAAGAGGTCCATCTTCCATCGCGACATGCAGATTGTGTATTCATACCAGGGGGGCAGTCAGACGGATATTTTGTGAAGCCACTAAGGAAATGAAAGTTCATATAATGGCCTGTTGTGGCGCTGTCACTGGACCCAGAAAAACCCATAGCCCCATAGAAGTCCATGCATTTTGGCCCAACTTCACCTAGACTGTATTACCTTAATAAACATGGTCATGAATACTTTTTGCTTCCAGTCACTAGTTTAAAGTCTCATTTCTAATGTCATAATATTCTTTTTGGAAAATTATGGTCCCATTTATTAAAAAAATGACCATTAAGTCGCGCATGTTCTGAGGGCCGTGGCTACCGTTACAGTCTATGAACGGGATCCCCCACCCACTCGAGTCAAAATAAAAACCAACGAAGAAGAAGGGGGAAGTCCCGCCTCGTTGTCTGGGCCAGCCAATGGGCCAGCTGGCCTGAACTGGGCCAAAACGGATCTAGAAAGATGGCGACTTCCATTGCAAGGACTGACAGGCTTCATTTCACGTTCACGTTAGACCCGCGGAACGCTTTGTCCATATTTTTTACAGTCTATGATTCATACACACATTTTTATACACTGCACAGGCAGGACACCACCTGACCTACAGCCAAGAGGGTGACAAGGCCTCTCAAGGCTTCTCACTCAGCCCCCCCCCCCACCCCCCCCCTCCTCATTATGGCCCCCAGCTGTAGCCTAATGCCCTCACATTCTCCTAATTACTCCAATTAAGCCATGATTACCCACAACTGCATTCATATACACACAGTATAGGAGGGCCTAGAGACAAGAGGCTACGCTGCGACTGTTGAGATGAGTTAAGGATACTGTACCGAATAAGGAACACATGACATGGATAAGAAGAGAGCATTAAACTCTGAATTCTTCTACTCAACCAAGCAACCGTTGGCCAGAATAAAGGGGAGGGGGGCGGGGGGAAGAAAGGAAAGCCCTGCAGGCATGAACATTGTCTGGCTGTTAAAAAATCAAACCAGTTTGGTTTCCATTTCTTATCAAGCGGGTTTTGCCAGCAGCACTGGGCTGTTTTCTTTGCACAAAGCAAACAAGAAATACTGTAAATAGTACTGTAAATTGTGATGCAGAAATTCTCTTCACCTCAAATGTATGGAGTCAGCCTAAAGCCAATTTATACTTTGTCTTAACCTATTTAAAACCAGGAAAGCATCAGCCATTTACTCATTTTAGATTTTTTTTGCATTGATATTAAAAAATAGCAGATATACAAGCTCACAGCAAGCTTGTGCATCTGCTCTATGTGAACATTTTGAGAAATCTTCAAAGTGTGAGAAGAACTACAGATTTAGATGGCATTTGTAGAATCGGCCTACGGTCTTAATGGGTTAATCGCAAAAGTGATGTATTTTCAACTTTAAAAAGTGTCCTTGTTGATAAGTTACGCATCGTTTTCGTTTTACACCATGGCCGTTCAACACAGTATGAATTAGGCTCAAGGCCCACATAGCTGCATCGCGAAGCTGCTCTTAAAAAAAAACACCATTATGCACACCCAGCCAGCTCTCCACCCTGGCTAGGAGGATGTGTGGCGTTGAGAGACGGCGCAAGCAGCCCATACTATGAAATATTCAGGGAATCCAGCTGGGTTTCCACTGCATACATAATCATTCTCATTTCTCTGCACACGACCGGTATGGAAAACACGGCGTGCGTGCGGCGCAGACACAACATCGGAGCAGCACACGGAGTGGAGTTAGGCGAGGGCGAACGACCAGACCGAAAGCGTAGCACTGTACATTAGCTGTAATATCTTCCACACATCGGGAGAGATGCTCCTTAAACGTAGTCAGTATATCACTGCTCAGCTCGGAGCACATTGCTCTATCCCAGTCTGTCTTTTCTCTCTCCCCTCCTGCATGCATCCCCTTTTTCACTCTGGCCTCTCTGCTGCCGCCCTCTCTGCTGCCGCCCCCCCCCCCCCCCCCCCCCCCCCCCCCCCCCAAAGAACCCTCCCCCCTCTCGGCACCCCCCCCCCCCCCCCCCCCCCTCTGTTCTCCATTTCAGTCGAGTTCTCCATGTGAGCCGCAATCCCTCATGCTGTCAGCCCCCCCCTCTCTCCCTCTCTCTGTAGACAGACAGGATTAGCATTTTAATTGCATCAGCTCCCTTGGGTATTCTCAGCCTTTCACTGGGAGAGAGCAAGGGAGCGAGAGAGAGCGAGAAAGAGAGGAGAAGAAAAAAGGTAAGAGGAGAGAGCGGGTGGAAGGAGAACCAAGGAGAATTGGAAAAAAAAGGGAGTCACATGAGATGTGTGTGTGAGAGCAAGAGAGAGAGAGAGAGAGAGAGGGGCACTACAGAAATATACAGAATTCAGAGTGCAGAAGTGCCAGAGAGCGAGAGAGGGGGGAAAAAAAAGATACGACTGTGAAAACATCAGAGCTTTTCCTTTCATTACAGGCTGAGAATTCAGATAAAGAGAATGGGTCAGAGAGACAGAGAGAGAGATGGGTTTTTTTTCATAATAGAAATATGCGACATAAATATGCAAATTTGCCACGGAAAATCGCTGTACAAATAAATCTCAACCACACCACTAAAGAATATGATAAGTAAACACATTGGTTGTGGCTGCATTGGCCTCAAATTCATATCCAGATGGATATAAACAAGGGTGGATGATACAACATTGGTCAACAAAAAAAGACAGATGGGTACAAACCACCTTAAAAAACAAAAACAAAGCTACAGCTGCACCATTTCAAAACAAGAAAAAAATAAAGTTAACTCTTCACAGGGAATTAAAAGAGTTTGTTTGATGTGCCTAGCAGAAGAGAAATATGTTTGGGGCATTGGAGACAGATCCTGAATCCACAGGTTGAAACTATCCTCCAAGCAACAGTAGGACATTTCAAACTGACAACATAGGACGTGAATGTTCCAAGCAACCAATTCCAAATACCAAATCCTTTTGAGAAACAATACTGGGATAAATTATCTTAAGGGCTTCACTCTAACATACCAACTAGCATGGCTACCGTTACGCTAGAGGCCAGACTGGTTGATGCAAGCTAAGGTAGTTAGTAAGGTTGTGTCATATGCCAAATCTTTCCTATCGCCCATCGTCTGCCCCAAAATCGCAGATGGACAATATATTCGTGCTATAAAAGCAATGTGAGAAGAGATCACAAAAAAGGCAGATCTACAAGCTCTCAACATTGAGAGCATGTAGATCTGCCTGTTTTTGCAGCGTCGGTGTCAGGGTAAGAACATGACTGCACGTTCATGTTGTCAATAACAAAATGAGCTAGATTACAGGCAGAGATGAAGTTGAATCAGACAGCCTAACATCACCACCATGACTACCGTGGTGTCAGCTTAGCTTGTTGCTTACTGCTTTGCCACTCCTCGTCTTTTCCTGTTCTTTTTTTATTCTTTCCCCCCCGACTTCACGGGTCGCACATTGAAGCACGTCGGTGGTGATGAGACACGAGACAGCAGTGTGCATTCTGGTGTGACTGTATATTAAACTGGGTCCCGACTGACGAACGTAGAACATGTACAGTAACTTCCCCGTTGCTGCTGGGGCAAAGGGGCTTACCATTACAAGGGGAGGAGGGGGTTTCCACCGGCGGCTGTTACGAGTTTGCTGGCCCAAATTGATTCGCATTTTGCTCACACTTTATTTTGCTGTACAGCTTAATTGGGCTACATTTGAAGAGTTGGATTTTCGATAAGGTTGAGTATTAGAAATCACCTAATAAAAATATTCGGCGATGGAATCCATGATAGTAGTTAGCCAACGCTTAACAGTAAACAAAAGATCATATGAACTGACCAAACAGCCAACCGGATGTGTCCAAGGGTTTTGTCTCGTCTCCTAGCATCATGAGAGCATTTGGATTAAACCCCATCTATAGAACACTGTCTGCCTGTAGTCACAAAGATCTACTGCAGGGGGATAATCCGTCTCCCCTGTCTCGAAAATAAATGATCACAAAGGTCTGAATAATGTGGTTGCAGACGACAAGGTGGCTTTTACTCAACTAACTCAAGGACAACAGGTGGAATTTGACTTCACGCCTGAGCCTGGTTGGATGTAATCAGATGTATGTTTTTCTCCTGTGAGCTACCAACTGTACAGATAAACGGAGGCCACGGGTGGGATAATAATGTATTTTGTGCATCGTGTCATGCTCTACAAATAGCCAATCTGCAAGCTCACAACATGTAGCAGCAGCACCACGCTTTATTGTTGGTGCGCGACCCCCGCTAAGTTGTGTATGCATTTTCTCAGATGGCCCCAAAAGATATTTGGCTGGGCAGAGTCTCAGGTTTCATGAAAATGTTTAAAACAAAATCAGGCCCATTGAGAACTCTTCAAACCCAGAGATTCATTCAAGGTTCCATATGCCTAAAATAGAGGTTGGATTCTCTGACCGAACCAGAGAGCAGACCAGCTAGGGGATTGGGTAGGAATTTCCCTCCATTTCCCCTCTGGCCGCTCCCGCTGTACTGTAGTCACTACAGTGTAGTGTACTGTAGTCACTAAAGTACACTATAGTGTAGTGTACGAGTACGGGCTTTAGTTCAGACATACTATTGGTCTGACTGTCATTAGACCGACAACCTACCTCAGACCCTAACCTAACCGCAAGCACGGGAGCAACGGGCCTGTGCCAGGCTCACACAGAATGTGCAATCGTTCTTTTTGGACCAGTCTAAGCTCTAGGCTGAATATGCAAAATCACATCTGCTTTTGGTTTTTAACAATTAATTGGAAATTTGGGATGACCCCAACCTTGAAATGGTACTGAAATGAACTAATGCAAGTTGCATTTCAAGCACAATTGCCATTTGACAACAAACGTTAAGATAAAAAAAGGATGCATGCTGCATACATTACATACATTTTATCCCAATGTGTTTTGAGGAAACCCACAAATCCTCTCTTGTGACTACCTTTATTTTCTAATTTGAGAATCGAAAATAAATTGTCAAATAATAAAGAGAACCAGTCTTGAAAGATTACAAATTCTACCCTTCTCAGTCTGTCCAGCATCTGTTTACCAGATTGGCTGTGCGACAGTGTGCGTGCTCTACTTTTTTAATACAATAAAAATACCCCGTACAGCGCAGATATCTTGTTTCAATTTGGAAAACAGTAACTGGAACTAAAAGGTCATGCCAAGCATGATTTTCAGCTAAAGCGTAAGGCTAACTTATGCATATCTTATCAAACAATTTGTTGTATGATACTGATGATATTGAATTTGTATCATGAACACTGGAAAATTCAGCACTAGTTTTGTAAAGGAAAAATCGCAGCTTAAAAGAGAAGGATTCAGAAGGACAATTTCTCACATACTTAAAGAAATAGAACTTGAAGTCAACATGCAGCGATTCGGACTCAGTCAGGAATAGTTACTGTATATGGATCTGGACCCATTCTACTTTCCCCATTTTCTACTATCAAAAGTTGTGTTATTGTGCAGGACAGTGAATTTAATAAGCACATATGTCCATTCCTTCTTTATGCAGCTCACACTAATCAGAATGTTTGTCTATATCACCACAACCTTGTTGCATGCATCCTCATGCGTGTAGGCACACAGGTACACACACACACACACACACACACACACACACACACACACACACACACACACACACACAGTAAACACATTGTGGCCTGATTAAGACATGAATTGTAGTACTCACACCTTGGGCAAACACTCCAATCCAACACATCATTAATCAGCCCTTAATTAACAGAAGAGATCGAGACCGGAGCAGTGACTGTTGCATACCCACTTTTAGGGTGGGCGCACACGCACGCACACACGCCTTCCGCTATCCGTGTCGCGTCAGTTCACTGACAAACAATCCAGCACAAAAACGGAGGTCGCGCAACTCGTAGTATCACGATGCAAAAAACCTTACATTACCGGTATAAGACCAATGTTTCGGCAACAAAATGCCTTCTTCAGGGAAGAAACGTTGGTCTTATAATAACACATTTTGGCATCGTGACTACGACCTATTTATATATTTTTAACCTACACCTAACTAATCAGAAATGGTTACCAAAAATAAAATCTGTAAACGACCTGAACCACACATTTAACAGTGGCATCATCATTTTGCAATACACAAGTACTTGGAGTGAATACGAGCTACTAGCAGAGGCGACTGCGGTTCCTGTGGTTAGTTGAGCGCCTGTATCTGAATTTGTAATCACAACATACCTAATAAAGGCCGAGACAGAGGAAATGGAAGTGTGTAATTTCATAGTCAGGAAAAGGATAAGGTTTGTTAGCTCTCCCCCCACAGTCCCTAGCTATCTCCATCTCTCCAACTCTCATCAGGCCAGCTGCCTCCTGTGCTCATTAGCAAGACTCTTAAGGAGCTCCTAAAGACTTTGTGAAAAATGAACGCTCATTTGAGAGGTCGTTAATTTGCACTGTTATGCAAATTAGGTGGCAATTAAGCAATAGATCAGAAGAGCAGCACACATTCATAACAAGTGAACAAGCATTATGACACAGTCAGATGTTACCGGAGAGAGAGAGAGAGAGAGAGAGAGCTGGGCCAACACATTGACTCTATGTAAGTCATACATCCTCTGAATCTATCAACTATTTTAGGAGTAGTCCTGATGCCTATGCAGTGAAAGCCAAATGGAACATTCGACCAGCAGTCATGCTGTTTAATACAGGGCTTAATTGTCCAATCTGTTCAATTTAGTCATAAAAAAATCGAATATATATTTTTTTGCATCGATGCATTCATATTTAAGAGATGGGGGGGGGGGAAATGGGAAAAAACCCGTTTCTCGACTATTCAATTAATTAGTTTGGTTAGAGGTTCTAAATGTCGGTTCTCATGTCGGTTCTCATAGGATTGATATGATAATACTTTTGGTTAATTTCCCAACGCTATGTTAAAGCATGCAGAAATAATTATGATCAGCTAGCTCTATGTGCAGACAGTTTGGTGAAACACGTCTGGAGGTATTAGAAGGCTCCATTTGGAGAATTGCCAAACCATGTGGTCCTCTTCTGTCAAGCCAAGACCGGGCCAACATTTTCCTGCTTTCCCTTTTGTGTTTTCTTGTGCCGAAACATTGCCGTGGCATACGCTGGCAGTCGCTGGTCATAGTTTCAATGCACAATGTGACATGTAGACTTGACAACTTACATAGTCTGACAATGAGTATAATCACAACTGTAACTTTTCCCCCACACCTTGCATGAACGTGTCGACATGTAATACAGTGGTTCTCAACCTTTTCAGGTCGTGACCCCCAAAATATAATAATATATTTGAACTGGGGATCACACCACACTGGAATGTAGGAATTGAGGCATTCAATATTGTTTGACTCTGTTCCAGATAAATATTGTGAAACTAGCAGATCCACAAGCTCACAACACCTCGTGTTGCGAGGCGGTGTCGCCGGTGTGAGCTTGTAGATCAGTTATTTTCACAATGTAGGGACCGCCCTGGGAGTCCCGACCCACAGGTTGAGAACCACCCTTAGGTAACACAAGCACACATAACAGAGGCCACATAAAGTGACAGGCCGACAGCAGCAGCTCTTCACAACTCATCCTCATCCTCTAGACTAGTGATAAGGCTGTGTTGTATGTGTGTTCACACCTTGGCGTGAGACATACAGCTTATTCTAGATTAGCGGCTACTAGCCCTAATACGTCAGTCCTAGTGTCATCCATCTAGACTCGCTCCATGACCAAGATCTCCAGAGGCTTAGAATGAGTGGGGGTCTGTCCGTCCCTCCCTCCCCCCCCCCCCCCCCCCAGTGTCTTCAATAACACCCAACATGCTCTGGATCCTGGGATGGCTTGTATTTGGCCCCCACCCCTCACCCCACCAGCCCTGATATCTCCATCTCCCCATTGCGTGGCATGGTGTGAAATATACAAACATACTGCCTGGGACCGCAATGTGCCGTGCTACGGAGGGTTGGAAGGCTCCCATCAATTGTAATTAATCCTTAATTAGTCAGGATTAGGAGCTGTGCTATGACACTCTTAAACCCCCCACCACCGAACTAATGCAATCCAGCTGAGGCCACATTTACATATCTTTAATTAAAGAGACGTTGGTTGCCTTTAAAGCTCAAGCTCAAAGCTGTGTGAGAGGCTAAGAGGGAGGAGGTCAGAAGAGATGAAGAGGTAGGCGTCAGCCTCGGACCTTCAACGCTCTGTGGGTGATCGTGTGACCGTCTGATGGGTCACTCAGAACAACATAATGTTTTCTTAAAGAAAAAGTGATATGCTGCACATAATTCATTATCATTATTAATTTGACAGTAACTTTGAAGGCAAGACACAATTCAATTTGAAGATCCCCAACAGTTTTGTCACATGTCAACATTGTCAAGGAATTACTAGGTAGGTCAGCTAAATACCTCATTTTTGAATTAAACACACATATTGAACTCCTTATGTTTGGTCCTCCACAGTCCACACTCCCTTAGTGAATCCCATCCAAAATCATAATGCAGTGCACCTAAGCAAAGTCATTCCACAGTCATACCCATCCTCTATATACAGCCATACAACATTTCCCTCACCAACATGCAGAGGCCCAATTCCTACAGGAATAATACCACATGGGAAAAGCAGTCAGCCCACACACCATTAGGCCTGAGCTAAGGGTTGGGGTGCTCCTGCCTCCCCAGTCGGAGGGCTTGTGTCGGGGCTGGGGGGAAGGGGTGTCTGTCAGGGCCAGGGGTCTGTGTGATATTAGCCGTCTGCCAATCTGGCTTCGGGAATGGACACCGAGTAATTACTGCTGCTCTTACTGCCTCATCAATCTCCCTCTATCGGTCCGGTGCCCCCCCCCCCCCCCCCCCCCTCTCTCACACTATCTTTTTTCATTCTCTTCTGCAGAGGAGGAGAGGAGAAAAACGGATTGAGTGGCAGGGCACCACAAACCACAACATATATGCCTGCAAAAGCAATGAAATGACCCAGCTCTGCTGCATAAAGATCAAATGTAAATAGAACAGAGACGTGTATGAACTCTCTGATATAGTGCTCTGGGATTTGCCACGTAAGAAGCTTGGATGACGGTGTACCTCTGTACAGTAGGGGAGCACTTGATCAAATTATTTGGAGTCTAGATTCTAGAGCCTTCATGATGCAACAAGACCGCTGTCTTCTTCATTCTGTCTGCCAGGGCTGGTAATGTCTCAAACCATTTTTTCCTTCTTCTGAAACCTTTTACCGCTCTTCAGTTAACAGGCACAGCAGGCTTTCCCTCGTAAAACTATATAATAAAAGTCTGAGGTTTCCAACAACTCATAAAATTTTACGCCTGAACTCAAAATGAAGCTCTTTGAAAATGAATAATAATTAACATGTTTTAATACAGCTAGTCATTCACTGGAATGCAGGCCTTTTACACTATCAAAGCCAGGATGGCTGAGGCTTCTGGCTTTGATAGAGTAAAGGGCAGATAAAGTCGTAGTTACACATGGCAATAAAATGGACAATTCGACCCACAATTAGCCCATCCCAACGGTTTGGCCAGATGGGCATGATTGTCGCCTCCGATTATCGTGTGATGTAGGGCTCTATGATTTTTACAATGCAGAAAATATGGAAGAAAATCTCATATCAACACAGACATAAATGGAAATGTATCGATTATAATAAGTGGCAATGTTTACAACACGCTCTGTAGAGCAGTGGTTCGCAACCTTTCCAGGTCGTGACTCATGACCCCCCAAAATAATCATATTTGAACTGGGGACCCCCACTCGGCTGGCTCCACAGATAAATAATGAAAATAGCAGATGTACAGGCTTGTGGAACGGCTATTATCACAATTTTGTCTCTTTCTTATATTATTTGACAAATTGGCCAATGTATGAGCAGTTTTTATAGTAGTCTGTTGGTTACGTTTGATGCATTAATGGGCATTCTTTTTTAATTAATTAAGGTCTAAAGGTCCTTGAATTGTTTCTTCATCGTCATCTGGGGAGCCATGCTAAAATGATGTGGGTAGACTAGGTAGTGGGTACCGACACATAAGTTGAGAAACACTGCTGTAGAGAAAAGATTTTCTACCAATTAACAACGCACTGCTGTGAAACATCTCCTCATTGATCACAGGTTCTGAACTTGTTAGCTTTATCACTGTAACAACCTTCATCAAGGTGCCTTTTGTTAAAACTCACACATAGGCTCTAATGTGAATGTTTTAAAATGATAATTAGATTTTCATTGGTGTTGCCAATTCCGTGTTTGTTGACTTTGAACAAGCAAATGTCAGCTACAGTGTGTCGTTACTCTTAGCAGCACTTGTTTGTGTTGGTTTTTTTTACAGCTGCTGCAACACACAACAAACAATTACTAATTAGGGATATTTGGTTCGTAAAAAAGGACAAAAGTCAAAGAACACAGCATGTGTTATTCCGACAGGTTAAGACAGTCACACTTAAACACTATATACTATGTCTTCCAATTCTAAACTATAACATTATAATAAAACTTAGAGAAAAACACAACCAAACGGGTGCTCACAGGAGATTAGGATCAAAGGGAAAATATAGACAACAAAAAAAAAGATCCGGGCACTCAAAAAAATATATATAAAACTTGTTTGTCAATTATATACACACAGTGAATCTCACTGCAACACACTGAACATATGGTTAACACCTCGAGCGCCCGGGGGTATTTAGGACCAGTAAATCAGCGTGCCCAGCAATTTGCAGCTACGGAGCGCATTTCAAGGTGCACCAGGCGTCATCATGGATGTAGCTGAAGTAGCTAGATGTAGCCAAAACACCCACGAGGCGATCGACAACAACAGGAGGTATGATTACTTCTAACGCGACTAGCGATGGGACCGCGATGGGCCGTCAAAAACATAATCTTTGGTTAGAATTGATTTAGATCAAGAGTTATTCACGTTTTAAGATTTTCGATCTCATCGACTAAAATGCAGGGGGACCACTTTGGATGACGTCCTAACTGGAAATGACATTGAATGTTGCCCAACAGGCGCTCCCAGCTTGTGGAGCGATGCGCTTGGTAAGTTGGTTATGATATCATTAATGTTTCGTCCTGTGGGCCAGGGCCGTGTCTCAGTGGTCCAGGCACCTTGGCTGGCAATCCAGTCTGGCAGTGTGACGTGGGTTCGACTCCCGATCCCGACGGCCTTTACTGCATGTCATACCCCCCCCCCCCCCATCTCTCTCCCCATTTCCTGTCAGCCTACGGTCTGTCCCTCCATAAAAAATATAAAATAAGGCTAAAGCCACAAAAAAACAGAAGTTCCGTCCTGTGATTAATCTCTGTCCTTGAGCATAAGTATTTGATAGGACGGAGACCTCCATTTATGCCGCTCAGGGTGTTAAGTGTACATTCACTACGACCAGAAATGATATGGAAGAGAAACATTTACGCAGTGTCGTGTCCAATGATATTATACTGATATGTAACATGCATACAAAACAATTTGAAAAGATGGAAAAAGGGGCTGTGAGAAAACCCATTACTTTTCAGGGGAGATAATACTGAACTCAGTTGGAAGTAAAAGTTCACTGATAGAGTCAAGATCAAGAATCCTGATTTTCTGGGTTTCTAGGTTTAAGGTAAAACTGGCTATGGAAAAAGGCAATTAATTACAAGTAATTTACTTAGTTAAGTTACTTTATAGTTTGCCTAACCTAGGGTTACCAAACATCCTCTTTTCCCCGGAATCTTTTGTCCTCCTTTGGGGGTCTGTCCGGGCTGTCCGGGGGGGGGGTTTATAAATTCCTTCAAATGTCAAGGGTTTTGCGCAAATTAGTATGGGGAACACTCATGTAAACTCTCTGAGAGGCGGACTTATAGCCCAAACCCCGGAATATGTATTATTCATAACCCAGCTCTGTCATTCAAAACCCTGATTGCGTAAAGACCCGCCCCCGCCTGCCTCTTTGCTCCGTGGTTACCAGACACTGACAGTCCAGACTGTTCTCCGAGGTGAAAAGTCTGGTGACACTGACACTGTCACTGACCCGAGGTTACTACGAGTCCGTGGTGGGAAATATTTCTCTGGGTTAGCTCTTAACCCCCTAATTAACAGTGGATTGTGCCTTCTACCTGCACTATTCATATGTTTAATTCGTCATTTTAATGCCAATAAAACAATCCGTGACATACACACTATCTCATTCTAACACGGTAATCCTATAGTATTATACCCAGTCCTGATGGTGGCGGTAACTTCACCATTATGCCGATTTTGACCAATCAGAGCGACTCAAGCATGACTCAATGTAACATTATCACTACTGAGGCAGAGAGATATCTACAACTCAGGGTGCTCCAAACAAACTTTTAGAGTCCCAAAGTTTTGACACAGCAGCAGGGCCCTGGACACCGTGTGCACACAGTACAGACAGGCAGGGGCGGGTCTTTATACGCAACCCTAACAGGTTTTTGAACGATGCCTTCTCCACAGGGTTGAATGAGCTCTCCTCTCTGAATGAAATGCCAAACACTATGCATAATTTCACCATTGAAATGCAGAAAAGGTAGGCTACTGTTTTTTTGGTCGTGACCAATGAGAAACAGATTGAATTGTCTGCCAAGCTGGAACTTGTTTCTGTCGCAAATAATAGTCTAATAAGTTCTGACCTGCAAATTTTAACCTAATATTTTTTTTGTACAACCTAGCAAAGCAGAAGATATGATGGTTTGGAGAACTAGCTACCTCTCTTTTTATAAGATAAGCCAAGACTTAACACATTGTGTTCTTTCAGAATAGTGACGTGGAGCACCCCATGTTATTTAGATGATTTTTAAACACAAAATATACCCATAGATGTATTCAGTAGAGTTCAGTAGAGTACCCAGCCTTTTTTGGACAATTAAAAAAAAAGTGTTAAGATATTGCATGCAGAAGTACTTTAAATCAGTGGTTCTCAAACGTTTTTTTTTTTTTTTTTAAGACCTCCTTAACTCTGAGTGTATACAAATAAAACCAAACGGACCCATAACAGTCACATTTCACTCCATTTGTACAGTCTCAGAGTTTAGTTTAGAGTTATAAAAATAGTCCATTTGGTTCCATTTGTAGTACACTCTGAGTTATAGACCTGCAAGGGACCATTTGTACACTCTCAGAGTTACAGACCTGTAAGGGTCCATTTGGTTCCTTATGTACACTCTCAAGAGTTACAGACCTGTAAAGGTCCATTTGGTTCCATATGTACACTCTCAGAGTTACAGACCTGTAAAGGATCCCTTTGAAACACCCTGAAGGAACCAAGATGGTCCCTGGATCACACCTTTGAGAGCCACTGCTTTAAATAAATACATAACTAATAGCATATTTGATTATATTTGGGTTGTTTTTTTAAGGAGATTCTTTAGACATTTGAATTTTCTATTCAAACAGAAACGCAACGCCCAATTTGTTTCGCGCACCCACTACACATGCACATGTGTCCTCTTTTTGGGAATTCAGAATATAGTCAACCCCAACTAAGCTAGAAAGTGAAATGTTTCAGGAAATAGGTATATTTGAGGTTACACGCCGCCACACTTTTCCTCCATCATAATAATCGTATTTGGAAAAAATACCAAAAAAAGAAAGGAGGAAGAAGAACACCACCAAACCAAATCAAAAACTTCTGCCTGAGAAGAACTGCAGTGGCTTTTGAAAGATTTTGGCATAAGCTGTCCCACTGCACCAAGAGCTATTTTTACAGCAAATACCCATGAGAGTGAGGGGGGAAAAGAACTCGAGCTGAAGCAAAGCCATTGTCTCTTCAACTTTGATCATTTGCCTCTCTCCCTCCAAGTACCGAGGCTCACATTTTTCCCGGAGATTCTTTGACAACGAATTAACAAAACTGAAAAATTCAACGCAAATCAAGGTCAAGTTTAAATGTGAAAGCTCAGGACAACACAAGCACTGTAGCAGAGTAGTGGAAAAGGAGGGGGGGGGGGGGGGTTGCTGGCATTTGCGCAGAACATTTCCTTTACAATGAAAACAATCTAACCAACTGCAGCACTCAGAGGAATTCACCTCCCCTCCCCCACTCCCCCGCCACCATTACATTACCATATCAAAGCCCCGAGTTCAGAGCAAGTCTTCTCTTTCAAGAACGGGAGTGAGGCAAAGGGGTGGGGAGGGGGGGGGGGGCAAGACCGAAGCAGCAGGAGTAGACCCAAGACCGAGGTTGCTTTTATCCCTTGTTCAATGTGAGTGTGTGTGTGTGGGGGGGGGGGGTATCTGCAGAGATACTACTGACTGATTGAGCCTTCCATGAGTGGCACAGCAGAAGTCAATTCACATTCCAGAGGCACATAATGGAGCCTGCAGGGGGTCTACTGGGGAAGCAGAGAAATGTCAGGTACATGCATGGTGCTGATAGGAGGGTACCACCACATGGCAGGCAGCTAGGATCTCCACAACACAGCCTTTAAATGGACACTTCACCCCTTTTGCAACCAGGTCTTATTGTAATGATGTTTGGGAGACAAGAAACACTTTACTGGGGTTTTTATGTGGGTAATTTGAGTTTTTAGATATTTTAGTATTTCAAAGTGTCCATGATGTCAGCCCTCTCCCTATCCACAAGGAGGAGCAGTGCACCAAAGCATTACGGGAATTGTAGTCTAGGAATGAAGTGAGCCCAGTGTCTTTATCATGGACACCTTGATACTAAAATATCTAAAAACACACATGAAACCCCATGAAAGTGTTTGTCTCCCAAACTTCATTAAAATAAGCCTCTCGCTCTCTCTCTCTCTCTCTCTCTCTTCCCCCCCCCCCCCCCCCCTCTCTCTCCGAGTAAATGTGGAAAAAAATCAAAGTGAATGGCATTAGGGTAAATAAGACCACTGGTTGCCTGGGAAACAAGGTGCCCTACCCCACTCACTCAAGCCTACCCTTTACTTTCCTCCAATCGCTGGAGAGCAATAATACATTATTGACAGGAGGGTCACAACTGGAACCAGTGCTGCTGCACTTACAAATTGTATTTGAACTGGGGACATTTGCTGTTAGAGGAGATACAGAGGAAAGATGGAGAGAGGGATGGAGAGTGGGAGAGAATTCCAAAACCCCACCCATTCACACTACCATAACCATCAATCTGCCATCTACTCTTGCCCTCCGCTTTTGAACCATACTAGAAATCTGTCAGCTAGCTGACTGGAATAGCTAACAAGATAAGAATAGGCATCCAGTTTACTCTGAATAAGGCTTCTATTGTGTTCACATTTTGTTCATTTGATATTTTACTTCACATCCAGTATATTTGAAATTATCCAGTGGATATAGTCAATCTATAAGCGTAATTACGTACCGGTACATATTTCCTAACATACCAACTAAGACAAGTTCAAATCGCTCTACAGAACAAAAGTATTCAAAAATCACCAATAAACAATTAGCCAAAAGACATTATCCAACATCTGATTAAACAATATGATAAAAAAAAGGTTATTCAATTGTGTTGCTCTATTAACATAATAACAGCTGCATCCTTGAACATGTCCGCTTGCTATTCACTGTCCGCAAGACCCCGTGAATCGGGGGAAGCTAAAATACGGTGAATATATGAATTCTGGCTTAATAGAAATCAATGGCCTGGGGCGGCGTAGTGGTCCGGGCACCTATATGCTGGTAATCCAGCCTGACAGCGTGTCACGGGTTCGAGTATACAAACAATTAAGTAGTATTTTCTACTAGCCCTAGCTCTGTTTCAATGGGGTTAAGTCAAATAAGATTAGTCCGAGTTGTCAGTGTGAAGTCTCGATAGGTCTACCATAGGTCAAGGTTCTAAAATGACGTGGCCAAACTATACGGGAAATCAGGAATAATTAAGAAGAATAAGCCTGACCTGATGATACAGATTCAATCCCTTGCAGCTAAATCAGTGCTACAACCAATGGGATCGATATATAATCAATGAAGTTCACTTCAAGGCCAATGAAAGATCAACCTTGCATCAAGGAATCCATTAGTGGAGCAAAGCAGCCACTGATACATTGTATCTCAACACTGACAAGCAAGCAGAGCAGACTGTGAGAATACAAAGAGAGCAAGAGAAGAAGAGACTCACCCGTCTTCTCTTTGATCTCACAGAGAACACTGAAGAGGGCTGGCTTCATTCTGTGACAGTTCAGGGCATGTTTCCTACAAGAGAGAAGAGAACAGAAGAGAGAGGGAGAGAGAGAGGGGAAAGCAGGATTAGGATAAACAGATCTCCATTACAAGGCTTTCCATGCCATTTTTTTATAAGGCAGGTAGAAGTAGTCGTTGACTCAAAACAGTCAAGTATGTGGTAGTTTTCCACAAATAATAATGCTGAGAATGATGCATTCGCTTGGCAATTATATAAAGCCTTATGATATCACATCATGCTCAAGTACACAGGGAAACATAATAAAAAGGGCACAAAATAGAATTAGACAATTTTAATGTCTAGATGCCTTTGACAGCCCAAATGCATCCCCATTGCCAAGTAATGTTAAAATGTTCACATGTTATAGTGTGGTATACAGTATATACACTATACACATATACTGTATGTGCTGATGTTTAGCCATGACTACAACGTAATTGTGCATCTGGTTCCACAGTCAATAAAAAGTAATCTAACTTTGTGCCCTTTACAGAAAGATGTAATCTACAGTTCAGTTCATGGCAAACTGATGGGACTACATTAGGTTGAATCTAATTTGTCAAAATTAGCCCAAAGGCAAAAAGAGATGGTATTCATCCTTCATTGTGCCCTGATTTGTCCACTTGAGGGGGGGAACACATAAACACAGCACAAAATGCACAAGTTACTACAAACAAATGATTTCTCACAACTACAGCAAATGCCCGAGCCTAGAGTGATACATTAGTAATAGTAATCCCATAACCACTCAATACTCTATACTCTACCAGCGCCCCCCAGGATTTTGTGTTTGACAAAATTAGCCAATCCACAAGCTCTCAACGCGATCCGTTGTGAGCTTGTATTTGAGCTAATTTCACCAAATGAAATGAAATGACTGCAAACTAAAGACATCAGAGCACGGCAGAACGGATGCATACGAATCGTTGCATTTCTCAAGTCTGTAACATTGTCTGTAACTTACATTGACACATAAAACCACACATAACAAGAGAACCATGACATATTTATAATTTGCGTGGTCTGTAAACTTGAGTATATAAATATAAAATATATTTATTAAGGCAATAAAAGCCTACACAAAAAGGCATGAGCAGATATATGAATATTGTTACCAGATACAAGAAGCACATGAAAGGGCAAAACCTGCATTCACATATTTTATTACATAATACTTTTGAACCATGATTGAAAAAGACAAGGATTCATGCACAACAATCAATTCAAGTTGAGCGGGAAAAAATGAATGAATACAATGAGTTTACAAAGCCTTCTAATTCAGTCTATTTTTAGACTGTCTATCCAAAACACATCACCAGAAACACATTACAGACAATCACAGATGAGTATGATAAGGCTACGCCTGACCTCAACATCAAGTCCAGTCGTGTGCGGCCAGCACAGCGTGTGGTGCGTATAACGATTATATTTAAAGAAATATTTAGCTTGTATAGCCTTTAGATAACGAGTGTGTGACATATCTGTAAGGAAGGATAGCTATTAGCACAGTAGTTTCTTATGGCGAGTAGTATGTGTCTAGAGTGATGGACGTGTCTTGTGTCCACTTATCAGTTTTATGTTGTCACTGCTGGATTTGAGTTGGGGGGGTGGGGTGCCTTCATCATGGAGGATTGTGACTGAGCAGGAGGAGGAGGGGGGGTGCTCATGCGGTCCTGTACTGACCTGTGCTGGAAGTTGAGTGGCAGGCCACCCCCTGCCGTGCCCCCCCTAGCTCCCCCTCCCTCTGTGGGGTCGTCTGATCCGCCCCAATGCGAATGCGCCGGTGACTCCTCTGGCCAGCATCTGAACATATGGTGACAGGGTGAGAGGATGAGGGAGGGCAACGTGCAGGTAGGGTACGCTGCACCGCACCGTGTCCCTGTGCCACCCACACCACTCCCTATCCCAGCACACTGTCTGCCACCCTCCACGACAAGGGCATCACCCTCCCTCATGAGCAACCTCACACATTTTATTAGTCGATCGGAAATAAGGGGAAGAATATTCTGTGGATACCAAAAATGTCAAAGTAATTATTGTGATGATGTTTGCACACATTCTAAGCAATTCCAGCAGCTGTTGCTATACTACTGCTGCTAGAATAGTGTTAGCAAGCACTAGTAGACCTAGGCTGCTTACTGTCCTGACATGACAAGCCTGAGCGGGAAAACAGCATCATAGCCAGATGCTGGTAAAAACATGTCTTCTCCATCTGCCACTCATAAACTCCTATTCAGAGCCTGGGACTTTTGTCAGTTGAATTACTTCATCATCATCATCATCATCATCAGGTACACAGAATCACATATTTTTGTTGAACCATTTTCAACACAGCATCCCTATTTTGAGCATGTCATTTGTAGATCGGCTATTTTTGCTATGACAAAGTATATATACCTAATTTTATCCGAAGTGGATAACATGCTAAATAGTCCTAATAGTCTTCTATCCAAAAGTGTCAACACACACATCAACACCTGTCACAGGGGAGACATGCCGAGTAGGGGTCCAGACTCCAGAGTTCTACAGACTCCTCTACAGGAACATCTTCCACTTTTAAATATTGTTTTAACTATACTAGACTATAGACTAGTGTATTACACATGCTTATTAATTAGATTAGGCTTTTGCATCCATTAAAAGTATATGGTATATCACACTCCCCCATATCTACATTTTGTAAATGGTATTCATCTCCAAGATGGCTATAATAACAAAAAACCAACCCTAAAAAGACAAAAGCAACACAAGGCTAATTAGAAATTTAAAACTAAAGGAGCACGGGGGGCATAGTGAACACATTTCACTTAAAATCTAGAGCCATTAAGTCAACCAAAAAAAAGGTAATAACCCAGTGTTCATAAGCTGCCAGTAGAGCATCACCCCCCCCACCACACACCCCTATCTCATTAATAGAAACTCGATTTGTGGACAGCTGCACTCGCGTACACATTATAGGAGAATTGATTGCACCCAGCACACAATGAAAAGGATGAACACCAGGGAGGGAGGGAGTGAAAGAGGAGTGAATTAATTAAGAGAACCAGGTGGTCAAATGTTGGGTGGAAAATCACTAGCTAATGACACATCACACTATGGCCACAGTATTGCAGTGGACGCTGCCTATTGTTAAAAATACTAATGCTTCAACTTTAAGATGACCTTTATGCTCCTCCAAGCCACATGGCAAATGAATGTGGGTCACTTGCTTATTGTTATACACGCATGCACTCCTGATTCCATGATATGTAAACATAACCCCGATGCAAATATTACCAGCAGTGAAGAGAGGCATGAGGATGACTGCTGTCATCATGTGCCAGTACCAGGCTGATATGGCCTAATTTAAGGCCATCCATAATAATCCATACCTTAATTTACCAATCTCATTTGCATTTCAATGGCTAACATTATCGACACTAGCGCTCATTAGTTAGAAAGAGACGTTTGAGAAAGCCAACACACATCATCCACCCAATTAGATAACATGGCTGTAGTAGTCTACATTTTACTAGGCGCAGGTGATTATATTGTATTTTTTTTTTTATGCTATGTTGATGAACTGAATACATAGGCCAACAATGGAAACAAGTCCTTTAGGACTTTTGGGTTATCCTTTTATCTCAAATGTCTGACTGTACTTCGTGCATTAGACATTTATGTCTAATAAAATATTCAAATACATCAAACCTACAAATCTGTAGCATTACATCAAAGATTTTGTAGCATGACCTAATGTCTTGATTGACTGTTACTAGAAAAAACGGACAAAACTATAGCAAACACCGAACGCCAGGGTTGTTGGTTACTGATGATGGATTATCAAAAATTCCCAAAAGATCTGAAGTTATGTCGAGTCGCTTGGCGTTTTTAGAGGCCTCCGAAACCCAAAAGTTCTCTATGATATCAAAGACACGTTTTAGGAATGCATTGGATTATACAACCTTACACTAGAGTTACACGACCAGAATTCTATGTAGTTACTAAGTCCAAATAAATGTCCAGGCCATCTTTATAATAACATTGTAATTGGAGACCAAACTTTTTTTTACTTATTATCACAGACCGGGTAGTCATATCCACGTCTACCCAGGTGCGTGTGTTAATAAAACATACAAATCCAGATTAAACGCTAGACACAAAGGGCAGAAACTTCAGAAAACATGTCTTCAAAGTATATTAAAGCAGCAGTAAGTATTCGTGCCGTATACAAGTTCAAGCCTAAAACGATCGTTTCAAGTGTGTAATAGACTTGTTATCATCGTGTGGAACTAAAGTAACGTGCATATTCCAATCAAAACTTTTGCGTTCTTATAAAACAGCATAGCTCGATCGGCGATAATCGCTGCCCGTGTGTGTGGGGGGGAAACATTTTGCTCTTACCTGGCCTGTGCTTCATCCAGGCTCTCGTCGGTGATGGCCATTATTTGCTGTAGAATATCCCCGATGTCTTGCTGGGGCTGACCGAGCTGCTTTCTGACCGAGTCGGGGTCTCCGACGTCGGCTTGCGATTGTCCCCCGAGTCCTGCGAGGCCCGTCATCATCCTGATCTGGTCATCCATACTTTCAAAGAAAAAAAAAACTCGCCCGTCGTTTTTTTCCCTTCCCTTCCCCAGGCTCAGTCGAAGAATACACACAAACAGCTAGCCAGTGTAGCTAGCCAGCCCAGCAAAGTATCTCCTCCTTGCTACAAATCATACACACAACACTCGATGAACCTACCCGATGCCCAAGACGAGCTAGTGTCGGAACCAGCCCCGCTGTGTGCTAAAGAAAAAGACGGTAAAGCGGATTTCGCTCTACATTCGCCCGCGTTCCCCCCACTTTATTCTCCAGAGTCAATGGAGCCGCCGCCGTGCAGCTAACTGTAGCAGCGAGCTAACAGCACAGAGAGACGACGAGGCAGAGCCAGTGGAGCTGCTTTGCTGGAGGAAAAAAAAGCAGCAGTGACGAGCTGCCTGCCTGCCTGCTAGCAGCCAGAGCCACACATGAACACAATGTGGGAGCTGCAGGCAGACTGTAGCGCCGAGCACATTGTCATTGTCAAAGTAAAAGAAAAATATATATGCACAATGCTTTTTTTCTGTGCACGCAATTACTGTGCATTAAAATAATGCACCCGCTTGCGGAAAAAATGCACCACTACTTGACGCGAAACCATCAAGCAAACTCCCCACCCGATGAAGCCTGTTATTATGAGAGGTTACCCATCAAAACAGACTAGCAGGCAGCACGGAGTGCCATTGTTGTCGTGTGCTCAGTGCTGTGTGTGTGTGCGCTCGTTGAACACCAGTGACTTAGTGAGAGATGCGCGCTTGCGTGTTGTGGGCTAATCAGTATGCCATAAAACGACACCCAATCATCCAGCTACTTAACAATATGAGGGAGTATTATAGCGATCAGAGCGGCGATGTGGCGCGCAGGAGCGACACGAGAACTTATTTTTGCAACGTAAAAACAAGACGGGCTTTTTGCAAGCCGACCTTTATTATAGGCTACTGTTACTTACTAGTATATTCATGTCTCTTTTCGAATTGGACGGTTTCTCAACATATGGGGTAATGGTGCTCTATTTAAGTCGGTCGCCCAGATGCCCTGAAAATAAATGTAACATAATGAATAGGCTATAATTAAAAGCGTTCCTGTATTCGAGATCAATCAGCTAGGCCACTGCTCATGTCCATGATCAACGGTCAACCTGGTATACCGAAAAATGTCTACATAAATACATTACTATTATAATTACATCTAACCTGGGACTTTACATTTCAAAACAAACATGCAAGGGGGGGGGGGGGGTATAGGTAATTACTTATATCTGAAGTAATTTATCATGTATGCATGATTTAAACATACTTGAACATTTGACAGTAGGTCTGATAATTGTGAACTGTGCATGTTCAAATCATGTACTTTAACAATTATATATTCTTTAAATAGCCAATTTCACCTCAAGGTGCCCACTCTTCCTGTATCCTGTATCCAGTATCCACCCTAAGGACAGGCGGGTGGGTGCCTTGGTAAACTGCCTTGGTAAACTCCTAGCTCCTGCGAGTACATATTTGAATAGGATAGGCCTATATCACCAACAATGGTGATGCTCATGTTAAATAGTCATTTATATAGTAAAACACACTAACCCCATCTGCTAAAAGTGTAAATGTAAAAGTGAAATAATAGCCTAGAATATGAATCACTTTGTTTGGCTTATGAGTTATATTGGAGACAATTACTCATTCTATTATGAATATTGAATACAGATCATGGCAATTTTATTGAGCAATATTAGAGGTAAAAAATATAAATATGGCCAATGTAACAGCATCTTTTACATTGGATTGCTGTCCAAAGCTGCCAATGAATGAAACATCCCATCTGTCTTTCAGTATGAAAATGTAGACAGCACAGATTGAAAACAAGTGTCCTCGTTTTTTTCTGCGAACGTGGACAATTCTGCTGTAGTTTATCACTCAGATCAGAAAGACAGCTTCCCAAGACGAATGGCTAGCTGAATGGACGTGGAGGAGAGGTGCAGCCTCGTGTGCTGTATTGGAGAGATGATGGGTGCGCATGCGGGAGTGGGACCAAACTGGCAGTGGTTTATGCTGACTCTCCACACATCCATCTACTACAATCTGTAGCTAATCAATCTAAAGTTAGAGAGAGCAAGACTAGAGAATACAGTCAGCCTTTGCTCTTTGCATGTGCATACAAGTATAATAGACCTGGCAACTACTGTAGTACAGGACAGGTTGCGTATTCCTTTTGTACAGGGTATCTTCTTTGATAAGGGCCAATAATAATAAACACATAAGACTAACTTAAGTTATAACAGTACAAGTATACAGCTTGGTGATATAATCCTCAAATTAGACATAGGATAGTGGCAGCAGGTGATCATATTTATTATCCAATATTGTTGTGATCTGGAAAAAGTTGAAAAATGTGAGAAAATAATTTAAGCAACCTCTGTGTTATGGTGAATGATTTAAAGAGCACTGCTATGAACTTCTTAGTTTGTAAGCTCCCTCCTCTCACCACACAAGCATCAAGCCTCATTTTCATCTAAATAAGAATCGATCTTTCCTGCCGTGAACCATCTTCCTTTACTCAAATGCTCACGGTCACCCCAACCACACCACCCCCAACAGAAATGAATACAATTACGAGCATCACCCACACCTTGCTGAAGACTATAGTGTAACACAGCAGTTTCCCCTCTCTTGATCAGATTTTCTTGCTACACCTCTGAAGAGGAAAATTAGTAGAAACACTATTGGGTGAAAACATGATAGAGAATTATACTGATGCTTTGACTGGCACAATGTCAAAGCTTCGTTCTGCCTCAGTGACCCAGTCAAATGCAAGAGATGGGAGTGAGTCACTGTGGGGGAGGGGCCTCCTCTGAATGGTCAGGGACACTGGTGGGGTGGAATAGATGCTGCACCATGAGCACTGAGCAGACTAAATATCAAGCATTGTACATACTGCGTCAGGCTTTGGATATTACACTTTATTTGCTCAAATATAATTTGGACAAACAACTTATGACGACTCACTGCTTGTAATACGCAAATAATTCTGATGGCAATACATTTTGAGAACATTGAGTAAAATGAAATCAATAAAATTTGCCTCGATTATCACTAGCTGAGAATCAATGCAAAGTAAAAAAAAAAAATGTTAATCTCCATCTGTTCTTTGGATGCACAAATTCTGAGAAACAAATAACTTTTAGTTCATTCAGTAGAAATAGTTAAGACAATGTTAGTTTTGAAAAGAGTGGCAGCATTGCCACCTGGTGGTCAAAGTCATGCATTAAATAGAAATGAGGGGGAAAAAACCTGTAGTTTTAACAACCATTTCAGTTTGTAAAACACCTGAAACAAGTTTACTACATACAATAATGCAGGTAATAAACAAACAAAAAATGTACACAGGCCTACATAATGTAGAAGACAAAACATACATACAATATATAAATGACTTATTTACAATTCTAGGAAAAAGTTTAATCCCACCCTTTCATGACGACACCAGGCCCAGGAAATAATTCCCAATGCATTTTCCCCATAGACATTTCAAAAAGTATTTATTTAAAGACCTTTTAAGCGTCGTACAAAGCCAACTCGAGTTGTGATAAATGACAAACACAATATTTTGTACCAAACAATTAATTACAAAGAAGAAAAACAAAAGTGTTGTAACCTGCTGTTTTTATTATTAATTATTTGTTCGGCTCAAAACATTGTGTTTACCGTCATGATTTGTCACAACTCGAGTTGGCTTTGTCCGCAGCGCAAACGTCTTTAAATACTTTTTGAAAAGTCTATGAACGGGGAATTATTTTCCGGGTCTCACGAGGGGGCGGGACTGCAACGCTCTACACCCACACACCTTTCTCCCATTTATTTATCTATAAGAGGTGGATCCTTCGTTGCCATCAACAGATGTCTGATGTTGTCACATGACTGGGTTTGGAATTCTGCCTCTGCCTCTGAAGTAGGGAAATAATACATTAAAATAATTGCAGATCATTGCTCATTAAAAAGGCATACAATAACTACATAGCAAAAGTGGCAGAAAAAAATAATGCAATACCTAATCTCAATCTCCTACTGGTCTCTGTCACCAATAACTGTGCCCGGTCGTGGATGGCCAGAAGCTCTTGTGCCATCTTACCCTGAGAGTCCATCTGTTGGTGGGGCCAGGTACAATTTGAGATAATCAAAGTGAATATATTGAAACAATTCAAATAGACAACTGTGGAATTTTCCTTCCACCTGTCTAGGAGTTTCATGTTCTAAGTACAAGCCATTTCACAAAAACAACTGAACACCTTGCTGGTGTGTTTCAGCAACTGATATGATATTTCCAACATACCGCCAGCTCCATAGTCTGCAAACGGGGTAGTTGTTGGCGGAGGATGGCACGGTAATCTGGTTTAGTCTGTATGAGTTTGTATTGGGAACATTGGACCACATAGGCGGAGTCCAACACTACACCACTCTCCTGACCCTTTTCTACTTTCCTGTTGCAAAGGAGACACTTTTTATTATTATTAGTATAAAAAGTGTGTGTGTGTGTGTGTGTAGAGAGCAAGAAAATGTGATATCCTCCATGATGTATGTGTAGCAGGCATTGACATGTTTTTTCCTATGGTAACTGTCAACTGACATTCCACTGTCATAACTCATCACTGATCAAGATGTTGGCGATATTTCTGTAATGTCTTATCCAATCTTGAAAATGTTGACCAGGTATTAAACACCCGTGTCCTGTGCTATCCACAGGGATCATTATCCAAAGACAATACAACGCTACATTTCAATGGTGCTTCAATGGCTTTCTCCAAGTTTCGACTTTGATTGGTTTACATGTTCTCCAAAACGATTTTATTGAAGAAATTTAGACTTAAAAAGAAAACGGCTACATTCTTCACTTTCCTACTCACGAGGACTGATTAGATTTGTGTTTCTAAACAAATTAAGTAGGCTATGTTTTAGTGATGACTTCAGTCTTAGCCTCGGGAAACCCAGGCATTTTTATTTCCAGGAGAACTAGACTGCTGTTTAGAGGGGTGCAGTACTTAGTTTAGACTTAGTCATTAGTCCTACAACTACAACCTATCTCAAACCCTCACCCTAAACCTAACCTCACACGGGGCAGCACACCTAAACCTAACCCTAACCCATGTCTAACCAATGACTAGTCTAAACTAAGTATGCACCCAGTCTAGGGTAGACCACAGAATTATTTAATGCTTGGATAGCCCAAACTCTTCTCACTCGTAATAAATAGCAATATAGAATCCATCGAGGACAGTTTCACCTTGTCAATGCTTCTGCTTTACTTCGGTGTTTGTTCAGCAGTTCTTCCCAAGATACACCCTCCAACTGTAGCCTTCAAAATAAGGTGGGTATAATAAATAATAAAAAAGTATTATGTGGCATTCACATTTTGAGGGTAAATCTTAAAAAAGATCACCAACACTCACACACTAAATATTGTACCATGCAATAATGGGGTGAAAAAGGGCAATTGCCTGGAATGCCTTGGGATAAGGAGATTGTTCAAGGGGCAACTGTTAATTAAGTGGCTACAGCAGGAAAAGACCCTGGATGGCATCTACACAAAAATGCTATGACTGGAACTTGATCAGACACATGCAGCATTAAACATGGCAGGTTATTGCAAGCTTTTTTTAATACTAAATTGTCTATTTTAAATTTAACACGTGGACGACTAAAGCAAAAATCTCACAACCGAAAAAGATTGTTAATGGCAATTAACATACCTGCGGATTGATTGTTGCATGTGCTCCATGGTCTGCTGTACCCCAGGGTCACTAGAGTCAAAACCAAGCAATGAGGAAGGTAAATTTAACATTAAAGGCAATTTTGGGAGAAATGTATAATCATTATGTTGTATATAAAATATTTTAAAAAGAGGTTTACCTAGCTGTACTACTTGGGATTTGGTGATATTGCATCTTATTCTTAACATCATATGTATGTATATCCTTGGCCAAACAACACCATTCCTTCTGCATGTCCTCAACTATGACACAAAAAAGGACAAATGTATTCAAAACAAATATATTTCCTCCCTTACAGAAACGATGAGGTTGAAAAGATGAGCTTTATTAACCCAATACATTACATACGACCAAATGTATATAGGACCAACACTGTCACTGACCTTGTTTTTCAAATGTCTCCAATGAGGCGCTTGGTGTTGACTGCAATGAATCACGGGTTCTCTCCATTTCCATCTAGGATAATTTGGACAGATCATTTTTACAGTATTTTGATCATGTGCAAGTCAGAATTTAAATTAGAAATACATTTACTTTTCTTTTAAAATAAATGTGATAATAGAGCACCGAAGTCTGACGTCACCTTCAGTAGAGGGAGCCAGTCCACAGGTTCATGTCTTTTTTTATTTGCATTGAAATCCCCAATGCAAGGTGGCTTCATATAAGAACTGCGTTTGAAAAATTAACCGATCATCCCAGCCTTTCGGTCAGGGGGGTGGCTGTGTGTCGTTAATGATGTCCATTGATATTTGATACAGCCAGTTTCTGGAGAAAATGGAATTAATGTGGCCGCAAAAGCCTTGAAACTACAAGGGTATGAAAGCAATGTCGCTGCTAATATACGTCACGCCCAGCTGTCAACACATTGCGTTCCTGAGTTTCCCGTTTGATGTAAGCTCAGCTGGCAGTGACTCGACTCGTAGTAACCACGAAACATTAAATATCAATAATAATAAAAATCTTGATTAAAATGTCAGTTTCTGTTGTGCAACGGGCAGCTGCAGCTACCCGGAAATGTAGTCTCTGGGTTGTTTGACTCGTTTCTAGCGCTTATTGTGTTACCCTTAGGGTATATTTGTACATTTCCAGCTTCAGTCGATACTTCATATCCATATGAGTGAAAAGGCCGGGCTGATCGGTTTATTTTTCAAACACAGTTCTTATATGAAGAGATCTAAAATCCCCATATGGAGATTTCAATGCAAATAAAAAGTACACGAAACTGTGGACTGGGGCCCTCTACTGACAGTGACGTCAGGACTTCTTCGGTGCTCTATGGCTTCTATTATAACATGCACATTTTACAGGAAATGAAAGCCTTCCATTTCTAGACAGGTTTCTAAACTGTCCAGAGACCTCCTTTGAGACAGTCCAAGTAGACAAAAAAAGGGTACCATTTTATAATAAGCATTAGAGAAGACCATTTATATAAAGGTAGGATGAAAAAGGATAAAGTGGTCCTTACGTTTAAGGGACAAAAATGTAATTTTAAACATTTAAACATAAAATTAAATCTGCTATGACAACAATCACAAAGTCACAAACCAACTCAACTCTGTCTTATTTGTCCTATTGCTCTAACTATTCATGTGACATTCACCACAACTTTAAAAACTTTCTGCGGATAATGCAGCTGCAGATAATTGTAGGCCTGCTGCCTGCCATGACACACTCACCTCCATTGAAGCCTTCATAAGCTTCTCCAGCCTCTCTTGCTGTGGTAGTGATGGGCTAATGCTTCTGCAGAGGTCTAAGAGAAACAGAATGAGTTAGTCATGTCTACTGCTGATAAGTCATGACTAAAAAGCCCATTTTCTTGCCATCTTTTCATATCTAGGATGAGGACAGTACTCACTCTGAAAAGGATTGTGGCAAGCAGGTAGAGAGCGCCTGCCCATGGTAGACCTCCTTAAGGACTTCCTCCGTGCAGCAGGTGGACATTCGATGGGGGACGTTTGTTCCAGGTTTTCTCCCTGCGTATCCACTGATCCCAACTCCAGACTAGATGTTTCTGGTGCTCCATCGGTCTGTGTTGTGGACATTGGGGAATTCACAATTTCACATAACCAAGATTGACATTTGTATTAACCAGGTTATAATGCAATATATTGTAATTCACTTGTTGAAGGTCAGCTAATAATCTGTCCTCAGCCTAGTAACTATGTCACTCTGCACTCCGTGCATGTATTCTATTAACAATCATTCCATTATTAATTAATTGCAGTATCTTGGGGTCAGCTCTAAAACTTCTGTTTAGTAAAATGTCTCCACGTCTATGTAGACCGCATTCAAAGCAGCACTAAAAACAGTGGAAAGGAAAGGTACTATGTTTACCCAGGGTAACTGGACTAAGCTCAAGAACTTGTTTACAGCCAGGCCCTGCTCATAGAACATTTCATGGTAGGGGTTCAATGCCTTGTGCAAGGGCACTTCAGCGGTGGTAATTTTTAACGTGCCGGTCCGGGGATACGAACTAGCGACCTTCCGATATCAAGACCGCTCCGCAAACCGTTCGGCCACCACTATAGATACTTACATTATTAATACAAAACATGCATTAATTGATAAGCTATCACTATTATCATTCATATTATTGGTTAAGCTACCCAGGCCAGTAAGTAACACAATGTATATTAAAGCAGCCCCACCTTTACTGGTAATTCAATGGTGGCAGTTCCCTGCATGCATGCCTCTGGTGCTCCATCCATCTGTGTTGTGGACTCCGACTGCATGCGAGGTGACTTGTGTGGTCGTCCTGGGCTGGAACTTGAGGAGCGACCTCTTTTGGATACAGGTACTTCACCGACATTGGCCTTTGTAATTGTAAACATGATAATTCAGTAGTTCACTTGTTCCAGTAGCCTAATGTTTGGCTAATTTAAGGCTTTTAATCCAGTCCCAGGCTGAAACCTGACCTCAGCTCAGCCTCAAATCTTTCTTACCTTCGACTTGTCCTTGTCCCCGGCATCAACAGCAACACTCCTGCCACTGCTAAGAACAGAATGAGCGAATAAGAAGAAAACTATGAAAACGTAGGGCACACTTTATAAAAAAGTCTGCTTGCTTAAATGTCTAGTCGCAATGTTAGTCGTTGCAGCTAACATTAGCTAGCACCCAGAGACAAGAACACATTTGAGTTGTCAGTAAGTTAGAAATGGACTGCACTCTGTACCAAAAAACAATATATCATACCACTTCTTATTTCTTAGTTTACTGACTTTAGGTGAAAACACAAACCGTTACCTATCTCGTCCAATACAGCCATAAGCTTGTGTTGAGCGACTTGAGTCAATCCGGATATTCGCCATTTTCTTTCAAATAACAAACCTCATAGCGCGCCCAACAAATTCCCCGCCCTCTTTCTAAGCTATGCATTCTGGGAAACGTAGTGTGCTAGACGAGAGAACCAGGGCTGAGGGAACTACGATTACGAGTGGGGTGTGCATGGTAGCGCCACCATGAGGCTGATTTGAAAACTGTCAAGTGGCATTTCTTGCATATGCACGGCTTGGATATATGCTCCTGAGGAGGAGGATTCTAAAAACGACTTATAAATCCTAAAGCCTTGTTTATACTTCACTGTGCAACGGTCCTATGCTGGAAAATAGCAGATATGCAAACTCACAGCACATCTCATTTAAGACACTGAACTTGCAGATCTGCCATTTTTGCCATCCAAATGCATTATATGGTTAAATGGGCCCTAAAGAGATGCAGAAATTAACTAGAAAAAGTGCCCTTCTGGGCACAGGTCTCCACCAGGAGGATAGGAGAGTGTGTGATGTTTGGCAAAATGTTTAGGAGTAATTTAAACATGTTTGTTTGTGTGTGTGTGTGTGTGTGTGTGTGTGTGTGTGTGTGTGTGTGTGTGTGTGTGTGTGTGTGTGTGTGTGTGTGTGTGTGTGTGTGTGTGTGTGTGTGAGACGCAACTTGGCCTGTTGACTGGGCACTAGGGAATTCTGGGCACATCGATGTAAAGAAAAAAAGGAGAAAAATAAGAAAGAAAAAAAACATGTTTAAACAGTCGACAATTAAGGTCTAATATTTCTACAACTGTTACAAAACCAGGCCGTATATATCCAGTCATTTTGGGGCATACAAGAAATTGAATGTTAAATGTAAGTCTGATAATGAAATGTATCATACGGATACTATTACTGGCTTTGGGTCATCACGTGCACTCTTGCCAGAAATAAGCACATCTACAAGCGTGTCTCATAACATGATGTGTTGTAGCCTGTAGTCTGTAGATCAGGTCTTCAAAATGTATTTTTATTTTGTGTTAAGCTTTGAACAAGCATTGAGCATTGACTTCAATGATTTGTAATTGTATGACCTATTTGACCTAAGGTATCTCTTGGGTCATGCTTAAGTTGTCACCAATGAGGCTCCTGGGTTCAATATGATTCCGTGTCAGCTCAGTTCCAATCCCTGCCAGAGGTGTAAAAGCATCACTTATCCTAGCTCCGGTCCATAGCATCAGGAGTTCCTTAAAGCTATAGACCAGAGCTGCACTTTAATATCCCCAACAAACTATAAATATTATGAAGTGATAACAATCTGCAGTTGCCATTTTATACCATAATAACATTTACATTATTTTATAATACTTTTTTAAGAATCGGGTCTAGATTTGTGACATTGCTTGAGGCCATACCAGACACACCTCCAAGGGGTCCTTGAGGGGTTCCAAGGGATCCTCAGTCACTTACATTATTCATAGTTAGGAAGTAGGAACCAGCTTTTTGTCTCTTATTGTTGACTTTGTTGATTTCCTAATGTATTTGTACAACCAATTGTCTTTACATATTTTCTCGTATAACGTTTTTTTGAATGTAACTGAAATTATGTAAAAGTTATTTGGGGTCCTTGTGCCTTTAAATGATTGACCGAGCAAATTGAGGATCATCACAAGCAGCACCTCTTCCTCTAATCAGACTCTATTGTGATTGGTTGATTCCTTTTCATGTTATGTATGCCTGAGGAAGGTTCGGAGGGACCGAAACGTTGCTTCATTAAATAAAAAAAATACTCATGTACCGAGCAAATACAGTGTGCGGGTGTATTCTATTGCTTTCATTGATGTCCACTGGCCTACGCACCTGTGCATATACGCCTGATTTCTAGGTGTGCGAAAGTTTTCTCCTACAATATTGTTACAACTAAAAAGCGATTTGGCAGTATGTATGAACCCCTACTATTAACCTTTTCCATAAGAGCATGTTTGCTGTTCATGGCCAGTTCAATGCTTCCTAGACATGCTCTTATTTCTTCCACTCAAGAGACGACAAAGCACTTGACAAAATACACACAATGTACCTTTTAAGTCTTTTTATAAGTCTGTAAGAGATTTATCTTTATACAAAATAAAAGAGAGAAATGAAAAAATTCAAAACACTTTGCAATTCTCTCGGAGAATGCCCCTGTTGTGTGTCTGTATATGCTTCATGTTGGCTTTACACACACATCTCGTCCTCAGCTCCACACAATACTGCTGTCTTCTTGGCCTATAGGAGGGGGCGGGGCGGGGTGAAGCAAGGGAAATAAACTGGGAAGAAGAAAGGGGCATTATGTGGCATAAAGAAAGACAGAACAGAAACAGAGAGTGGATGGAGAGCTGGTCACAGAGCTGGTGAAGTTGGGGCAGAAGTCAGGTGTAAGTAAAAGTATACACTTAGTAGTGTGCAGTACTGAGCGCCTTGGCTGTCCTGGCCGTCTTGTGCGTGTCACCACAGCTCTAATTCTCCACCTTCATAGTCTCTTTCCTCTCCCTTTTCAGTTTGGTTGCTAAGGGCAGCGGTTGCTGTTGGCTAGAGTTCAAGAAAGCAGCCTGAGGGTTCCTTTGCCCAGCAGGAACTGCAGGACGCGGTCCACCAGTAGAGCGGCGACAAAGTCCACCACGAGAACCTGGGCAATGACTAGTTTGAACTGCAAGGAAGAAATTTGGGCAATTGGTGAACATTTCATTATAAGCGGCAGCTAGAATTGAATAAAACATTGAATAAAGACAATGAATACAAAGTCTAACAATGCACACTCACTTCAGTTGGAATATCAACAAGAGCAAACTGTTCATTGAATTCTGGTGAGGAACCTGTCAGTAGTCCTACGATGGCTAAACCCGACAGGGCAATGCTCCATAGTAACGGTCGATTCTCAGTGAGGGACTCCATGAAAGGGTGACCCTGTGAGGAAAGATAAAGAATGTCATGGACGGAATATTACGCTGTAACAAAAACAAAATCCATAAATACCAACACGTGGAAATAGGAGTTATTACCTTGTAGTTAATAGCAAAGGTAGCCATCTGCATGGCCATTGACATAATGTATACGGTGCTGTTGATAAGACTGGGTTCAAATTCTTTATATATATCTGCAAACTTGTCCTCTCTGCAAGAAAAATAATTACTTAATTAGGATGATAGTGCTTAATGTACATTGTATGCATGATATACAACAAATATATACTGTATGCATGGGTGTAGGTTTCTATTCTATTCAAGTGAACAGGACATCCCTACCACATCTTGATATTGTAATAGGCAGTTATAGGCATTAATATGGCTAAATTTCAACCCAGCATGGAACCAGCTAATGTAAAGCACATTGTCCAAGTGTCCAGCTCTCTATTTGACGGTGTGATTAATCAATGCGTAATGGTTCTGAAGAGGCTTTTCATGAGTGATTTCAAGGAGCTGTTAATTTTTAGTTGATAATAGAATTGTATTATTGAATGTCCCGAACACTTCTTAAATGAAAAACATGCCCTTGTGTTAACGCAAGTGTGTGTGTGTGTGTGTGTGTGTGTGTGTGTGTGTGTGTGTGTGTGAGTGTGTGTGTGTGTGTGTGTGTGCGCACACGCGCGTATGTATGTATGTACCGGTATGTATTTGGTTAAAATGGCTAGGGTTTAAAAAAAGGCAAAAGCATGCTCTGTTGCAATGGCCTAAAAGTGGGTCCTTAAAAACTGCTTCAACTTCTGAAATGTATGTATGTATGTATGTGTGTATGTATTTAAAAGGGGGGCTTTTTTGTAAAATTCCCAGCCCACAATACCTTCATATATTTAAAAAGAATTCCAAAATAGGGTTACCAGTGAAGGGCAACCTGCCTATTCACTGGGGACTATGCAAGGCAGAGGCGTCCACCCCCCTGAGTCCAAGTTAGACTAGACCGCATACCTAAACCATGGTCCGAAATCATACTCTAAAACCCAATGGTAAAATGGATATAAAAATGGCTAAAACCATAAAAGAGTAAAAGTTCACAGCAAGGCCTGGATACCATTTATTTATTTGAACAGAAAAATGAACAGAAAAGGGATGAGGTGTGGGTGTAATATGTTACTGTTTGCAAGTATGTATGTATGTATGTCATTCACCTTGGAGGACTTCTGCTCTGTGCCCCTTTGTAGAGATACACCAAACTGCAGAAGTGAACTGCAAATTGTAGCAGCACCGTCAACACCGTATAGAAATTGAAGATGTTTGGTAAGGGCCTCTCTTTGGACAAGGTTTTTAGTGGCTGTAAAGAAAGAAGTAAAGTACTTTAATGTTGACAGCTGGAGTAGACAATAGTAGTAATAGTTTTAGACCACTGCAGTAGGGTCACAACGTCCTACTTCTGCACTTGGCCTGCTGTACTGCCATTGCCAATTGTCTTACTTAGTGAATAAAGAGACAATTTTCTTTCATCTTCTCACCTTTGACCTTGATATGAAGAGGAAACAGCCAGCCAACAACAAGCCCTGCAGGGTAGCCTGGAAATCACTGAACTTGACCCCCTCAAGGTAGAGCACAGACTGGCTGTAGGCCAATACCAGGGCATTTAGAGCAAGAATCTTAAACATCTGCAGTGTTGTCACCAGGGTGCAACGACCCTGCTTTATCACATGGCAAACTGCGGACATTGGGATGGAAAGAATGCCGAAATACAGAGCGGTTAAAAAAACAAACAAACATATGGGTTGTTTTATTATTGTATGGGTTGGCACTTGGAATTTTGCCGGCTAGTCTGCTGTCAGAAAATACAGTATGAATGCCTATGAATGTAAATGAATGAATGCCTATGTAAATTGTAAACATTACTCACTGCATTGAATGGAGGACAGTTTGGATGTGAATGGGGCAGCAATGGAGGCATCTCCCAGTTTCACTACTTGTATCTGGTCCTCTTCAAGCTCTCGTAAGACTTGGCTGATCCTCTCCTGCAACAGAGTAAGTACAATATAAAGTTAGCACACTGATAACCGAAGGTACAACCAGGCATAGTTGATCCTACCTCCTGTATATAGGAATCAACACACACACATACAAATATGACCAGACAAGACATTACTCTATAAGCCATATCTCAAACTTGTGGGTCAAACTGAACAACCAATGTCAATTTGAAGCTATGATTCCCTGCTTTCATATGACATGAAAAAATGAAATTTCAAAAAATCAAATGGCAGTCCCTCAGTCAAATTTGGTCACAAATATTAACATGCCCTGTAAAATTCTGAGTGAATTTAATTTCACTCTCAGAGTACAAATCTAACCAAACCTAGGTTTGTGTAGATAAGACGCATCTCCATTTTTCACCTACCGATATCTAAATTAAATGTGCAGGCTTAAACTGTGTGGAAACAATTCAGGGATTTAAAAAATAACTACACTTGCAGAACGGACCAATGCAAAGACTTTGAGGCAGTCCTTTATATTGGGATGGTAATATGATTTATTTTCAAAGAAGCAGGCACAGGTGTGTTAGCAGAGGTTTTTAGCCACTACTGTCACCAGATATACTGTATAACGGTAGATAGAAGGAGTTCTCCGATTGTCTATGCGAGACTAAATTGGAGTCTTATCTCAGTTATCTGTACACTGAGGACCCCTTATCCCTAAACTTCTTTGCCAGTTTTAGGCTACTATTACTACTACTAATTTAAAAGAAAAATCTAAATAGTAAAAAAGGCAAAGAACTTGAAGTGTAGGGATAAGGGGTAAGGCACTGAGGAAAATAGGGCCCCGAGAGGAGTTAAAGTAAGACTCAGTAGTGTATTGTGTGTGTACAGTATAAGCACACCTTTTGTGCCGCTAGCTGCTCTTCCCTGTGGGTCATCACCCTGTGCCTCGCTGCCCTGGAGCTCAGTTTCCCCCCTGAACTTGGAATAGGTGGTGACGGTCTGGGCTCCGCTGGAGGCGTCTCCTTTTCCCTTCCTCGTTTCCTTTTCTCTGGCATGCGTTCAGGGGCGTTAGCCAACAGAGCGACACCTGAGGAGAGGAAGCACAAAAGACACTGTTAATATAGCTGGGGGAGCACACACAGGATTTGTGGGTGTTGTTAGATAGATATACACTGTATAGTTATAATATATAACTTTATTATCCCACATGGGGAAATCAGTCGCCCAGAGGCGCCACAGCAGGTAAGGTTACAGCTTACATTTAAGTATAAGAAAAATAAAAATGACGATGCCCTTGCCAACAGGTTGAGAAATCTTACCTATGTGGGCATGTTTGAGAGCCCCAACATCATTGGTCCCATCGCCGCACATTAACGTCACATAGCCCAAGCCCTTTAGACTTGTGATCACAAACTCCTAAAACAGAATAGACCACACAAAATATTTTTTCTCCCACATTTAGTCATTATACCAATTCCCCCCATGTGGCAGTGACAGGGGGGTCTTGAGGAGGCTGTAGATAACCACGTGTCTCCTCCGATACACATGGAGTCATCTGCCGGTTCTTTTCACCAAACAATTAGGTATTTCACCAGGAGGACATAATGCGGAAGAACACGCTATATTTCCCAGTTCTGCACCATGCCAAACAGGCCAACCTGTTGGAGTGCTAGTGCTCAGAGCCTACCCTAGCCTCAAACACGGCAAATTGTGTTCGTTGGAGTGCGTGGTGGAAGCGTGGAGGAATCTAACCACAGGCTCATTATTTACAATAAAAAAAAATGAAAATAAAGAAAAAACATTTAGCATACATTAATGTAATGTAATTAATGTAACAATAACATGAAAGAGGGAAAAAAGAAAGAGCAATGCTCAAAGACTGACCTTCTGTTTTGGGCTGACCCGGGCAAACACTCGCACATAAGGCAGTAGGGTGTGCAGCAGCTGTGTGTCACTAGTTAGTCTAGTTAGTCCCTCCCCTGTCACACACAAGTCATACTGCTCGACGAAAGAGGGGATCGAGGGAGGGGGCATCGGTACACGCACGCTGCCATCTATAGACTCCCACAGCCACTCACCTGGCAAACATAACACATTATTTTATTTATTTATAGTTTTTTATTGTTCATACCAAACATAACACATTAGATCAGTCAGTGGATGTCCCTCCAACTTGCCTCCTTTGAACCATGGACCATGAACCATTTTGCTTGTTTTTCACTCGCTTATGACATAGTCACTACAGGTGGCAGCCCGGCGTGATATTGTGTTTTTGTTTTCAGGACAAGATAGTCTATTCTAGTCATCACTCACCTGTAACATACTGTATGACTAGTCACAAGTAAGACGCGCAAACGCGGGAAGCGAACGCAGCTGAGACCCTGCAGATCATGTCTGTCTGTCTGTCTGTCTGTCTGTGTGTCTGTCCCGCTGTTACTGTATATGTGGACCTGGCCCCTTTTGTGCCCATATATGGAGTTATTTGTCAGGCATGCCCAAATATGGAGTCTATACAGATGTCAGAATGATATCAGAACAGGACAGCTCCATATGGAGATCAGGTCCAGAGCACAGGCAGGTCTTTTGTGGAGGTTCTGGACAACCGTGGGTCCGACCGACTCGACACCGGGCACTGCTCTCCCTGGGTGAGTGTGGAACGCGTGTATTACAGACGTGCACACGTACAGACAGACAGACAGACAGAGACGTGGTACATTTGGTAACCGGAGAACTCGAGGATAGTTGAATGAATACCATTGGTACTATCATTGGTATTCACATACTCACCTTTTTTTCATTATCTAACTGACTTTGGAAATTAACTTTGGAAATTTGGCGAGTTCTCCCATATTCGTGCATTCATAGATAGATAGATGGACACGTGATCTCAGAAAGCATTTCCATTGTTGACAGTAGGGTTGCACAATTAGTGCACAATTGGTAGATTTGCTATTTTTGACTAATGTTCCCACCAGAAAATGGATGCTGGGGTTCAAGTGGTTAATAAATGAATGCATCTGCACTGTGGGTTTCTCAGTAACAACACTACTCTATCCTAGCACTGTCATGTAATGCACAACTGGCTCATTAAAGTAATAGACAAGACTGTTAATAACTTGACTTACCTGGATTGGGACCTGATTGCAATATAAGTGTATGTTTCTTCTGAATGAAGTGCAGCTCTTTCGCAACATGACATGCCGTTAGTGGATTGTCCCCTGTGATCATCACCACCTGATAGTCAAGAGACAGTAACATCATATTTCTCATATATTCTCATTCTGTGTGTGTGTGTGTGTGTGTGTGTGTGTGTGGCTTACTTACGTAATGTGACGCCTCCTGGATCTCTCTGATGACAGCCTTGCTGTCGCTCTTGAGGGGGCACGACACAACCATGAACCCGGCGAAACGCAGGTCACACTCCAGCGTATCACGATTCATCTCCCTCACCTGTACATCCACAACACATCCAGCTCATTTTCAATCACATCTCTTCTGATCACACTATTACTAGACCTGTGGTTGATTTGGAATAATAGAAATTCACAGTGAACGAGACCTGTTGATGGCTGAGGTGTCCTATCTCTTTGTACCCTAAGGCCAAGACTCTGGCTCCTTCCCGAGACATCTCCCGGTGGACCTCGTCATAGCTCGCGGGACACACTGAGAACTACAGTGACACAGCTGGGTTAGAACAGCAGTTAACACTCACAGAATCACTTGACTAACAATCAGAGCACTGTTAAGCGTTTGTTATTGTTTGTATCTATCTACCATTCCCCTGAGTGTCTCCGGCGCGCCTTTGACAGTGGAAATGTAGCAGAGCTCTGTGGAACCCATCTTCTCGTAGGAAGCCAGGACCGACATGCGCTTCAGAGCGCTGGCAAAGTGGAAGCGCTGGTGGATCTTTAGGCCCTGGGTTTTGATGCCACGAGCAAAAACCTTCTCATCTGCAGAGAGACAACCAGTCAGACAAGAATGACAAACAAAGGCTTGTATAAACTGAGTAACGCATTCATAGCAGCTTGAGAGAACTAGAGTATTTTCCCCCCACACATAAAGACAGAGGAAATATTATATAACGTCGCTAGCCTGTCGGGAGGAAACCACCTAACTCAATTTATGAGGTTTTAGATTTTTTTCCCATAAATCAATGCTATTGAACACCCTTTAAGACATGTGTTGGTTAAAAAATATTGAACCAATGAAAAGTAAAACCTCTTAACTCAATTTGTACCTTTTGTGAGTGTCCAGTCTGCAGCGGTCAGCATGGCCTTCTCTAAGGGATCGCCCACCAGCTGCCCATCATCCAGGGTGACGAGCGAATGGCAGGTAGCCACCACCCGGTGGGTCTCCACTGGGATCTCAGACACCGGCATCACTTCGTTCCCTTCTCTGCGACACACACAGACATCAGTCGATATGATGAGCACATTTATCTTGTGGCTTATAGCTGATTTATGATTCTGTGTCACACTAGCAGCGACAAAGCAATAGGCTACCGGTCATTTTCAACGGAAACGAACACAGTCTCTGCTTGACAGGTGTAACATGTTACAAAAAAAGTTGGGATATGGGTTAAAGAATATTCAGCTCTCCAATAATACAGTGAAGTGTCAATCAATCATGTGTTTTTGTTTCTCTCCCCACAATTCCTTCCCCATTCCGTAACAGGAAGAAAAACCTCATTCTTTGCGTTAATCAGTTCCCTGTGCTATTTCAACCCTTCCCTTCCCATTCACAGAATGTGACTTGAGCAACACTTCAACGGCGACTCAGCAGCAATGTAGCTTGCCAGGCTTGGGTCGTTTTGTAGGTTTTGTCGCCAATAGTGGGAACGCAGCATGAGTGATTTATAGTCCTGCCTCTACCCATATGCCTGCTGCAAATCTTTACAGCGGTGTAGTGCATTAATTCAAAAAGACCCTGAAATGATGGCGCTTTCATTCTCTCATATTTACTTTGTGATACCGAGCAGTGTGGTGGTGAAGACTGGTACACTGGAGATGGCTTTGCTCTATTAATTAATGTTAGCCTAGCATTATTGGAGAGAAGATTATGTTAGACATGTTATGTTAGACAGTATAATAAAGAGAGACAGTGTGAGGAGCACTGAATGTGAGGAAGAAGAGGGGGACTTTGCTGTGCTTGTTTGGCATGAGTAAATTTGATTAAATACATTGGCTGTGCCCATGAATCGTTCACAAGTCCACTTACATTGATCCCATCGATCTCATTCACAAAGGGATTAGCGAAGCCAAGCAGGCCTATCACAGTTCTCGGTGTGCCTATATGAATTTACATTTTTGAAGAGTTGCACATAAGCTAATAGTACACCTAGGCACAGAAGCATAAATCAGCAGCACTGTGCTTTTATATAAGTTGTAACTTATGGATACTATACCACACACATCTCAGTGTAAGGGGTAATTCAATTTCAAACCTACTGCGATCTTTCTTAGCAAATTGGTAATGCTTAATTTGTGATCCATCACACGCCTGTCGTGTGCCATTTGTGATCCATCATACGCCTGTCGTGTGCCAGAATAACAAATCTACAAGCTCACAAAACGTCGCAGCCGCGCTGTGAGCTTGTAGATTGCCTATTTTCAGCATGTGACAGCGTTGTACGACCAAGTATAAATTTGTCTTAAAATAAATCTGAACTAGGCTTAAATCAGAGAGAGTGATGAGGCGAAACGTACCCGAGGCCTGCCACCCCTCTAACCACCAGACTGTCACTGGTCAGCGTGCCCGTCTTGTCAAAGCAGCAGACCTCCACTTTGCCTGCAAACGGTATCCTGAAAGGCTCTGTGCAGAATACATCTGGAGGGAAGGATAACAAAGTGAGAAGGTGGTTCATGACGGGTCATTAAAGAACTGTGCGGCACGGCTATCCACACACATACTTACATAGTTTAGCGAGGGCAATGAGAGAGGTGTTGACTGCCAATGAAAGCTCGATGGGGAGTTCTGGCGGGACCACGGAGGTGAGGATCAGGGTGCACTCCAGAAACAACTTGTACCGGTTCCGGCTCAAGTCCTTAGTCCCTGAGGAGATTACACAGAAACATTTCATTTATTATTTACACATATAATATAATAGTATGTAACATGTACCGTGTATACATGAAACTCTGCTCTAATCTCACAATAGGCTATTAAGCGCCACATGGATCGGCTATCCCCTTTCACTACTACTTAAACATTTGTTTTCTAATTTATGGAATTTCTTAGATTTTTATTTTATTTCTTCATGAAATGACTGGAAAAACATAATTTAAATTTGTTTTTAATCCATGAAAATGTTGTTAATTAAAAGCAAAATGAAGGAAACAGAAATTAAAGGGACCCATACAAATGTGTCCGCTATCCACAGCCGACCCAGTGTTGGGAAACAAGTGCTTTAGTAATCCATGCAAAGTGAAAACAAGGCCTCACCTTCTAGCCACACGTAGCCAGCTGCAGCAATGGCAAACACCAGGAGGAAGAGGATGAATATGAAGGTCTCCAGATTGTTTGCCGTCACTCTCTTCACCCCAAAGAGAATGGTCCGCAATAGCTTACCCTGGAAATGTGTACACATTAATTGTGTGTTAGTTTGAACAAGATGTCACATGAAAATAATGCTCTTTTGAGAATAGGAAGTAGTAATGTGACAAGAGAAAAGAAAAGAAAAAGCACAAACGTTCATATTCCATTCAGCATCTTCTCACCTGAGAGGTGTAGAATCCAGTTCTCAGTACATAGGCCACACAGCCATTGTCTACAGCTGCACATGAAACAGATGAATATGGTCAATCAACATGTATGCTTTTGCTAGGGCTGGGCAATATATCAATATTTATATCAATACCATGATGAGACTAGATATCTTCTGGGATTTGGGATATTGTAATATCCAGAATATGATGAGCTTTATTTTATTCTTAAGCTCACAATACTCATGACACGTTGTGAGATTGTAGATCTGCTATTTTCACTATTCAAAAAACAGTCTAGTCACAGTGTTGATTTGTAGGTAAAATATATATATATTGTAAAATAATAATATATGATTTTGTCTGTCATGCCCATTTGCTATCAAATAGAATACAATGACAGTCCATCAACACTACAATTTACAATTTAGGCATTTAGCAGACACTCTTGATCCAGAGCGACTTTCATTTAAGCAAAAACAAAAGCATGGCATACATTTAAGCAAAAACTAAAAGCATGGCATACATCACATATATCAAAAGTAGTTATCATAAATCATGTATAAACTAAGAACGTAAGAGTGGAGTATCTATGTCAACTATACATACTATACTATTATACAATATACATGTGTACTATAAAGTGCTATGACTACATAAAATGCAATTCTAGTGCCGTCTACGTAACGAGCTATAAGTCTGTCTAAAATAACAATGCTAACCTAAGTCTACTATCTAAGTCTACATAAAGGGCTAGGCTAGGGCAAGTGCTACGGGCCATGGTGGAGTCTGAAGAGGTGGGTTTTCAGACTACGGCGGAAGATTGGGAGTGAGGCTGCAGTTCTGACTGTGGGACTCACGTTTGAGCCCAGTGCTGGCTTTCAGAGGGGGGCTATGCTGGACCACTTTAGTCCCTCCAGAAATGATGTGGAGACGGGAGTCTGTCTGGAGGTCCAACACATGTTCTGGGACCACATCCTCCACTGGCTCCTGCAGACATCATACAACGATTATTAAATAATTAGTTCCGGGCCTTGTTTATGATTGGATTAGCTAGTTTCAAGCCATTTCAAAATGCTGTATAAAATAAACACACACCTGTGTGCCCGCATTACGTTGGTATGACTGTGCCACACATTCTGCCGAAATGTCAGATTTGGCTGTGAATCTTTATTTACAAAAATAGTTTCTGATAAGGTTTTAGACGAGAAATAAGCCATTCAGTTTCTCAATATTGATTCCTTGGTTTTCAACATTCAGGACCTTCAATGCAGTTATTGGGGAGTCCACTCGAATGTAAACACTGCATAGCAACTGCCTTGTTTTTGCAGGCAGTCAGGTTGGGGGACTATTTTGTTATTAAATAAAATAATTTTAATTGGGATGTCTACAATTTTCATGTTGAAATTAAGCTAAGGGGGTTTTAGGCAATCCACTCTGTGCCTAACAACGCCCCTTAGCTGTATTAAAATCACTGTCAACCACGGCCTCTCAGGGTTTACTGCTTTAATTAATGCAGCAAGCGTTACCGTTTCATATCTGTGAAGCTTATGTACTTTGAAGTGTTAAGTCCTCAGTTCTGTACAGTGTCATAATCATGTCAGACTGACTCTAACCTTCATCTGGGGCACTGACTCTCCAGTCAGCATGGCCTCGTCCACAATGCAGCGTCCTCTGAGCAGCAGCACATCACACGGTACCAAGTTATCCTGAGGTGACCGTCCTGCGACGGAAGAAATACACATGATTAGAGAAATCACAAACATACACGCACACACACACACACACACACACAGTCTGATTTGTGCAGTGGGAAAGAATGGCATTTTACAGAAAACGGTGAGATAAATTAACCATACCTATTGAGACGAGGTCTCCGGGAACAAGCTCATCACTGGATATAGGTCTCCACTTCCTATTACGATACACCTATTGGGGAAACACACAATTGTGAGGACATTTCTCATTACAATTGCATTTTTTACTTAACCTGATGGCCCAACCTAACCGGGCCGGCTGCTGCTCTGTTCACAACTACTATATGGTACGCCGCCGTTTATAAACAAAAACACAGTTTGGGCTGCATTTTGATTGGTCATAGGTGTAGCATTCGCCAGCAAATCAGATTTTTTTTTAATACTGTTTTTATTAGGCATTTTTTGTATGACAACAGAATATTATCGACAATGATAATGAGTAGTTCAGTTAAATAAAATGAAAAAAAATAAGAGGCAATGTAAATGTTCCACATACAATACATAATAAAAAAGACATAAATGTGATAAACATGAAAGAATATTATGTTTAACGAATAAATCGCATCGCTAATTCGCCAGTGTGTAAGGACCTTTTCCCCAACTCAAAAATCTTACCTTACTCTTAAAAAACCTCATGGGGACCAGGGTGCACCAAATGTCCCACAGTCAATTGTGAATGGTATTACTATCCTTGTGGGGATTTTTGGTCCCCAGCCACAACAATAGTAATAAAACATAAACCAGACACACACATACACAGAAGGCACACAGAGAAGTCCATGGTAGAAGGGCTCGTCGGTGGACAGGGACAACTTGAATCAGAGAGAATAATACCTGAGCACTTCGGGAGAGACTACCCAAATAACATATAGTGGAGCACTCGAATGGTCTCTCTGGTACATGATTATTATTTTGCAGGGGTGACTGACGTTTAGAATTGCGTCTTCCTCAGAGTAAAAAAAAAAAAGAAAGAAAAAGAAAGATGAGTCGAGTGCTCGAGTACATTTTATTTGGGTAGTCTCTCCTGAAGTGCCCAGGTATTATTCTCTCTGAAACGCAGAAGGCATTTGTGACACACTGTATATCCCAAGACCATTTATTGCACCTGAGGAGGAGGGTGTGTGAAGCCCGGGACCCAAAACAAATTAGATATTCGCCCGGGACACAAACTAGTGAAAATAGCAGATCTACAAGCTCACAATGTGAAAATAGCAGATCTACAAGGTCACAACGTGTTGCTTCACGCCACGTTGTAAATAGGTAGGTAAGGAAAGTGGGTCCCGACCCACTGTTTGGGAAACAGTACACTAAAGTACACTGCTACCTACCTGGATCATGTAGGGCTTGTTCCCCATGCGTCGGATCTCAGACATGTTCCTCATTTGCTGCTGGACCAGTGACGCCTCAAATGCCACCAGCATGAAGAGTGTGAACACACTGTAGTACCAGTACTCATCCAGACACCACAGCCCCACACAGAACACCTGGACAGAGAGAACAGACAAACACTGGCTCAACCAGCGATACAAACAGTGAAACAAGCCCTACACAACATCATCATAACAAATACAAGAACAGTCGCCACCGCCATATTCCTAAACGTAACCTCAGTAAAGCTATGCCTAAACCAAACTTTATTCCTACTAAACCTAACCTCAGCAAAGCTATAATAAACCTAACCTTATTCCTAAAGTTAACCAGTACAACTATGTCTAGCCCTAAACCTATTCTGAACCTTAACCTCAGTAAAACAAATACAGTCAAGAATACAAGAAAAGCTGGGGACGAGCGGTCCGCAAAACAAAATCACACCAGTGTGAAGTGAGGGGTGCTAATATATTAAAGTCTAATTCATGTTGATTAGGTGATGTAATGGTGATGTGAAACAAACGGTGCCAACACAAACATTAAACGCCATTAACAATAAACAGACAATATGACGTAATGAGTTACATTATGAATTCTCCCTTCATTGTCACATTAAATCTGTATATAGGAGGGGCTAGCGCCCCTCAAAAATGGGGGTGACTCGTGAGTGTGTTTTGGGGTGAGCGTTCCCGATTATAGCATAATTGAGAACTGCTCATAGGATAGTAGAAAGATGAGAAATTGAGGGCAGAGAGAGGGGGACGGACAAGTAACACAGGTCTCCAGCGGGAATAGAACTGGCAATGTTGCGAGTATCAGTTGCTAGGTCTAAGCGACATTTTTTTTAATCAAAAAACATATTGATACAGTGACTATTGGTGATTTCATAACATACTATTTTACACAATGAGACTTTTGATAAATAATCATTAGAAAAGTCTATATAACTAAGTGAATAAAGACTAATGATCGATATAATAATAATATATATTATCCAGCCCTAGTGCCGGTCACATCTGCTCTTAAGCCAAACATAATGAATTCATGTTTAAATGTAGGAGGTGCTGCACATGCCTGGAATACAAAGAAGGGAGCAGTGGCTCTCTCTCTGAAGAGCTCCAGGAAATCAGGCACCATCATCTCGGCACGGTTGGTCCCGTAGCGTTTTTCTGCAGCTCGCAAATCCGTCTCCTCCTGATAGCCACGCCACACCTGGAAGTGGCTCATCGGGTGACTGATGGGAAACGACACCGGGAGGAAACATTTCTTCTCGTCTCTGTCAAAGATGTAGCGGGTCTTCTGAAACTCAAAGGACAGAATCTCCTCGCCATCCTCACCCTGCCATTGAATATGAGAGACATAAAGTAAACAGATTAGATGTGCTTTTCTGCCAATTCTACACTCATAAGATGGTGGTTGACATCAGCATAGAAAAGGTGAGCTGACCTGGTCTCTCTGAAGAGGCACAAGCTCAGCAGAACCATTATTTGGCATAGGTACGACCTTTGCCAGCGTAGCCTTTTGCGGGTCGGGTTCCTGTAGATACAAATAAAACGGGTGAGAAATTAATAAGTCACACATCCTGGCAGGAGTGTGCACCTTTGCAGCTTTTACCAAGTGTCATGTTCAAATTAAGGAAAAAAAGCCCCCATGCAGCACCTTCATTAAAACAACATTTTAGTAGTTTCACTTTATCCGAATGTGAAGCTAAAATGTATGACTTATGACCAGAGAAAGATTTCTATAGATAAGACCAAATACCGAACAGCTGCACTCAAAGCACGTGCAATGCACTTCCTCCCTAGCCTTGCATAGCCATACTACCGGTAATATCACTGTGTGGATATTTGGGGCATTATGCATTGCAAAGGCAGATTGAAGGCTTGTTGCTAGCAAGGCTACTTCCTCCCTATATGCTATATCTACACCTCTATGAATAGGTTCTTATGATCATGTAGCTATATAGTATATAACATGAAATGTACATAACATTCATGCTGGGCCATATAACATATGGAAGAGTCTAGTCTCTGTTAGTTCAGGCCAGGGAGCAGTGTCACAGTCACAGTCATCAAACACGGGATCGACACGTTTCAGTAGTTAACATGTTATTACAGTGGTTCTTCTCAAAGTGGATTCCAGGGGATATGTGGGTTGCTTTAGTTTAGGCCGGGGGTCTAAATTGACTCATACAAGTCTGTAACTCTGCAGACAGTATGGAACCAAATTAACCCTAACATGTCCATTTGGTTCCATTTCGTACACAGTCAGAGACCTTGACATTTTGGGCTGTAAGCTGATGTTTTTGGTGAAAGCTTGCTTGCCCAATGGTCACCCACCCACCCCTCCGTGCATTTTTATGTTTACCCTATGGTTTTACCTTGGAGCAGGTGAGCCAACAGTGCGCGTGCACGGACCAATAGCCAGACAGCGCCGTTAGGACGTGCGCGATGCCGATCGCGGCCAGCGCCAGCAGGCCTGCCTCCGGGTAGTCAGAGGCGCCGTACACCCCCATCCACACGTACAGCCATCCCGGGTAGAGGACCCCCACGAACGGCAGCACGGTGCCGTGAAGCAGCCGCGGTCTGCGATGGAACAGGGTGACCGAGCTCACCAACTCGTCGCTGCCGTTGTCATGCTGCTGCTGCTGGTTCATAGTCATAGAGGGGGCCATTTGAGGCGGCTCACCCGGCCCACGAATCCCGTCTGCCATATTCCCTTCTCCTTCCTCCTCTTCTGCTTTCATAGCCTCATTCATCCCGGTCGTCCCCGGACCCCCCTCTCCTCCTCCACGCCGGCCGCCCACCACCCCCTTGGTGCTGTATTCGGTTTGAAGACCCGTTCCACACAGTGTCTGGTCCTCTCCCCGTCTTCACAAGATTCCGTTCTTTTTTTTAGTGAATCGTTTTCGTTCTCACTCTCCCACTGAACCGACCGACCGTACGCTTCCGCGTACGCAACCACGCAAAGTGCCACGCCGTGGTCTCTCACTGGCTCTCTCGTCTGCTCGCTGTTTACGCGAGATAAACGAGAAGGTTGGGATAAACAGCTTTTGTTTTTAAACAGTTGTAACTGTCAAAAAAAGGCGAATCGTTTTCTGGTCGGTGAAATTGTCATGAAATAAGAATACCGTGAATATCCGTATTTATTTAGCTGAAGTTGCCTTAAACTAATGCATTAGTAGCACAATTCCCACAACAACATGGTGTTGCGGTCCCTTTTAGAAATGGAATCTGGGTCGTGATTGACATAACTTGAAGCCAATAGAAGTTAAATACATTTCATAATGTCACATTTTTTCGTCCTATAGAATTCAGGCTGTAGTTAGTAACACGGTAGTAGACGCACATGACAGACCTACGCTGGTAACATTGTAACCTTGCTGTTTCCATTCATTAATTTGAGAGACAGACAAACCGCCACTTGTTCCAAAACATGTAAGAAGTACCGTAGTTTCATTAATGTGTGTAACATAGGCCTACTGTTCATTGTTTACATTAACGGGACTTGATGTCTGCTTGATAGGATTCCTCATGATTCATGAATAATAAGGTTGCAGTGTGTGACTGACTATGTGTGCGATATTGGCTAATATCGTTCAAAATGTGACTTCACTACTGCATTTGTAGACTACATTCTTAACTAATGATATACCTTTATTGCTACATTTACAGTCTATTGCTATTATGATATGGTTATTATTGATTGGCAATGGCAATGTTTTATTATTATTATTATTACCCTTATTATTATTATTATTATTATTATTATTATCTAGCTAAACATGAACGTTATCTGTTGACTCAGGCAGGCTGCTATGGAGATCACGGCAAAATATTGCCCTAAAGAAATGGAGGCATATGGTTCATGTGTGCATGCCAACCCATCAACATGGCAACATGACTGTGAGGAACTGAAGCTGAAGCTTGCACAGTGCACATCTGCACAGTAAGGCATTGAAAATCCCCTTCTTTCTGGTCTGGTAGGCTAATGATTTTCTTGCAAACATATTTTTATCAAAGCATATTTTTTTTATGTGGTTTCTTTTTTTCTTCTTCCATCTCCCACATTTTTTTGGTAGCCCAGTCATCCAGAAAATTGGGTCAAGTTGTTCCAAGGAGTTTGAAGAATTTGACCGGTGTCTCAGAGAAAACCAGACCTCAGCTGCCTCCTGCACACCACATTTAGCACGTTTTCTTGGATGCAGCGAGACAGTGGATCTGAGTGAAGTGGGTGAGTTTGCTGGACCTGTCCAGATCCAAGTTGACATCACACACTATAGCCTGGAAACCATACGAATCTGCCAGAGCTAAAATTAGGGCCTGGCTGATATGGATCGATTTTTATGACCGATACCCATAACCGATTTTAGAGAGGGGACAATCACTGATAACATTTTGAGCTGGAATGAAATCAGGCCTTTTTCTGTGTGGGTAAAGTAAAGTAGCTGATTTTTAAACCAATGACTTCATTCAAGACTTTTATAATTAAAAAAAAAGAGTAGTTTGGTTTGGAGTGACACACTACACTACATGACCTGATGAAGATGTGGCCGATACATCGAAACGTCAATTTTTACTTGCACCCTGTGAAATAGAAAGGGCTAAAACTGTCTGAGTTGCTCCAGTGCCTTCCTTCCTCACACTACACTACTACCAGCACCATTGGCATCACAGTTTAGCACAGACAAAATAGGATGTATTTCAAATGACATTCCAAACAAGAGACGAGGAGCCCTGACTGAGTTACATCAGTAGGCCCGTGTCTTCAATATGTCATATTGCTGATGTCAGGGATATCCATGGGCATAAAAGGGACACAGACAGAAAGATGCAGAGATTTGTAGATTCATAGATATTTCTAGCCAACCACGGATGGACAGAATTCCTACGTGTACGTTTCAAGCCTCACCATACTGAGGTCTGATGAAGAGCCGGTGCAGTGGTGTCATCGGGACGTACAAGTGGGGGGACACTATTCGAGATTGAGGGTTGAGACTAGAGAGCATCTGCAGTTACTGCACATAGGGTAGGCTATATAGCGAGAATGGTCATTGAGGCGAGAGGCAAGCACGCAGCGGCAGCCAATACACAAACGATGACTGCGCAACAAAATGGGAACAGTTCTAGAGAGACCACCAGCGCCGGTTGGGAAAAATAAATAGTGCGGGGACATTCACACCCAAATGATCCGGCCTCTGGCGCCTATGAGCCGGTGAGGCTCGAAACGTCACATCCATTAGTGGAAACCAAATACATTTGACACATTGGAGCATGATCCAGTGTGCAGACTTTATTGTTTGTGGATTCTCACCTCTGACTGCTCTGCACCTGGTACTAGCCTGGAAACCGGACGAATCTGCCGCTGCAAAAAATAATAATAACCTAAGATCCCTGGGCATTCGTCTAGCCATGCCAGGCTAGAGTGGATGTTTGCTTTATTGTTTGTTTTATGTGTGTGTGGGGATGGAGGGGGGAAGACGACGACTCAGAGACAACACAGACACAGAGATTCTGTGCATTTATAGACATTGTTTACCATCAGTAACCTTTTACATGTACTTTTTTCCCAGCTGCAACCTCAGTCCCTCAGCCCTCCTAGAATCCAGTGGTTAATTATCCGTCTACCTCAGAACAGAACTAATGGACTGCTCCACAAGGGATGTCATCACAGTCACAGCAAGTTATGTGCAGCAACACTTTTGACCTCTGGACAAGGAACAAACCCATTAATAGTGACACATCCACTTGTCGCTGGGACTACTGTAATTTCTCTCTCAACATGTATCTGATGCCTTTCATAACTGGTGAATGCTGCCAATACACTCATGTATCTGAAAACACAAAGAGTTGCCGTGCGTAAGTACTGTATAATCATGTGAAAATAAAAGTAAGGTTTTTGGTGTAGTTTGGAGCGGTATCTGGCGCAACATAATTAAAATTTGATATCAGAGTTGCATTACTCATTGGCAGTGGTAATCCTCTGTTTTCTGTTACTCATGTGTGTCCCTCACTCCCACCCTCCTGCTTCCTACATCTGAGTCACAGTTAAATATTAAGCTGGAATGTATTTCTCTCCCACACATCTCTGCTGGCTACCCAGCAACTGAGGAACAGGGAGTCTGGGAAGGAAGGCGGAAGGAGGGGGGGGTAGTCCCGTCTAATCAGTGGGAACGCCGAGACAGACGGGGAGGATGTTGAGTTATGAGCCCTTTGACTGCCAAGCAGAACAATTCTTTTCTGGTTCACTTATCAAGGTTTGTGGGCGGGCAATCAAGTGGAAAAGATTCTTCGTCGCAAGTGTAATGTGTTTGGTTTTCACCTGCCGTAAAGGTGATCCATGCATCACCATGTATACACAGTAAAGTCCACCGTTTTAATTTAACCCTATTTTCAGTGAACAAATAAAACCAAATAAAGTGTATTTGGTGTGGGGAAAAAGAAGTGAGCCTACTGTACATATAGAGCCCAAGGGGACCCTGCCACCTGGTCAATGAAGTGTATAGTGTGGGTATAGGCGTGGTTACATGTGTACACCAGTGATACTCAACCTCAGGCCCGCGGGACCATTATGACTGGCCCACCAATGAAAATCTAAAAAAAAGAAGAAAAAAAAATCTGGAAAATGAAATAAAAATAAATAAATCTGAATGAAGTTATCTTTAATTACATTATTATAAGTAATACTATTAGAGTTGTACTATTACTCGAACGAAATTGCGGAAATGGTGGAAATGGAGATTGCGGAAATGCGGAAATGGAAATTGCGGAAATGGAAATTTTGCGAAAATAAAGCAATTGAAAGAGAGAAGTTATCAAGTATCATTAATGTCTAATTTTATCTACTGGCCCCTGGCCCCTTGCCATTTTTGTAATGTGGCCCACAGGTAAATCTATTTGAGTATCCCTGGTGTACACCCTTAGTTACGTATGGGTGAATTAACACTGAGGATTTTACTGTGCATCAAGTAAATAAGGCAGACGTACTTCAAAGATGAAATGGCAGGTTGTATTGAAGATATGGCAACATTACATTCAAAGCACATCACCTGTCAGTCACCAAACAAAAAGAACAGATAGTAGGTACTGACCTAATACCACACAAATAAGTTACATTCACAAAAATATCACTGTAAAAATGCAATAAGTCAGTCACTGGAGTCAAACAACGCCATGAGACAGAATGGCACAAGCTGTAACCTATCACTGATAAATATATGTCAAAACAAACATCCTATTCTAATTGAACTATTCTGCTCCAGAAACAAGTCTGGCCCCAGTGCTGTAAAATAACATTCTACAATGCTCGGTCTCCAATTTGAGTCTATAGGCTATATTTTCAGACCTATTTTGTGACACACAAATATCATGCTACACTATAAATATTTGTCGATTATCACAGGAGTAGGTACAAAATATCTACCTAACAACATAAATTTCCAGGAGATGTTTTCAATAAAGAGAAATGACATAAATCTATAATAATGGTATCAACTGTAAGCACAGTCATATATTCACATTTATTGTACATTAGAGCACATCAGTACATACCCAGCATCCTAACTTTTTAATAGTATCCATTGCTCTCTATCTCCTGTTTTTTTTTTTAAGTAAATACCAACAGTTATAACGTAAAAGAGAAAACAGAAATCACTGATTGCTTAAGCCGGAGTTAAACTTAGTTGCGCACAGGCATCATGTAACCAAAGCAGCAGTTAAACAGCACTAGCGAGCAACGCATTAAGCACTGATCTTTCCAACCTGCTACTCGGTGCACGACACGGTGCTCAACCAGGTATAAATCAGGCATTACTACCCTGTTTCCGTATAAGGCTCTTCAGATGACCCTGTGGTGGTGCCTAAAGCCCAAACCACACCAAAGGGTCGCCATCATGCCACTCCTTGCAACCAAACGGTTGCGAGTAGATGCATGGCGACCCTTTGGTGTGGTTTGGGCCACTGAATTGAACCAGTTGAATGACTTGGGTCGACGTGCAACAGGACATATCACACCGCTGTGGGACGAACATTAACCGTCTTGTCCCGTCTCGACCCTTTGTTTGTGGTTTGTTGTGGTTTGGGCTTAAATGCTTACAAATGTTAATGTTTTTTGGTCCATGTTGTTTCCTCAATCCTCATTGCGTTACCTACTACTAATCGTATCTGTAAATTGTTCTACTTGAAGAGTTACCCCAAAACACCTTTCTTATACAATATACAGTATGTACCAATTATATTATTGGGTGACAGAAACTGCAATCCTACCTGGCTCTGTGTCCTGAGTTACAGCTCAGGGTACACAAACATAGACATTAACCTGAGAGCAAACTATTTCTCCGATCTATAATATACTATATGTTTCAGTCCTTCACATAAAATAACTACTAGACCTTCTACAAAAACAACTTATGAAAGTTACATATTTAATTTAGACTTGCTTCTAAATAAACCCTGTCAAGACTTCCAAAAGTGTATACCTACAGTATAGCTCCATTAATTCACTCACCAACCCATTATCCCCAATAAATTACAGTAGGTACAAAAGCATACACAATTATAACTTGTGCCAACATGTTATTTGATAAGTACCTTTTGTTTGTCCTTTTTAGTGGAAAAGTGCAGTAAAACCCTACGGTTTATTAAACAAGTAATTATTACACAGGAGAAAATTAGGTTTTCTTTTTTCTTTTCTTTTTTACATTTCCTGTACATTTTCAGTGTTTATTTCCAGCATGTGATTCATATTGATGAAAACCTACAGACAATCTAATGTTTATCTGAAGAAGTGCTAACTGGTGTTATTACTATGCCTGACCCATATTGGTTTTGGTTTGCGATTAAAAGCTCAGAATCGTGTTTCGGCGTATAGGCTGTTTCATGGAGAGTGGTCCGACAGGCATGATGATGGACAGACTCCATTAGCTGCATCTCTGAGAGGTGAAAGGTGGGCGAGGGTGAGAGTTTATAGGGGTCAGGAGGTGAAGTAGGAGTTTTGCATGGAGTAGAGGCGGTCAATTGGGTTTCCCACAACTCGTCCTGGCAGGAGACCACCATCTCCCGTCGCCAAGAGACAGTCACCGAGGTGACTGAGACTCCCATCGCTGTCCAGATCGTGGAAAACTGTCTCTGAGTCTGGGAGGAAAACGGAGTATGTTGAGTCTGAATGGGAAGACCACGGGAATAAACACATTATATGAAATAGAACTGTTAGGGCAACATCTGCAATCTACTAGCCCCCCCCACCCCCATCCTTCCACTTACCATAAGGGTGGAGCTCATTGGTCAGCTGAGGTGGTGTAAGCCCATGTCGGAATGGCTCTCCTCCATATATATTAGGGTCCAGGGCCAGTAGTTGCTGACGTGGCAGGGAGGGGTACCCCAGCAACCCATCCATGCCATGAGTACTAGAACCATCTGTGTGGATGGACACAAAAAAACACCATCAATATCAACCTCTCTTTTTCACAGCAATCAATAGTCTGTACAGTATGTACGCATGTATGTATTGTAGTTGAAAAGTGCCACGGCCCGCAGCCTGCCGGGCCCTGTGCGAGACTATTTCAAATAGGTACAGCTTTTACTTCCGTTGAAACCGTATATCATAGGTCACCGATTTCAAGGTAACGCAACACAGGAACCACCGCTAGTGTTTTTGGTCGGACAACAGTGTCTTAACCAATCAGTGGGAGGAAACTCTAAAATAGCACGTCCAGTCGGGGAGCAGCGACAATCGTGCTGGCGGTGGCCGAATGAACGCACGCACGTTCATTCACTGGGCGCGCAAACGCACACAGTGTTGTTCTTGATTGTGTAACACCAAAGCCAAAGTACAAACTACGTTTCATACTAGTTGAAAAGCATTCTCCGTCCCTGGGTGGGCTTCAACCACCATCCTTTCGGTTAACAGCCGAACGCGCTAACCAATTGCGCCACAGAGACTACATTGCACACATCACTACCAAAGACTGAACAGGGAGATCACCTCTCCACAAATTGTTTTCATACTAGTTGAGCATTTTAAATCTGAATCGAAATAGTTTTGGGTGAAAGTTCTACTATTTGTACCAAAATGACTGCAAAAGATTGGTGCCATTTGTTTCAAAAAGCTTTATACTATATAACTGCATAACATGTACATTTCATACAATGACACATTGTGACATAGCTCAGTTTACACAATGCTGCCCCCCTCCAAGTTCCAACTGTATACTGTATACCATTTTCACACAAAACGTATGTTTTCCTATACCTGTAAAGCCCCTTTGAATTGAAAAAGCATTCTCCGTCCCTGGGTGGGCTTGAACCACCATCCTTTCGGTTAACAGCCGAACGCGCTAACCAATTGCGCCACAGAGACTACATAGTGTTGCAGTGCACACATCACTAAAGACTGTACAGGGAGGCCACCTCGGCCCGCTCAGGCCCCCAGCACCGCCCACCCCCCATGTCTACTGTATATGTCAAAATGTCCTTGAGCAAGACACTTAACTACTCCCTGGGTGCTGTGTTAATAGCACCGACTGCTATTGATACAATGATACAAGTAGTTATAGGTAAATAGTACAGAGGACGAATTCTCACTACAGTATGTGGAAATGTAGTGATAAATACTCCCAAACAACTAAAGGCGATTCAATTATTATTATTATTATTGTTATTATTATTATACAATATCTTGGGTTTTTCCACCTGCCTCCTCTCTTTAATTGTCAAAACTGAACTATGGATACGTTTAAACGATTTAACCACTTTCAACCCAGTGTCCGCATTTCAGTCATTATACACAAAAATAATCAATTATTATTTATTTTTTTTAAGCAAAAAAAGTTAGTCTCTCTTACCCTCACTGTCGTCATTGCTCTGTCGGCCCCCTCTGCTGGGGCCCCTCCTGGCCCCTCCCAGCTGCTCTTGTTCCTGCTGTTGCTGCTGCTGTTGCTGCTGCCGGCGAGCTATCTTCTTCATCTGACATAAGCACATGTTAGTTTTTCTTTTTAAATCACTTCCCAAAATCCATTGTTGTAGCCTACGTAGCTTTTAATTAACCATTTTGGGCGGGAACCCCTTTTGGTGTTTTAACTAAGCATTATGTTATACTTTAGCTATTTTTTTTAAAATCGTAAAAATGCGGCACAAATCTTTGAATATATATTCTTTCAGAGCCAACGTTTTTTTATTTCGACGTCAGGCCTAAATGGGTTAAGTGATGCTCTGATTGTGTCCTATTGCTTTATTACACTTTATTACACTTACACTTCATTACACGTTGTGTGTTATATTCATTGTGTTTCATGTTTACAATTGAATATTGTATGTCTTTGACTGTAAAGAACTTTGTAACTCTATAATAATAATACTATTATATATATTATATGATCTCTAGGAATATGTAGTGCATCTAACCTTTGCTCTCTGGTTTTGAAACCACACCTGCACGACTCGCACTGTCAGCCCCGTCTCTGCGGCCAGTGTCTCTCTCACCTGCAGTTGAAAGACAAACGACTTGATGGTAATAACCTACAGCAGTGGTTCCTACAATAACTGATTGTATGGATCAGTAAATATCCAGTTTGATAACCTTTAGTATGAATTGTATTTAATGATTACTTTTATTTCAAAACTTTAAAGAAAATATTATACAATTGTGATATGGCATAAGTGGTCTGTAAACATAAATATCGGATCGGATAAAAATCAGTATCGGCAGATACTCAAAATCAAATCGGAGCAAAAAACGTGATTGGGACATCCCTAATTGTGATGCAGCTCATTGTGAGCCTGTAGATTGGCTATTTTCACTGTCGAAATAGGACATTGGAGATTAATTCATCATGTATTTTAATAAGTTTAAGTAACGGGACGATGCCAAAGTTCTCTTTTGGGGCTCAAACTGAAAAGTTTAGGAAGCCTGCCCTACAGCCTATGAAGAGTAGAAAAATATGCTGGCATTGCTCACCTTCCGGCACGGCTTAGAGGACACTTCAAAGGATGCCTTGAAAGCACGCCGTTGTTGGGTGGTCAGGATGGTCCGTGGTCTTTTGGATCGCTTGTGTTCCTTCCCTTCTTCACCAGCCTTCCCACCTCCAGAGCCCCCTCCACCGTCCTCATCCTCACTTTTAACTGAGTGAAACGGACACATAAATATCACATTCAGGACGGTCACAATTTAAATTCCGAGGCTGACTGAGGAAATCTAGGCAGAGAAAATGGAAACATCGAGGATTAAACACTTAAACCACAGCATCTGTATTCTTGGGGAAACGAATATATAGCAGATCTATGTTCTATTTTCAGTGAAGATATTTAATGTAGAGGGAAAACAGAAACGTTTCTAGCATAGAGCCCTGAGGGACTCTGGTCAACCATGTATGGCATTTAAAAGTGGTTAAGTTGCCCTGGAGCGATGTACTTAAGAACTCCAGTGAAGCTGCTCTGCTGCCAACAGCAGAACAATTTAGTCCATATTGGGATTCCCAGAGGAGGGAATGTGTGAAACTGAATAGCAGGCATGTTGTGTGTGTCCATATACCCTGGAAAATACTCAAGAGGTTCAGCAGGGCAAGTACAACTATCATAAATTAACTTAAACTGGGCTTGGACCTCTCTGTTACTTCAGTGGTTTTCAACCGTATTCATGTCAAGGTCTATTATTTATTTGGCATTTGAGCCACAGACCAACGTCAGACCATACACCATTTGAAGAGTCTCTTAGACCCAAGACTTAGAATATTTTGTCATCGTTGGATCAGACTTTGACCACAATTCCATGCTGTATTGATGTGGTACCATAGGAGAGATAACAGGCAAACGTTGATCCAAATAACAATTCTTCTATACAGCCCTCATCTTACATAGCATAAAATGAAACCTGGTTTAATTTTACACTCTTGAGAGTTAAAGATCTATAAGCGTCCATTTGGTTACTAACTCTCCATCATTTACAGTAGCTGGGGACAACCTGCATTGGAACTCCCTCAACAAGGACCACTGCAGCGTTACCTGATTCAGTCGGCGTGGGACTGATGGCGGCCAGCATCTCCCTCTCCTTCTCGTAGTCGACGCGGCACAGCAGCTGGCCCTCCTTCAGCACAAACTCGTCGCCTCTCTGCAGGCGGCGCTCGCACTCGCAGCAGCTGAAGCAGCCCAGGTGGTACACCTGCCCCAGCACGCGCATGATCAGCTCTGAGCGCCCGATCACCTGTAGGCACGCACTGCACTTCCTCACAAACAGCCTGCGGACGGACGCACACACAGGAGTCAACTCTGACGGCTTCCTTTTTTCAATGACGAAAACAAAATAAGAAGTAAATGAAAACTAAGCTACGATGACTAAAACTAGACACTAAATATCCTGATATCTTGTTAACAAATAAAAACTAGGCTACAATGTTAGGGAGGGACTAGTGGAGAACAGAAGAGATCCAGTAGAACTAAGACAAATCATTGTATGCCTGGTTGGTTGTATGCAGGTGTCACTATCCGGAAATAGCTGATGAGTATAAATCAAGCATTTCATTCAACGCCACCAAAATACTAAAAACTAAATGGAATTTTATTCAAAAGACTATGACTACAACTAAATCAACATCTGCTGCCAAAATCAGAAAAAGAACACAAAAACAAACTGGATGTGTGTGACAAAACACAGCAGAGATGGAGAAAGCACTTTTTAACAAATTTACTCTTGTGTCGAATGCTTGGGGATATAGCCAGTTAATTCAAGGTCATATAAACCACCAACTCTGCACAACACACATTGTTAATTACAAGTTGTCAGTATTGTGGAATTATTTATGTTCATCCCCTCTAACAACAGCAGGTGGCAGTAGTTAACCATTGATGGAGGAGCTATACCTGTCATGACATGTTCACCCATAATACTTGCATGTGGCGATCTAAAGCAGTGGTAATATGTATTTGGCATATTAAAATATTTTGTGCCAGGGATCCCCCATACAAGATTTGTATTTTTTAAATGTTTCAAAAGTATTCAAAATTCTTTCTTGAAGATTTCTTTGAAAATAGCAGATTTCCAAGCTCACAGTTCGTTGCGATGCAAGACATCATTGTGAGCTCGTAGATCAGCTATTTTCAAATAGCCAATGTATATACTGTCACATTTTTTAAGTGGAAAAACAGATTTTGAATGATGCTATATTAACTAATATAATAACCCCCCGTCCCCCGTCCCCCACACACACACACACACACACACACACACACACACACACACACACACGGACCCCTGGGGGTCTCCGGACCCCAACCTTGAGAACTAAAGCGCAGGTTGAACAAAGTTTCACATTTTCTCCACTTTCATAACAGACTAATTTCCACGGTCCATTGGTCATCTCCCCCCATGATCACTTTCTCCCTTTGTCCCTCTTATCTCTCCTCCTGTGAGATGTTATAGCCCTTAAATTTATCTCCCGCCTCGCCATCTTTTCACATCCTCATTTCCATTCAGTAGGCCGGAGAGACACTGCCACTAAATTCCTCTCAAATCCCTGTTCTCTCACTTGCTTCCCTCCCCCTCCCTCCGTGGCATTTTCTGCCAGCATTCCCAGTTCTCCCTCACGCCCTCCCAGCCCGCCTCCCCAGTTCACTGAAACTAATAAAGACAGGATTAATTAGATTGTTGTTTAAACAGTGCGATGGCCAGACAGACGCTGTAAACTCATAACCAGGGATTGAGGATAGCATGGGGTTAATCTCTCGCCTCTCTCTTATGCACACACACAAACACACACACACACACACACACACACACACACACACACACACACACACACACACACACACACACACACACACACACACACACACACACACACACACACACACACACACACACACACAACGCACATACATACATACATAAAGTCACGTAAGCATACACACAATCACATATACCGTGACACATATACAGATATTGTCTGGTTACCCAGGGCAACAATACCCTATGCTATCCTCGTACCTGTGTGAGTACAATACATCTGCAACACACCTGCCATGAGTACATATTGATATCGAGGAAGCTTTGGTCTATTGGAGCATCACATATCACATCAACCAGACGATTTTGGAAGACAGTCAGAGGATAGATGTAAAATTCAAAAGATACTTAAGTTGGCAGGTGGGACAATGTGCAGAAAATAATAAGCGAAACCTGAAGGGAAAGAGAGAGGGGATGGATAACGGGGGAGCGGGGTGAGAGGGGTGGGGCGGAGGACACAAGTGTTGATGCTCCCTGACTGAGTGATAGGAAGGTGTTGCTGCCCAAATCTGGAGAGCAGAGAAGGAGCCAGGTCTGCACATTAGAGCCCCTAATCTGTGATTCTGTCCCAAACGCAGCTGCTGCGGCTAATCTCTATCAATCCATCTGCCAAACGCTCCCCAAATTCCCCAAATGACAGTGTCGCTAACTTAACATCATAACACAAACACAGGCATCGCAGTAGGCAAACAAATCTGTTATGGTACTGTATATGTACTGTATGTGCATTCTACTTCACCTTCATGCTTATAATATTCTGTGGAAGCACAGCATCACATTTTCATCAGTTTTTGCTTAGTTGTACACAAGGTCATAGTAATGTATAACATGTCCCATTTCATCCACTAGCGCCAACAAAAGATCATCATTTCAGTCCTTTGCTCCGCCTCCATGCCTATAGTTACAACCGCATACCTCGACTCAACTACTACTCGCATCACAAACTCATTTCTGCTCACAGTGAAAACATACAACAGTATACGCTCTTGAAAGTAGACTAATAACACTGGCTTTTGACTAGCCCTTTCCTTAATCGGAGTGTGCACAGCGCAGTGAGAATTTACTCAACATGGCAAATGAAGGTAACTTGGGGCAACTGTCGCAGAGGGGGGTCTGTAAGTAGATCAGTCTAATCCTTCTAATAGAAGTATCATTCACACTGGCCGGGGGATATAGCTCTCAATAAATCACAATGGACATAATGGTTTAACCATTTGCTGAGCAGCTAAGCCACACGACAGAGGTAAATTTGGCCACAATGCCAAGTTTAAACAGTCTACTCAGAGACAACCTCCTGTTGGCTTACTTTATGATTCAATATTTATATTTTAGAAGTTAAACCACTATATCTTTTTTATTGGATTGTAGTCAATAATCATTGTCTGAATAATGTGTTTGGACATTCTCATTTAAATTGCACATTGGCAGAGCCATTGAACATGCTAATGTTCAATCTTAATGTTGGTTCATTCAATTCTAGATGAATCTAGGTTAGTTCAATTAATGTATAAGACCATGAGGTGGCACATGGGAAAAGGGGATTTGTCTTGTTTTGTTTTGTTTGCCAAGGTGTCTGCGAGGACATCTTCACGTGGACATTACTTGTGGTGGCTATTCATTTCATGAAGTGATATGATCTGTACCAAGCATCCCTGTTCTTGGCCATAAATAGCAGATCTACAAGCTCACAACAGGTCATAACATGTCGGCTGGCTGTTTTAAGCACAGAGCCGACCCCAGTCAACTAAGTAAGCCTAGTTGTTTACTACCGTAAGTATAGAGGGTTTTAACTTTTAACCCATTCAGACCTAAAACCTAACCTAACCACCTAAAACACCTGACCTATAAGTTTTCTGAAAACCTTCCAAAACAAATAAAAAAATGATGACATAGCTATTTATCAGGTGAAACAAGCACTGTCTCCGTTTCTTTTCTTTTTTCCTGCTCTCCAAGTAAGCTCATAACATTAGCCAGTGTTATCAGACGCTCCGTGTTATAGCTTAGGAGACAGCCAATCATGACTAGGTTGCTACCACGCGATTGGCTGGTGGAGTTTCAGAGTATGTGGTCAGACTCCCATTGACTTAGGTGGCGTTTCAGAGTATGCATGGGGTCAGACTCCCATTGGCTTAGGGGGCAATCAATCATGACTAGGTCACAAATAAAAACGGGCCTGTTGCAGGTTGACGTAAATGCTAGGGCTACATGTGTATAGCAACAACTAATGACACAGAGGTAGCTCCCGGATTGAAAGGTATAACAACATATACTGTAGGTTCCAACAGGTCTAAATATCAAAGAGAGTCTCCAGAGTCAAAGCATTCAAACGGGTGTCAACCAGTACAGATCTATGGCCAGATTCAGTCACAACTGGTGAATCTGAATCTGGTGATGATGGGGGGAGCAAAGGGTATGAGACCCCAGATTAAAAGATTGAAGTTGGAGAAGCTTGGAAGTAAAGTGGGTGATGTACAGAAACAGATATGTGGTGAGTTTTGTCAGCTCATTCCTCTGCTCATGTTGTATTGTCTGCGTGTACAGTAAGTCACAGGACCACGTGGCTCTGACCTAGGCCTATAACATATGTTGTGTGCGTGTGTGTGTACATTTATTATATTTTATGTGTACAGTATACATACTGTACACGCGCACGCATGCATGCACGCACGCACGCACACACACACACACACACTCTGCACATTTTCACCATTTGCTTTCATGATGAAATGATTACTCTACCGTCTACCCGATCTGAGCAAATTCAGGATCATCCAGACCAATGTCCATTAAAACATACAATGCTGTTCTAATTATTCTGGGAATGTCATATGATCCCATCTCTATTTTGACAGGAGCACATGCAGCGCTCTTTGTTTTCTCTCGTTTGGATTTTGTTGTATCAAAGAAAGAAAAACAATTAGACTATAGACCTATACAATATTTTGTAATCTAACGTTCTTAATTAATAAAACAGATTTGACAAAAAAAATAAACATACAATGTAATGTGGAGACCCACCAGAAAGAAGCCTGTCATTCATTTCTGTGTGTACTTTTAGGATAGAGTGCTGTTTGTCAATGTCAAGTGTATTGTGACTATAGGAATATAATGAGGTGTTTGTTCATATGTATATAGTGATAGGTAGGTATACAGTAGGTTCAATCCGAGAACTTACCTATAGTGGCTCACATTGCCACTAAAAGTATGGCAAATGAAGGGCTACTTACGACTGCACTGACATTATAAGCGCAAAATGATATATCATGCAGGAATGCATGCGAAAAGTACAAATGGTATGTAACAATCTTACTTTTAAGTTGCGTTGTGTTTAGAATCCATTTCTTAAGTGTGTGTGCGTGTCTGTGTGTGTGTGTGTGTGTGTGTGTGTGTGTGTGTGTGTATGTGGGGGGCGTGCGTGCGTGCGTGCGTGCGTGCGTGCGTGCGTGCGTGTGTGTGTGTGTGTGTGTGCTTGCAGCGGATATTGCTCTGTGAAGCAAAATGGCTCAGAGCCAGGGTTCTGTAATCACATCATCTCCTTTTATTAAATCTCACTGCACTGCTTCTGTGTTATTAAAATCTCCCAGCATTCCCCACGATACGTGCTACCCTTGCCACTACACACACATGCACGCGTACGCGTGAGTGCACACACGCACGCGAGCACACACGCACACGCACAGGTGTATATACAGTCACACGCACAATTGCACACTTATGTGAACAGTATATATAAACACTGATAAGGTGCATGGTGACAAACATCAATAAAACATCAATAAATTGCTGACAGATGTTGTCATTTGTTTATCTATGGCTGAATGTGGACCCTGGCCGTTCATGCATCATCATTCGATTATCACAAACAGTCTTCTTCCTACCAATCGTAATCTCCAACAATGGCTGTGAAACCAGACACAACTGTCATTGTTGATTTAGTTATATAATCTCTATCATCTTGATTTAATATAGAAAATAGAAAATATGTACAGTACTGGTATAGACTCACATTATTAGTTACCATAATGGTCCGATTATGGCTGGGAACGGGACGATGATCCTTATTATCGTTTATCGTCATAAAAAAATCGCTCACAATAATTGCATCGCAGAGATAGTCATTTATCGTGAAATTGTCTTCCGTCAAACGCTATGCCCGGCAGGGGTGCCCAAAAGGTAGATTGCGATCTACCAGTAGATCACAAAGGCTGTGTAGGTAGATCACAGCATGGCATGGTCCTAAACATATATTTAAAAACATTGGGAAAACATTGGAATCGGACATTTGACATTTGTCAGTAGCATTACAAAGTTATATACAAAAACACCCTACCAATTCCATTTCCCCTCTATTTCCCCATTCCAAGTGTCTTTGTGTTATGTCTTGCTGTATGTAACGCCAGCGACGCTATTCCAAAGCTCCCTCGGGTACATTTTTAAACACATTTCAGCAATGGGATCATATTTTTTCTGCTGGGTAGATCTTGTTGAGCTGGTCATTTTGAAAGTGGCTTACAAGTCAAAAAAGTGTGGGCACCCCTAGCGGCTAGGGTGAATTAACTGTTGTTGAGCTGCAAATTCAGCACCACTTAAACCCTCCATACTTGATAAAACAGACCTGTAAAGAGTGCATTTGGTACGCTCTTATTTCATTTAACACAAATCGATTAGTCACAAATAGCAGATCTACAAGCTCACAACGCAGTGCAACGCAACACGCTGTGAGCTTGTAGATCTGCTGTTTTGGGGTTCAAGTGGTTGACAAAAGTGCCATAAAAATAAAAATAAAAACATGTTTTAAGCACATTTTGGTTATCGCGATAATATCGTTAATCACAATCATTTTAGCCACAATAATCTTGACATGTCATTTTCTATCGTCCCATCCCTAGTTCTGGCTGGAGAAGACACTGTAAGGATGCTGATTCTCACAGTTATACAGTTACTGGAGAAGACACTGTAAGGATGCTGATTCTCACAGTTATACAGTTACTTGGCACGGCTCGAATTGTAAAAAGGTTCTGAGAGCAACTCTACATGGGATCAGGGCCGGGAGACTCCAGCCCTCTTTTGTGACAGCATATGATATTACAAGATCACATGCAATATACCTGTGTAAAGTATCAACAAAAAAACGGCATGACAAGTGTGTGTGTGTGTGTGTGTGTGTGTGTGTGTGTGTGTGTGTGCGTGTGTGTGTGTGTGTGTGTGTGCGCGCGCACGCATCTGTGCGTGCGTGATTCTGTGTGTCACTTACACCTGATGCTAAGAAGAATGAATGCTATGTGTGGGGATATGGATGAGTATGCGCGCGTGTGTGTGTGTGTGTGTGTGTGTGTGTGTGTGTGTGTGTGTGTGCGTGTGCGTGCGTGCGTGCGTGCACATGCATGCATGCACGAGTGTGTGCGTGTATGTGCGCGGCTGCATGCGCCCGTGTGTGTGTGTGTGTTAGTTTAGATAAAACAGTTAATCCCCAGGCCACCAGAACGCAATATCCTGTCTGCCCGTTTCTCATTTCCTGTCTCTCTCTGGCGGAGCGGGATGCGGCGGGGAGGGGGTGGATGGTGTTCTAGTAGTGGGGGACAGCGGGGAGGGGGTGGGATGGTGTTGTAGCGGGGGACAGCGGGACCCGTTGCCCCAGAAACAGGAGATACAGCCACCCTATTCGAGAATGTCTACGCTGCTCTCCGTATCTCTCCTTCTCTGCTCCAGCCCCCATTCTCTCCCTCTCTCTCCCTCTCTCTCTCCCTTTTTTTGTTGCTCTTCTTTTATTATCTCAGATTTAATAAAGGCAAGGCGCGCAGCTTGTTCTGCCATGAAACATTTATTAGCTGTCTGTAATGAAATTGTTGTGGGGGTGGAAAGATGATGGGAACTCATCACACATTATGCAAAAAAAAAAAGAAAAGAAGAAACAGTGGCAATATTACCGGGGGGTGTTGGGGGGTTACAATACACACCACTCCTCACACCGTCCTCCCTGATGTTGCTTCCCCCCCCCCCCCCCCCAAAAAAACCCCTCTCAGACACCTCTCGTTCATCCATCCTTTCTTCAAACGATACACGAGTGTAAGCTTCCCCTGTGTTCCCTCATTCCTATCATAAAAACTCCATCTCTTCTTCTTTCTGTTGTTTTATCATAGTAGAAGAATATATATTTTAATATCTAGCTCTATCGCTCTGGTTCTTTCATTTCCAGTCCAGAAAAAGGGTGATTTACAGTTGTCTGCCGGTGTCGTGCAGCAATGAAGTTCACAACAAGTTACGCTATGACACGTTGGTTGTATTGTGAGTTTGCACGCTCCAGATCTGCTTTTTCCTGTGTGTGTGTAAAGGCAAAAGTATAAGTTTGACACACATCTCTACATCATCTGGTGAAAGGGGGAGGTCATTTGTGGTTGAGAGGGGACCAGACCATTCGAAAGTTTTAGAGCCACATTATATATAAAATATTATGTCTAGCCTCTCAGTATATGGATATATATGGCGTTGTGAGCATACTGTATCTCGGTGCCTGTGTGACTGTGCAGACTCCCTACAGACATCAGACAGCAGACTCTCAGGCTGAGCAGCCAAGACAAACGCACTATGGAACCGTATACCTTCCCTAAACTTGGGTTAGATTCAACACAGAGACAGCGCTCTTAATCATCTAAATAAATAAACGTCCAGTGGTTCAGCCTCGCTGCATAAAGCATGAGGTCCATAATGATCACTGCACTGCGAGCTACTCACGTCTAACTACCGTAATTATCTCACACAAAAGTGAGCGACATCCACGGCCACAATACTAGAGGGAGCGACAACGATCTGATACCGTCCAATAGAACAAACAAGGGTAACTTGAAGCTTCCTTCAAAACAGGCCTGAAAATCCATCTTTCATGCAGGGGGCCATTTCTCCCATAGAAAGGTGATGGCATTCATTCCCCCCCCCCCCCTCTTTTTGTGTTATTCTTTTAGCCCAATGTTAAATGTATGTATGACTGTAGCCCATGCTGTTTTGCATTTCTGTCTAATAAAGCATTCAATCAATCAATCAATCAATCAAAAGCAACCTATCACCATTCAGCCACGTGACGCTAATCAATGCTTTATACGTAGGCGATGAAGAGCTCTTCATCAACTCTTTGACTTCTCCCAAATAGCGCTTCTCTGCAGACCAGTGTCAGGCCTGTCATCACTGCAAGAACAGGACCATAGGTAATTAGCGCTGTACCCCAATCAGCCCACACCATCAGCACACCCCCCCCATCCCAAGACACAAAGAGCCGCTTGGTGGGGACAGTGGGGGCGCGATTAAGAGAAAACGAGGGATAAACAGAGAGATAAACTGATTGGTGTCATCGCCGCTATCAATCTCAACAAGAAGGAAATGAGGTTTGGAATAGAGAAATATTATTACAAAGCAGACAGTGATGAACGAGGTAATGGGGGAGACAAAAGGTGGGGTGAGGATGGGTGGGGAGGGGTAGGACTAGGAAGACGTGATCTCTATCCTAAATCCCAGTGTTTTATAGCAGCAGCACTCTGACTGTCTGACATGCACACGCATGCACACACGCACAGTGTTTGTTACTACTATACTTGTGAGGACAACACCTACACCTAACATCAATTGCACATCATTTGTACCTTTTTGTGCCATTTTGACCATAAACCTAAAGCCTTATACTTATAGCATGCACACCGATGTCTTGCACCAAAAACACCGATCTACAAGCTCACACTGCAACATGCTGCAGGGCGTTGAGACGGGTTTTGAGCTTGTAGATCTGCTATTTTGATGTGGCGCAGCCACCATTGCTGTTCAGCAATGTGTGTCCCTTTGTATGTCTGTATGTATGTGACAAAGTGGCGCTGTTGAGCTTCACACTGTGCACAAGTGCATGATGGGAAGCTGAGTGTTTTTAGCAGCCATTAAACGATTTCAGGTGTGACAGTACAGTACAGTAGACTCCACACGGACCACACGGTAACTCTGTCATTTCTCAACCGTTTCAGACGCAGGGCGGCTTGCCGGAACCAGGCCGGCACCCTGGGCACGTTCCTGTGGGTCTGGAAGTTCCGGGGACTCATTTGACACGGGTGTGATTTTTGTGTATGCATGCGCAGGGCCAGCAAGTGACAAAGTATAAATCTACCTAACCCTAACACATAAACCTAACTTGTAAATACATGATCCCTTAATACCCCAAACCCAACTGGACTGTTTTCAATTGTAAGCGTACCTCTTTTAACCATAAAACAATCATTTCTCTCGTGAGGACCATGTTAAAATGTCCTCTCTATTCCTCAAAGTCTATTATACATTTGGCCCACAAGTATAGTAATACAAGCACAAACAAACACACAGATGCACGCATGCACGCACACAAGCACACACACGCACCCACGCGCGCACACACCGTAACCTGAGAGAAAGAACTCTTGGCCCTTTGACTTTACACACAGACACACACGCATGCACGCACACACATACACTGACACACACAGCAGTTAGGTAAGCAAAAGTGACTCTGTGCTGTGACTGTGGGGGTCTTTCTCTGTAGAGACATAGGGGTTGTAAAGCCAGACATGGCCTCAGAGCCCTTCATCCCACAGAGTGATGCATTAAAGCAGGGGTTTGGAAAACATCCACTCAGTGACCTGCATGGCTCACACAGTTTAGAGGTGGTCTGCATGGAGGCTTATGAGAAGAAGCCCGCCGACCCCCATAGAGCCTGCATGACTACCATCAACTCTGACCATAGAGCCTGGCTACCGTTAACTCTGACCATAGAGCCTGGCTAACGTCAACTCTGACCATAGAGCCTGCATGGCTACCGTTAACTCTGACCATAGAGCCTGCATGGCTACCATTAACTCTGACCATAGAGCCTGCATGGCTACCGTTAACTATGACCATAGAGCCTGGCTACCGTAAACTCTGACCATAGAGCCTGCATGGCTACCGTAAACTCTGACCATAGAGCCTGCATGGCTACCGTTAACTCTGACCATAGAGCCTGCATGGCTACCATTAACTCTGACCATAGAGCCTGCATGGCTACCGTTAACTCTGACCATAGAGCCTGCATGGCTACCGTTAACTCTGACCATAGAGCCTGGCTACCGTTAACTCTGACCATAGAGCCTGCATGGCTACCGTTAACTCTGACCATAGAGCCTGGCTACCGTTAACTCTGACCATAGAGCCTGGCTACCGTTAACTCTGACCATAGAGCCTGGCTACCGTTAACTCTGACCATAGAGCCTGGCTACCGTTAACTCTGACCATAGAGCCTGGCTACCGTTAACTCTGACCATAGAGCCTGGCTACCGTTAACTCTGACCATAGAGCCTGCATGGCTACCGTTAACTCTGACCATAGAGCCTGCATGGCTACCGTTAACTCTGACCATAGAGCCTGGCTACCGTTAACTCTGACCATAGAGCCTGCATGGCTACCGTTAACTCTGACCATAGGGCCTGCATGGCTACCGTTAACTCTGACCATAGAGCCTGCATGGCTACCGTTAACTCTGACCATAGAGCCTGCATGGCTACCGTTAACTCTGACCATAGAGCCTGCATGGCTACCGTTAACTCTGACCATAGGGCCTGCATGGCTACCGTTAACTCTGACCATAGAGCCTGCATGGCTACCGTTAACTCTGACCATAGGGCCTGCATGGCTACCGTTAACTCTGACCATAGAGCCTGCATGGCTACCGTTAACTCTGACCATAGGGCCTGCATGGCTACCGTTAACTCTCGTTAACTCTGACCATAGAGCCTGCATGGCTACCGTTAACTCTGACCATAGGGCCTGCATGGCTACCGTTAACTCTGACCATAGAGCCTGCATGGCTACCGTTAACTCTGACCATAGGGCCTGCATGGCTACCGTTAACTCTGACCATAGGGCCTGCATGGCTACCGTTAACTCTGACCATAGAGCCTGCATGGCTACCATTAACTCTGACCATAGAGCCTGCATGGCTACCGTTAACTCTGACCATAGAGCCTGCATGGCTACCATTAACTCTGACCATAGGGCCTGCATGGCTACCGTTAACTCTGACCATAGAGCCTGCATGGCTACCATTAACTCTGACCATAGAGCCTGCATGGCTACCGTTAACTCTGACCATAGAGCCTGCATGGCTACCTTCAACTTCAACCTACTTTCCACCACGACCAGTGGTGGAAAGTAACTAAGTGCTGTACTCAAGTACAATTTTGTATTTCCAATTTCAAATACTTTTACCTCTACTCCACTATACATCTCAGATCCAAATATTGTACTTTTACTCAACTACATTTATTTGAAAAATGTATACCGTAGTTACTTTGTAGATTTTGATTAAAATTACAAAAAGAATACACCACTTCTTATTCTTCTGCATTGTGAGCTTGTAGATCGGCTATTTTCCAAATGATTTTTATACATTTGAAAACTTAAAACGGTGTATTCTGCATAATAAGTACTTTTACTTTTGGTACTTTAAGTACATTTTGATGACTTTTGTACTTTTACTCAGGTAATTCTATATTGAAGTATTGATACTTTTACTTTTTTGAGTACTTTTTCCACCACTGGATGTACAGGCACTGTTGACCAGGGCACACAAGGCTCATGGCTCAGTTAACAACCAACAACCATTATGTCTATAACACTAAACAAGATCAACATGTGTGTGTGTGGGTGTGTGTGCGTGCATGGCTGAGTGCGTGTGTGTGCAACTGTGCATGCGTGTGCGTGAGTGTGAGACACAGGAGGAACACACCCATGGCTGCCAGTACCACTACAACACATGCCCTATCTGCAATACAACATGTGGCTCCAGGATAGGACTCTTTAGTACGAACGCACCGTTAAAGGGCCACTTCATCCCTTTTGCAACCAGATCTTATTTTAATGATGTTTGGGAGACAAGAAACACTTTCCTGGGGTTTTTATGTGGCTAATTTGTGTTTTTAGATATTTCAGTATTTCAAAGTGTCCATGGGCTCCATGATGTAATGGACACTGGGCTCACTTATTTCCTGGACTACATGTTGTCTCAATCAGACAGCCCTCCCCCTATCTACAAGGAGGAGCAGTGGACCAAAGCATTATGGGAATACACTTTGAAATTCTGAAATATCTAAAAACACAAATTACCCACATAAAACCCCCCAGGAAAGTGTTTCTTGTCTCCCAAACATCATTAAAATAAGATCTGGTTGCAAAAGGGGTGAAGTGGCCCTTTAAGAACATAAGTGGACGTCATCATCGGATTTGATGGACAACCACAAGAAAGCGTGTGTTTGCGTGCGTGTGTGTGTGTGTGTGTGTGTGTGTGTGTGTGTGTGTGTGTGTGTGTGTGTGTGTGTGTGTGTGTGTGTGTGTGTGTGTACAATAAATGATGATCAGCAATTCAGGGAACCAGACACCATCGATTTTCGGTATCTAGGGAATAGATGAGATCAGTCGAGTATTTTGAACCAAATTTGAATTTGATTATAATGTAGCTTTTAATATAAGATCAAAAAGATTGTATGGTTTGACATGCAACCTCTTTTGCCATCTACCCCAGAAAGAATTTTGCAATATACAGTACCAGTATATATTATTTTTTAAAGTGTTCTGGTCCAAAAGTCAAACATAGTTTTTGTGAGGGTATAAAATGTAATTCATCCACAATCTTTAATAAGTAGTACTCTATATTTTGAATTCATTTTGCAGCACAATAATAAGATAAAAGTCAATAGGATGCGGATGCCTATTTTTTAGGTCATAGCCTACTCTCAAAGATGTTGACTATATTATGTGAATCACTGATAGGAGTCAAATGACAACAACGTACGTCAAATAAACAGCAGTGTTCACATAGTTCCACCGCTGTGTGTGCGTTACCCTAGCATGGGGTTAGCTCCACAACTGTGTGTGCATTGCCCTAGCATGGCGTTGGGCTTGTTTTGAGTTAAGGAGAGGCGGTCTGCCTGTCTGTGAGTGTGTGGGTTTGGGTGATGTAACGAAAGCAAAGTATAAACGTGAAAATATTTGGACAAGCCCGAGATATATTGCAGGAGGAGGAAGTCATGAACTACAGCTCAGCATGTGCCAGGCGACTGGATGGAAGTATACACTACACGCGTTCAGCTACTTCATCCAATCGCTCTTCAAAGTTAAATTTGACAATTAGACATATTTTGTGGCTGACGTCCAAGTGGGGGTCAATCTACTATTGTCAGTTAGCTTCTGTCCCTCTGCTAATTCAGTCAGCTGTTGCCAATTAGGAAGAACAATAGGAGTCCCTATTTTGGGCATGTCATTATAGGTTGGAAATATAATAATTATTATATACACGCACGCAACCAACCACACACACACACACACACACACACACACACACACACACACACACACACACACAAAACAATTCTAATGGGAAATTCTAAACATTTCAGAAAAAAATACATCAGCAAAAATAGAATATTATACTGTAGCTTGTTGATGGGCTATTTTCGCTATTCATTGTGCAACAAAGTACATATAGGGCTGAAGCGGTTAAGAAGACGGAAAAAATATATGCCCCATAAATTCACACATATTTCATATAAATTCTCATACACACACATTCCAAATTCTTGAGCATGGCTCCCCTTATCCGTTACAGTACACACACCTGCTGTAGAGGGGAGGAGTGTGTGTGCATGCGTGCGTGCGTGCGCGCGTCAGCGTGCGAGCGTGTATGCGTGCGCTGATGGACAGACCGCAGGGACAACAAGGAGACATTGTTGCTGATCTGCTGCTGAAGGTCACGGGCAGCACTGTGTGCCAAGTCTGGCACAGAGATGCACAACAAGGCAGGCCTCCATATGCAACGTATAGGGGGCCAAATCAACACTATCGAATAAGACTTTCAATATATACTTATACATGATTATGATAGCCGGGTATACAATTACACGCTTTACGTTACATTTTGTATAGAGGGTATGCGCCATAGAGTATTAAAAGGATAGAGACTAAACTAGCGCGAAGCTCCGCCCCCTCCGCTATTCATGTCAGTGGAAGTTGCTCAGTGGCGTTTTGAAGCACCCGGAAGGCTGCCGGAAGTACCGTCTTTTCGCTGATTCAGCATTTCACTTCCGCATTTGGACACCAAATTTTGGTGTCCAAATGCGGAAGTCCACCCAGAGTGCACCTGGGCTTTACATTGGGCGCTCGGTTGCACGGGGTTTCCTCGTCAAGAATCCACGGGTCCGCCTGCAGTCCTTCCTCTTACCACTAGGGCCCAGCGCTTCAACATTGGAGTGCATAGCTGGCCCCTTGGTATGCGCGTGACATCATCATCATACCCGGAAGTTATACGCCTATTGCCTACTTACTGAGTGGCAAAAAACTATACTTTCTGGCCTTGACAGCCCATACATCCAAACCGAAAAAGTCTTACTTGACTTTAAACAACATTAAATTCACTTTGTCACTCACTTTGCCACTCGATTTGCCATTCATGTTATGCATGCCATACCCTCAATAGGGCCAATAATGTCTGGTTGGAGATGTTTTCATTCACAGACATGAAAATTAACCCATTATTCTCATTTATAATATTGCAATATTTTGGCTATATTTTATTTTAATGTATTTATTTGTTTATTTATTTATTATTTCTCTCTCGCCCTCCCTCTCTCTCTCTCTCTCTCTCTCTCTGGCTCTCTCTCTCTATCCCCCTCCCCCCCCTCTCTCTCTGGCTCTCTCTCTCTCTGGCTCTCCCCCCCCCCCCCCCCTCTCTCTCTCTCTCTCTCTCTGGCTCTCTCTCCCCCCCGCCCCCCCCCTCTCTCTCTCTCTCTCTTCCAGATGTCAGGTGCAGTGGGAGAGTCTGACACTTTTCAAAACAATGATAACAAGCTGCAGGCTCGTCCTTCAGCCGTCTACCCCTGGAGCTCTCTATCGCCACAGGCGTGTGTGTGTGCACACTGTCTGTGGCATAGGGTCTGTCTGTGGCCATGGCCCAGCCATGCACAGTGCAGTGAGTGCACACTGCTAAAATGACCAAATATGGACGCTCGCGCGCAAACACGCACGTATACAATTCATGCGTGCGTCTGGCTAACTGAAAAACTCAAAATGGTATGCACGATATTCTGCCTGGCAGCCTGGACAAACGCTGGCCTGCTGCTGCGCGTCTGCCATGTGCTAAATGCTATCTCGGCTCGGCCCTTTGCGCTTGGCGTGTCGAATACAATAGCCTAAATGAATAACATAACAAGTTAAATTAGTATTGGCATTGGCAACCAGACTACCCTACCTGCTCGACTACCTACAGTTGACCAGCAGCTTTTACACTCTCCCAGACGGGGTTACGATTTGACATGTGTGTAGTGTTGTATCTCTTACTTCTCGTAGTCGTGTTTGCAGTAGAGCAGGCGGTCTCTGCAGTAACAGGTCCCGCTCAGCGCGCTCAGACACACGGCGCACTTCACGCACGACTCGTGCCACGAGCGCTCGTTCACTCTGAGCAGAAAGCGGTCGGCGATGGGAGACTCACAGCCCGCACACACCTCTCCTCCACCGCCGTACTCTGAACCTGCACCGCATCGCACCACACACACACACACACACACACACACACACACGAGGAGACAGGACAGTGAGTGGCACTTTTATGGTGGCATATGATGAGACTCATGAGATGATGAGAGCATAATACCGAACACTTATTTTTATCTATTCACAAAAATAATTGCCCAATATAGGCTATATGGATATGCATGCTATTGAGGCTATAGGCTACAGCTGATTGAGGCTATATAGGCTACAGCTGATTGAAAAATAAATATACCAAAAGGCCTGCTAAGACCAAATAGGTTTAGAGCCGCCTCTAATAGACTCGTTTTCCTTTAATAGACGAGTTAATTAAAGTTTTTAGATTTAAGTTTTTTATTGCCGAAAAGTGCATATAACCACATATTTGTATAGACGTAGGCCTACTGTACCTGTAGGCTACAGTAGCTGTATCTGTCAAAATGATAAAACGCACAAAAAAGATCGAGACGAGAGCTTATTTCCAATCAGTGTGATCCTTTTTGTGCAAAATGTGTAGTGTGAACGGACTGATAGTGCCATGTGTTTGTCACTCACTCACCGAATGGCGTTGAAGATGGAGGCTGTTGTTGCAGACATGACTGAGTCTCTTCTGTTTTCATCCCTTCTCTCCTTCCCTCACTGTGGTCGCTTTAAAAGGGCACAAAAAGGGGATATATTTTTCCCTCGACGCCACTTCACATATGGATTGAATGACCGCAATAATTCCTTATGAATTATAAGAAAGAAAATCAATAATGGAAGGAAGGAATACACACAAACGCACGCACGCAAACACACACACACACACACACACACACACTGTAGCCCCTGTCCTTTTGAAATAGATAAATAATAAATAGAAATCTTTAAAAATCTTGAATGTAGACCAATAAATTGATGTGGCAAATGTATCTTGAACACTGGTGTGTCGGTATGGGCCTTTGCTGATCTCGAAGTTAGTGGAACACCGTGATATGCGGGGGTATTATCAGTATAGGCCTATATTATCTGCCTTCAACTTGAAGTGAACAAGTTGAACATTTTGTTTATCTTGGTCAGAACTCAGAATTTAGAAACGAAATAAGAACAAAACACATGCAGCCTATTCGGAATTAGCCTATCTGGATCAACAACTGTTGGAATTAAACGCAATTCACTCAAGCACTGCATGCACAAGCCGAATGGGCCTATTTAAAAAAAGAAAAACAAACCTTCAGCAATTAATCGAAATTCTTATTAGAAACATTATTGATTATCGTGTGACATTTAAATGTATATTTAATATATTCAGATGAATATGCATAATTTATGGTAGGCTAATATGGAGTGGACTAGCCTATCAATGGATCTATTTACTGTAGTGTAGGCTAATATCACTAGCCTATACCAATGGATCTATTTACTGTAGTGTAGGCTAATATCAAAATGCATTTTCCCCCTATATGCTAAAATGTTACAGAACCTTATATTCCTGTTTTAATAAATGTATTTTTCCTATATGCTAAAATGTTACAGAACCTTATATTCCTGTTTTAATAAATGCATTTTTCCTATATGCTAAAATGTTATAGAACCTTATATTCCTGTTTTAATAACAATACATCTCAGATAATCACAGTTTTAGCCTACTCCTTTTTTTCCTCGAAATGACCAATTTACAATTAAGATAAATAATTGATGAGATATTTATTTTTCGTAGAATTACGTATAAACCAGATTCAGTGTCAGAAATATTGCTTTACACAGCTGGAGGGAAAATGTGTAATTGATCATTTCCTTAAATTAATTTATGTAAGAATTTCATACAGCTATTATTGTTTTCCTCACTTTAAAATGTAAAATTATTTGAAGGCATTTTATATCCAAACACTGGATGCATGTAGAAAAGTATAGGATATAACCCATTAAACTAAGCCAACCATAAGCCCAATAGCTGCAGGATATAAAATATTCTGTTAATATTAAATAATTTGTTAATTACGTTGGCACCTGTTAAAATCTTCATTGATAATGAAATGAAGAAACAAGACAACTGGCAGAATATTCTGGGGATACTGCATGGCAATATACTTTCTCGTTTGGGGTAGGGCTATGCCTCAATATATGCTGTTTGAAACGATTTTTATAACAAAAGCATCACATTGAGGTGAACTATACAAAAATACCTTTCACTAATCAAGATAATTTAACAAAAATATGACCGTTAAAACTTGGCCAAAATGTTTTAAAATCACATTGAAAACGAGATGTGTGAATTTAAAAGAAGTTATAGGTGACTTTATCGGTTGCACAACGAGCCAAATATAAACAAGATAAAGGCATTTGATTAGAGGCAATGTTCATATAAATTATAATAGAAAGTAAATAAAACATTATTCCGCATGTCTAATTGGGTTCTAATTGTTATAGATTATGTCTATAATCAATGAGATATAGGCCTATTCAATTTGTATAGTCTAAAAATCAACGTTATTTTTACACACACACACGAAAATCATGGTGACATGACATGACAAAATCTTCAATTTCGTGCCAAGAAAATAGCCATATAGACAAAATAATTAGAAATATATATTTTTTCCTTTTTCCCCCAAATAAACTAGTATAGTAAATAAAAAGCACAATGGTGTTGTAACAGACATTATCAAACTGTATGTAAAACATATCTTTCACTGGCACTGCATGCCAACCTGTTCATAGGTTCCGGTGAGCATGCCATACACGGACTGCATGGTCTGACTCATAGCTTACCTTGAGGTGAAACACACTCCTCCAGATATCTCGGTTGGCAGCATTAAAATGAGAGCAACTTTAGACCAGCAGTGAATAAAGAGACGCGCTTTCAACCCCCTTTTTTTATCCTCCTCTTTTCTTATTTCACACACTCCAGAGTGCCGACAACAAACCTAAAAGACAAATGGCATGTTGACAGACCACCAAACTATTGTCTATTGTCTTGTTCTCCGCGTCTGTTGCTCGGCATGCACGCAGCCCTGTTCTGTGCTCGCTGAGTTGGTTGTGCATAAACTGGGAGGGAGGAGGAGATGATGAGCTAAGAGGGAGGGAGAAGAGTTGGAAGATGATGAAGGAACATGAGAGATGATGCATCCATCCTACGTATTGATAGGACTAATATGAGAATGATCTCTTGCGTTTGTGTTGCACGCATATACGTTGGATATGTGCAGAAAGATAGATGGAGACTTATTATAGAAATAATAGCCTAGCTCTTGATGAACGTGAGAAATGGAACGATCCTCCTGGGAAACTATATACAGTGTTAGATCATTATGCAACATTTTTTATGATTAATTAGCAATTATCTAATTGTAGTGCAGTTTGCAATCTGAACAAAGGCACGCCGAGATTTTAGATACAAATGCATGGCCATTAGTCAAAACTGCTAGTTTATATGGGGAGCCACTTTACATTAAAATGGGAATAAATAAAGTACTTATGTCTGGCAGGAAAATATAGATACCCAAATTCACAGTTTAGAATTTCAAATAAAACGTTTGTTTGAATTCTACTGTTCCACTGTTTTCTTATTCAGCTTTAACACTGGGAGAACACTGCCACCCAGTGGCACACTTGCAACAATGCGCATACAGTTAGTTAAAGTAGTAATTATGTTTTATTCATAGAAGATAATTTCCCCGATTCTCAGCAATAAAACCATAAAACAGTTTTAAAAGCAGATGCATCCGTAGTATCAACTGGCAAACTTTTGAGAACAGTTCATAATAACTTAACACACATTTTGTAGGCTATTCGATTATTGGTCACATGATTTCAGTTTCAGTCAAATGCTGAGATTTCAGGAATAATATACATTTCAGTCATGAAACCTGTGTATTACTTGTAGCTGTAGCTGAATGTAAGTAAGTCTTTAAATTTATTAAGAGTATGAATCTAGCCATATCTGTGTGAAAATATTAATTTGGACTAGTGGTGCAAGAGTTAATCAAACCAATTGATTATACAAAATAATCAACAATCACTAATGTAATAAAACAATCGATTAATAATTGATCCCTGTTTTGGGCCTGTCATATAGGTGAACATTTAAAAAAAAAACTAGTGCAAATAGCAGAGCTACAATTGTAGATCAGCTAATTTCACTATTTCTAAACAACACTGTTGTGTGACAAAGCATAAAATATGGCTTATAGATTTCTTTCATTGATATTTAAAAGGTAAAAAATAAATATTTTCCCAAAAAACAGAATAATCACAAAACCAAAAAGGTAAATCCATAGTTGCAGCTTTAACAGTTAATTCTGTTGTTTCTGTCACATGATCACATCATGGTTCCAGGTGGCCTCAGACAAAGAGCTGGCCATGATCCTTCCCCCTCAGCTTTAAACCAGACAGGATGGTATGGGCACTCCGGGCCTGTTCAACAGGAAGTCTCCGTGGTGGTGGTGGTGGTGAGTGGCACAAAGCCCGTCCCTGTCCCACATTCTGTTTGTTGTTTGACTGATTCATGTTCAGATTAGCCTGTCGGCCGCACCGCGCCTCAGGAGCAGTCCTCTGTGTTGGAATGGATTGTGCTGCAGATGGAACCGGCGGCGATGACGTTGTAGATGTTGTGCCTAATCCCAGCGTACACTGCACAGCCTCGCGGGGGCGTGGCGGCAAAACTTCCACCTTGCCCTCTGCTCTGTTAGTCTGGTGGGTGGTCTCTGGGTGGGGGTTCAGTTTCCCTGGCTCTGGAGAGGAGCTACGGCTGCTGTCTGTGCTGTTCTCTGGGGCCCCAGCCATCCAGGGCTCTGCTCTTGGCTGCCTGGCACCCCCAGCAGGGCCTGATGGGTTGCAGTGTTGGGTTCCTGGGGTGGGGTGTTGTTGGTGGTAATAACGCACCACTGGTTGCCTGGAGAAGTAGTGATGTGGCTGGATCCCCAGAAGAGAGTCTGGCTCACCTATCGGACCGCCAGAAGCTCCCTTTACAACCAGGACTAAGAGGAGGAAGAGATGCAATATGACGCAAACCAAATGACTTCATACAACAACATACTTTATCTTACACACAACCACAACAATTGTTTTATTACCCTCCTTTCCCTAAAAGGATCACAATGGAAACAAGCCTCAAGGCTTAATTGTGTTTTTATCCTTTTTATATTAATTAATTTCAATTAAATGGCCAATCAATCAATCAATCAATCCTACTACTACTAATACAAAGATGACACGCAATAAAACTCCTGGGTGAAAAATTCTAATATGCATGCTGGCACAGGGTGGCATGAGCTGCAAACCTCCATAAGGAGCGGAAATGCCTTCCCTCCTCTCAGTGCAAGAGTATAGCTACCATAGAGTAGAAACCAACAGAAACCCAAATGACCATGAGTTTGTGAAACAGCACTGCCACCTTGGTTGTGTGTAATGTGGTACTGAGCTGGCACTTGTTTGTGATGCAGTCTCCTGCCTCAGAGGTTAGGCCTAATTGTTCTTGAATTCTTATTTGTAAACTTGGATGAAGTGGGGTTCATACCATAGAAACGGGTGAATAATTATTGTATATCATTACGTTTTACTCATATAAAAGCTTTGGTTTAAGTATGACATATTTTAATAATTAGTATGTCTGATGGCTCTGCTGGTGGTAACACATTACACACAGACAATATGTCGCTGCATTAGGGGCATGCCGGTCGCACATACATGTCAGAAGCATCAGCGTACCGTTCCCTTCCATGCTATGGCAATAATACATAATAGGTCCGAGAGTCCGGATGCGGAGAGCTGACATGTCGCAATCAGCGCATCTGAAGCATGGAGTTCAACATTGGTGTACTTTTGCCAACCAATAGGAACGAAGCACTTATTCCTATCATATATAGCTACCAAACAGAATGGGATACATTTCCTCTTATGACTTAATTGTTGTATTTACTATTTCTCCTATTTGTCTTCAATGATTTGTAAAGCAGCTGGTTGTTAATCACCAGGTCCCTTGGTGCTGTCTAATCTGGGTCACACAACCAGAATACAGACACGCAGAGGAAGGCCTAGGGCTAAAATGTGTCCATTCCATTTAAATGTGTTAGGCTACATACTTATTTGTGAGTGCTGATGACTTAATTTGCTATTTTTATGCCATTTGTGTAGGCACGCATCAGAGTTGAGGATGCCAGTTCACTTGTTTGAATAGCTACATTACTACCACGTCACACAAACGCAGCAAAAGTAGCAGATCCGCAAGCTCAAAACGTGGCACGAATATACACGTTTCGAGCTTGTAGATCTGCTACTTATTGCTGTTTTTGAAGGGACCTACTGAGTTACGCAAGCCTTCAGAGATGGGCCTATCTGTGATTTATGAAACCAATCACTTCAAAGCGTAATCTATAATCAGAGCGGCTCAATTAAAACAAATGCTCGAAGCGGAAAAGAAGAGACACAAGCAGCAATCAGCACGGCAAGCTTTACCGTTAATTACGTTTTGGTTCCTATGCTTCTCTTATGTAAAATAACATGGTTCAATAGAAAGGAAAACCACAAAAGAAAGGGTTCAAAGCAAAACTAAGGGTGAGAGCCTACAATTGACTTGACCCACAGCTTGCAACACCAATGATCTCTATGACCCGCCTACCTGCTCCCTCATTGGCTTCAGGGCTGAGCTGGTCCACTGCCTCATTGGATGAAGACTTGTCAGATATATAACCCTCGCTTGACTCTCTCTTGATTGCTCGACTCTGTGGGAATGACAGTCTGAGTATCAGTCTGGGCACACTTTAGCGGACAGCCGCGGACAGAAGAAGCTGTGTTTTACGTCATTTCCGAGTTTTTAGACTGGTGGATGGAAAAGAAGCTCTACCTCCGCGGCTGACTGGAGGAGAGCGTTTCCGGGAATCTGTCTGTCGCGGGAGTCAGCCGTGGAGGTGGAGCTTCTTTTCCATCCACCAGCTGTCTAAAAACTCGGAAATGACGTAAAACACAGCTTCTTCTGTCCACGGCTGTCCGCTAAAGTGTGCCCAGAGGGTCTAGGGACCAGGTGACAGCTTTGGAGTAACACATGGGGAAACTGAGTAGATTTGTGCAGACATTACTAGCTAGGAAATCCTACAGCCATTATTATGTAGGCTATAGACTGCATGATAGAGCATAACTACAGAGATGAGTCTGGAGCCAATCTAATAAACTCACATCACATTGTGTGATTCCACGCTTCACATTGTGATTCTGCTATTGTCACTCAATGTTGGACCTATTAGTATTCTATAGTCTATAGTCTATAGGGTCCATGTGGTTAAAAGAGCAGTCAGAGTTCATAGAGGCAGAGCAGCAGAAAAGCAGTGGTCAGTGTGTTAATCCTGACAGAATAAGAGCGGGCTAAGCCTCTGGCTGCCCCTATGGCCGTGCCAAGGTGCTTAAAACAAGCAGGAACTTTAATCACTACAAGCAGCTCGTGCAGCACTACTCTCTCTGTCCTGTGCATAGAGTATTCTGTCATCATTAAGACATTGTACATGACCATTAATTGTCACACAAATAATTGCGACCAACGGCAACGATTTCATTGTGTTTTGAACACTGGAACATTGTTGAGCATTAATAGTGGAAACAGTCGATCCACAAGCTCACAACGCGTCACACCACAATGGGTTGCGAGCTTGTGGATCTGCTATTTCCACTATTTATTTTACTATTTTTTCTTTTCAAAATGTATGACATTTTTTCAACATAGACGATTATGATGACGATTATTCAAAAGTAATTGCGACTATCTCAAATAATTGCAATTAGGCGATTATGTAATAATTGTGACAAGCCTAACTGTAGCTACTCCAACCTCATGCAGCAGTTAAATCAATATTAACACGCCGAATACGGGGTTATTTAATCCATTAAATCATAGCGCCCGGCGATTCATAGTAGCAAAGCACTTTTACCGACAGATCAAAACAGGGGGGGAACAGGCGCTCCCAGGCTGTGGAGCGATGCGATCGGCTTAACCTCCATCATTTTGATAAAACTTCGTCCTGGGCGCTGGGTTACTAATTGAAACTAAAGGGCGGTGAACTTCGTCCTGGGCGATCGGGGTGTTAACATATAAAATATAATAAATAACATAATTTAGGGCTTAATTAATTGAATAATTGCATATATCACAATATCAATAATAAAATCTATCCTTTACATTGCCCAGCCCTGATTGATTTAGTTTATTCTTACTTCTAGTGAGCGGGGCCGTTCTCTGGAGGACGCTCCGTGGTCGTGAGCAGAGGAGATCTCCAGGTGGGCGGAGGTTCGACGAGGCGGGGTGTCTGGAAGAGGGGCCGTGGGGGCCGGCGGAGGGTCCGTGTTGGCTCTCTTTCGGGGGCCAAACACCTGCTCCTGGTGCGTGACCAGGAACTCCACTATCGAGGCCTGGTAGCTGGTCTCCAGCAGGGCCACCATGTCTATGGACACTAGAGGGCGCAGGAGAGTCGGCCCGAACACGATGCCCAGATTCCCAGAAGTCATCTTGTTCTCCTCGTAGTGCTCTGACACTCTGTGAGGAAGAGGAGAAGCTGACATGAAGCGACTGTATGAAACTCTGTGAGGAAGAGGAGAAGCTGACATGAAGCGACTGTATGAAACTCTGTGAGGAAGAGGAGAAGCTGACATGAAGCGACTGTATGAAACTCTGTGAGGAAGAGGAGAAGCTGACATGAAGCGACTGTATGAAACTCTGTGAGGAAGAGGAGAAGCTGACATGAAGCGACTGTATAGAAGTGGTTCTCAAACATGTTCTCAACAAGTTGAATGATCCCTAAATGTATTTGGCCACGGACCCCACATTTTGTGCTAGGGACACAAAGAGAAGATCCATGATTTTACAAAATAATTTTAAAATAACCTACGGTATCTGCAAGCTCTCAATGTGTCATGATGCGACACTTGTGAGCTTGTAGATTGAACCCCTTGGGGGTTCCCCAGTCCTCAGACATCTTTTTTAGTGTATGTAGGAAATGTCAAGGGAAAGTTCCCATTTCATAAAAAATAAATCCAGACTCAGCTGAAGAACTCTCTTCAGTTTTTGTGAAAACCAATCAAATGCAGTTGGACATTTCAGCCCACCTGTGCAGGTGACACATCATGTGATGCAGTGTGCTGTAGCAGTACGTCGGGAGTCTCTCCAGCAGCTGTCGCAGGTTGAGAATGACCTCGTGCACCGACCTGGAAGTCTCCACCGTCTTGCCTATTCGGATGAAGTCGTTGTACAGGTCGAAGGTAAACAGGGGCTCTGGAAGCTGTGGGAGGGAAAAGACACAGATTAGCTCAGAATCAACATGACTTCATGACTTCAAGCACTGAGATAAATACTCAAATGAATGTTAAATCTGTTCCATTCCCCATGATTTAGAGTGAGCAAGCATATCATGGAAACAGTCTATAAGAACCTGATAGAGGGAATCTTGACTTTTAACATGGCAATGTGGTATGGCAATCTTAATGTAAAAGGAAGAAGCAATTGCTGCAGCAAATAGTGAACCTAGCCACAAAAATCTTTGGGAAGAGACAGAAACAATTACGTTGTATCTACAAGGAAGTACTTCGGAAAAAAAGATGTCAAGGCTTTATTTAATTTTTGGTTTATCTGTTTTAGTTCATTGAGTATTTTAGTTCTCTTTGTTTTTGTATTTTCTGTCTTCTGATTTGTTTATTTTAATATTGCTGTATTTGAATGTCTATTACATTGAAAACGAGGGCCTGCCCCTCAACTGTAGGCTACTCCGAGTTGAAATAAAGGATTAATTTATGATGATTAGTGTATACCTCCTTGAAGAAGTGCTTGAGGACAGAACTGACGTCATGGGGTGAGTGTTCCGACAGGTCCAAGTGGTCCCCTTGAGTCTCAAAGGCCTGGACCAGCCTCTGGACGCGAGGCTTCGACCCACTGACACGATACACTCCCTGGGAGAAAGATGGGAGGTTTACTGCTACTGTAGCTGTGCTTAACATCACTAACTGTTAGGCGTCTAATGCAATCAAATCTACAGCAGCCTGTTCTGCATACGTGGGTCAATAGCAGTGGTGGAAAGAATACTCTACATTTTTACTTAAGTAAAAGTATCAATACTCCAATGTAGAAGTACTCCGGAATACATCCGGAATTCAAAATTTACTTGAGTAAAAGTACAAATACTTCAAAATTACAAAAGGTACAGTGCTTGATTAAATGTACTTTACACCAGGGGTTCTCAACCTTTTTGGCCGGGGACCCCCAGAAATGCTTTGGCCATGTCTCGGGACCCCCGCCCCGCCCCCTCCCGACCCCCAATTTAAATGTACTGCTACAATAACCTTAATAATAGAGACAATACACCATAAATAAACACAATGAAACCAGATATAATCATTAGGGAAGGTGTATTCACATAGTACTATGTGTACTATACTGTATGTAAACTCTTAATTTCCATTTCCCAGCCATTCAGTTGCAAAATAATAATAATAATAAATAATTATTAAAGAGAACCCCTGCTTTACACCACCGTCAATAGTACCTGGACATCGAGAGCGCGGCTCTCGATTTCCTCCGTGCAGCGACGCACCACAAGGGGCACCTGGTGCCGGCTGTGCCGTAGCAGCATGGAAAGGCCCACGCCAAACAAGACCCCCTTCCTCTGTTCACACTCCATCTGACACACCTCCAGACACTTCCTGTGGACGGCCAGCGGACACTGACCACAGCAACAGAGAACGGAACAGAAAAACATTAAAAAAGAATGATCCTGTAATCCAATCTGTTTTCACAGATTGGTAATAAGTAAACCATCCATCTTTGAAAGGTTTTATATAGTGTGTTATATATCTCTCCTCTATGGCCTCCTACCTCCTCACACTCGATCCCGTTCACCACGATATAGTTGTCACACTGTTTGCACTTGACCATCTTGCTCTTCATCTTCCTCAGTCGGTGTGTCAGCGCGGCCCGGGATGGCGTGCGCACCTTGCTCCCCAAACCGTTGGCTTCCACGGAGGAATCCATGCTGTCTGAGAGCATGAGGAGACAGAGAAGGCACCATTATAAACTGTGTAGTAAAAGTATTTTTTGCAAATGCCTAAATCTTTACCAGTAGCCTATATTATTAAAACCCGGAAAACCTCTGTCATTTTAGATTTCTAACCACTTTAACCATTATTTTATACTTTGGATATTCAAGATATAGATCTGCTATTTTAGAAAAACGTGAAAATATGTGAAAATCTTTGAATATTTTGATTGAAGTGAAAATGTTTCTTTCCTTCTGGGGGTCCCTGGAACAAAATATTTTGAAATGGGGGCGACCAAATACATACAATTTTGGGGTTCCTTGACATTAAAACGTTTGAGAACAGTTTTAGGACTGTTTAGGATTTAGAAGACATCTGTAGAATCGGCCTCTGGTCTTAATGGGTCTTAAAAACAACAAACCAAACCAACCTGATTCAAGTACTGTTGCCATGTCCCGTTCATCCAGGTCTTCTGATGACATTGTCCCAGTGGACGGGGCTTTAGGCACCATCCTGATACAATGAGCTGGAGAGGGCCAATATAAAAGGTTTAGCACTCATTTATTTTAAAACACCGGCATTCACAAACACAATGTTTTGGCCATGCCGAACACTGTGGAGTGGAGCTTCGCTCTTCGCTCTTTCACACTGTATCATTATTATTGTTATTATCATAATTAGAGATGTCTGTATCGGTATCGGATCAGCTCTTATTTGGTCACATCGGGTCATATCGGTATCGGCAAATATGCCAGTCTAACAGATACGACACAGGGGTAACGGGTTGACACTATGGCAGGTAAATAAAATGTTGGGCCATGTGGAGTTTGCTTTGGAGTTGCCCAAACTGCAAGTGCACATTTGAGTGAGAAGTCTGCTATAAACACAACACAACACTAGTCCCGGTCGGTGGACTTCAAAATAAGATATTTTTTCTTTTTTTATTATTATATATATTCTCTGGTATCAGTATCGGCTAACACAGAAATTGTGGTATCGGATCGGAAACTAAATAAGTGTATCGGGACATCCCTAATTATAATGAGGACGAAAATGAGGAGACATTAGCTTACCGGGGCTAGACAAAGATTCCATACTGTCTCCCAAACTCTCACTGTCACTGTAACCCATTCTTCCTGCAGAGCATCAAAACAAAATGAGTGGACACTTTTCCAAAGACCTGGATGTGTAAATAAACAGCACATTACAGGGCATTTCTACAGGGACTTCTTACGTGTATAAATGTGACGTCTGCCATCCAGGCTGTCATCCAGCAGGGAGAAAGAGTCTGGCAAGGTGCTGAGGGGGTTACTGGTCTTCCTTTTTATCTTCCCGGATCTTTTATCAAAGGAACAGTAGACAAAAACACAGACAGATTTTAGCTTCACTGTTTTGAGCGTTATTGGAAGGACAGTTTTTACTACCACTACATCTCAGAGGCAAATATTATACTTTTACTCCACTACAATTATTTGAAAACTGTAGTTACCAGTAAGATGCCCTGAGGGCGAGAAGCGACCTCTCACTAAAGGGCAACCCTGAAGGGCGAGGTTGCGCTGAAACAACAGGTCTGGGAATGCCAATATATGGACCTTTTTTTTCTTCTATTTTTCCATTTTCAGGCTGGGTAGTGCGTAAAATGTGTGTTAATTAGTGAGGCCAGGCGGGGCCTCGGGCCAGTCCAGTTAGGGCCCAGGTAGGGCCAGGCCTTAATTTTCAGGCCTATTAGTTTTCGCCAGCTGCCAGGCGCAGCTGCGCTAATAACTTTGGGGCGGGCCCGTCGAGAGCTTGAATGGACAGGTATCACTCAAAAGGGACGGACGGACAGGTTTTCATAGTAATCTGGCAACTAGTTGATTATTATTGCAAAACCTACATTAAGCACTTCAGCCTTAAACCTTTTGGCCATTTGTAAATAGACGATCTACAATAGACAAGCTTGTACATCTGCTATTTTCAAAATATTTATTTGACATTTTATACATTTGAAAACTTGTGACATGGGATATTGCACATAAAGACTGCTTTCTGCTTTTGGTACTTTTAAGTAAATTTTGATAACCATAACTTTGTACTTAATTATCTTAAGTACATTTCTAATGCCAGATGTTTTACTTGTGACAGAGTATTTCTACACTGCAGTGTTGATTTATTTTACTAAGTAAACATTCAAGTAATTTTCCCACCAATCCGTCTGTCCCCGACAACTGCTGAGACCGCAAAAGAGATAGTAAGTCTAGACGAACATACCCTTTGCCTACGTACTCCTGAAAGGTGAAGGTTTGTAGGGGCTGCTCCGGAAGGCGCTTGCTTAAGATGTACTGCAGATAGGGTTCCCCGGGCTCCACGGGTCGGCATATCATCTCCAGGTTGTGGTAGCCCAGGGGGACAGCCTCTGTCTGCTGCCGCTGGTAGTAGAACATGTTGACTGTAGCCTAATGCAGAGAGAACACGTTGGGCCAAGCCCTTTTTCATACTCAACATATCTATCCACAGCTTCAGCTAGATATATACACATAGATAGATATAAACATAGATTTTTGATTTCAGATGTTATTAATACATTACCGTCCCGACATTACCAAACTCAACTATTCAGCTAAAATAGTTAAGTCAATGTTTGGTTAAACACTGCACGGTTAGGAATTCAACATACATTTTAATTATGGTCATAAATCAATCAAGGGTCAACCGTTGGCTAGACTTTTAAAACCAATCAGCAATAGAAAACGCAATGGTATGGCAACAATAATAAATCTTTACGTTTTGACAAAACATGAAAACACAATCATTTTCACTGTGTTGTATCTACAAGTATCTCAAGCAAGTTTCAAGCCATACTGAACGGAATCCAATGGCTTCTTTGAAAGTCAAACAAAAATAATAAAGTAGCCGGCATAAATATCAAGTAGTCAATGGGTTAAACATGCCAGACCAGCAGAATGGTCCTTTAATGTTGCTTGTTACATCTATACCCATAATAGAATGTGGAATATTCTTCACTGAATGTCACACCAACCTCTTTGAGCACTGTGTCTCCCTGACAGACGAGCTTGCGAATGTGAGAAATAATGACATCTTTGGCCTTCACCAACTCATCCTGTTGGAACCGGGCATCGTAGACACACTGCCTGTAAAGGCCCTCCGACTCCGTCATCTGGAGGAGACCGAGAGATAACATCAATGCATAACGTACTGCATTATATAGCTGACGTACTGTATAAACTCTGCTAAATGCATAAATTGTAAAACTGCTAAATAGCGACAAAATGATATCACTGTACTTGACGTGCATCATTAAGCTTCGTAAGCCTAAAGCCACATACATTATAAACATTTTATACAAGGGGAAGCATGAGCCAGGCAATGTAAATGGTGAGAAATGCATTCGAGCACTGTTATTAATTCCCGTAAAGCATGAATTATGCGGTTGCTTTGCCGAGTGTTATGGTAACCAATAACCATGGAGAGAGCCAGTGGCCTCTCTGGCTGTCTGCTTGTCTCCCATTTATTATTTTATATGGCTATGACATATATTGTTTGTCAGTATGCGTGCCGTGGTATTGGCTGTATAAAAGCAATTACACATACATACATTACATGCATACATATGCATACATATCACATATGATCACTGTGGTGATTATTATAGTGCACAGAACTGCACACAGAATGTTCTTCTAATGTGCTTTTAATGACTTGCAGCAATGCCCAAGCAACAATAGAGCAACAACAGCTCCAGTGAAGTTTCACTACAAAAACAGCAATTTGTGGTTCACTCCCTCTCATAAAAAAGAAAAAAGAAAATACATAGCCTACAGACAGTGACAAATTTAGGGAGAAACCGTTTCTTAGCAAGGTGCTGGGTCACCACAAGGTATCAAATGAAAGGAAAAACCAACATAAAGGGCTAGATTTTGAAGGTGCGTTTTACCTATTACAGTAATATGAGCTGGGGGCGTGAGGTATGTCATATTGCAATTTTAAGCATGTTAAGAAGCGCTTTCGACACCCCGTGGAGTGCGCAAAACGGCCTTGAATTAGTCATGGGAGTGTTTAAGGCGTGTTTGAGAGTTACCCAATCAACATGTCCGTACTATTTTCTTTACCAGTCAGCTGATGTCACATACGGAATGCGCACTTTGGGGATCGTTATTATTACATTTCTTCAGGCTGGCACCATAGAAGACATGACATATGACTTTGTCACATTTGGGTTAATTATTCCTATTGCACTGCATGCTGTCACCTTTATGCCTCAAAATAAGTTGTTTCTATTGAGAAACACCAGTAAAATTATATTTTAATTTAAATTATAATTATATTATATTTGAAATGAGTAATGAGTTGAATGCGTGGTGCGTATGCCCGTGATGGTATGGTCTTCGCTCGTAGCATTTTATTGAAGAAGACTTGGATCGAGTGTGATACAGCGTATGAAAGCAAACCTCTCAAGGATTATGGAGATGTTTTTATTTATTTTTAAGGTTGAGAAATGAAATAATTATGGTCGTTTCTAATCTCAACCTTTCAAAAAGAATGGATGCGTCTTTTGCTGGCTGTTGCCATGTCTCATAGAAACAAGTAAATAGGTCTATAAAAAGAATCCCAAAATAAGCGCATATAACAGGGGTCTGTAACCTATTTTAAATGAAGTGCCATGTTTTTATTTTCTAGATAGTGAGTCTGCTATATCCAGATTAATTTTAATGACACCACATTAAAATAAAAAACATATTTTGATTGTCCACAAATATAAAGTCCTTCCATCTTTTTAAATATTTTCTTGCACATTGTTATAATGATCATTATATATCCGCCTGCAGTCAGAGTTCATAGTTTTAATGAATGAATGTGATTCATTGTGAGCTGGTAGATCTGCTATTTTCAAAAGTAACATTTTAATTACATTTTTGTATTAGCCGTCCTTAAGTTGGGCAAATGCATTAATCTGGGGATCCTTGACATGGGAATGTGCTGTGTGAGGATCACTGGTTTAAACAACATTAGGAGAAACCTTTAGAAACAAGAAAAGCAACCACAACTACCAATATTTACAAGCAACTTTACAGAAAAAGAAGCCGCTTATAATAAACAGACTTGGCAACACTCCAGCAGCGTCCCAGAGCCGCTCAAGTGTAAAATCAAACAGTGCTTTAAATTCTTTTTGCGTTTATGAGGTGCCTAGACCCACGTCTAATCGTTATGCGCAGGTCAAGGGGCTTAATAGCAAATTGCGCAAAGCGAAAATAATTAACATATGGACACTCCCACAATGCTAAAATATTCAGCAACGTCGTATTCCATATGTGTGTGCGTTCAACACGGGACGATAAGGCTTTCATAATACGATTGTGCGCAGAGCGAGGCCAATTTATGTATTACCACATGGTAAAACGCACCTTCAAAATCCAGCCCAAAGTGTCTTAGTAAGGTGTTGCGTCACCACAAGCCACCAGAACAGCTGGTAGCATATTACCTTGGCATAATTTGTCCCAAATCTATGGACTGTCTAGCACTGATTCTCAACCTGTGGGACGGGGCCCAATGGTGGGCCGTGAAGATATTTAAAGTGGACGCAAAAATAATTGACAAAACACACAAATGAATGTGAGATATTTCCTGGTCTAAAGCGCTATAAAAATGCAATTCATTATTATTATAGGATAAACTCAATCACACTTGATTTGCAATCAAACCAAATCAACTTTGTATTGAGTTGTGGAAAATATGTGAAGAATGACTCATCTGACCATCACACTCATTCCCCCCCCCCTCCCCCCCCCCCCCCCACATTGCTTTATACCAGTCCCAAGGTATACCACTTAAATCAAAAGTCCATTGGTCTTTGTAACAATTTAGTAATATACTACTATAACACCCCTCTCTCTGTAGTTGTTGAAAGGTCTACTCTGTTCACACTAGTTTAGTGGTTAGAGTGTCCACCCTGAGAATGGGAGGTACGGTTCAATTCCCCGGCCGGGTCATACCAAAGACTAGTAGAAAGTGCCTGTTTTCACACGAGACAAATTTCAAAATGTCCACTATACTCCCTGGCTGCACTTTGGTTACATGAAAACGTAATTTTATTATATCATATTTCACCTTGGTCTGGGCTTCATCCCTGGACTTCCTGGTCTTCTTGTCGATGGTTTTGTGTCCACTGGTATCATCTACAACCCGAGCCTTCTCCAGGTCCTCACAGCGCTGGAGGTACTGGTGCCGGGCCTTCTTCAGAGCTGACTCTGCATCATTCTGAAACGCACGCACGCACACACGCACGCACGCACGCACGCACGCACGCACGCACACACACACACACACACACACACACACACACACACACACACACACACACACACACACACACACACACACACACACACACAGAACAGACTGTGCTTAATGGATGGAACATACAGTACTTCCACATTGACAGATATTAATTCAATTCAAAATATTAATTCAAAGTTAAGAAAATAAAATACTCTTTAAGAAAAGAGTACACTAGTATCATTAAAAAAACATTACTGGACGCTAAAGGTTGCTAAAACAACTCACCATCTTCTTTTGTTGCTTTGTCCACTGTTCCTTAAACTCTCTGCGCCACTTGTCAAGCTCATTCCTCTTGGCAGCCAAGGCCTTCAGACAAAGACACCAGATCACAAACATACATTTCTACACGTCTCTACAATACAAGCCATGCACAGTAAAAACCCAAGTGTTTATTTGGAACTTGGCCATGTCTCGGTTCTCGGCTCCATTTTACATTCTTAGGAGCGTAACACTAGGGATCTTACTGTGTGGGCCCACCGGCAAATTCTACTTGTGTGAGGGACAAAAGGTCCTTGCAGACTTGCAGAAAACAAACAGAGGGAAATTTCAGAAAAACCCATCCGTCTGCAAGGACCTTTATTCTGTGTGACACAGAAGTGTGTGACACAGTCTGTGTGTGTGTGTGTGTGTGTGTGTGTGTGTGTGTGTCTCTACCATAGACTGTAAAAAATATGGACAAAGCGTTCCCCGGGTCTAACATGAACGTAAAATGAAGCCTGTCAGTCCTTGAATTGTAAATCGCCATCTTTCTAGATCCGTTTTTGGTCCAGCTGGCCATTGGCTGGCCCAGACAACGAGGCGGGACTTCCCCCCTTCTTCTCCGTTGGTTTTTATTTTGACTCGAGTGGGTGGGGAATCCCGATCATAGACTGTAACGGTAGCCACGCCCCTCAGAACATACGCGGTTAAGGTAATACAGTCTAGGTGAAGTTGGGCCCAAATACATGGACTTCTATGGGGCTATGGGTTTTTTTGGGCCCAATGACAGTGCCACAACAGGCCATTATATGAACTTTCAGGAAATCCCGATTTCCTTAGTGGCTTCACAAAATATCTGTCTGACTGCCCCCCTGGTCTCTACCTGGTAACAGCGTTGTTGTATCTGTTCTATAGTCTGTCTGACTGCCCCCCTGGTCTCTACCTGGTAACAGCGTTGTTGTATCTGTTCTATAGTCGTCTGACTGCCCCCCTGGTCTCTACCTGGTAACAGCGTTGTTGTATCTGTTCTATAGTCTGTCTGGAAGCACCACTGTTTTTAATGTCTTGCTCCAGGGCCATGGTGTAGATGTATTGTAAAGGCATCTTAACCTACAAAGACAAGGAAGAACAACCTGTCTATTAACGCACAGTTTTTAGCAAGCGTGGCTCTATTATAATAATATTATAGTAATATCATGCATAAAATGCGTTACAATTCCTAAACAAAGTAAACTCAGCACAAAAAGTTCAGAAACGTTGGTCCAATATTTCTCCACTTTGATAATACTAATTGGTATTGTATTTTATATCATTTTAATCGTTGATTAGTCACCTTTACAACAAGGTACAGTTTGTAAGGACTAAGGATCAAAGATTCATTATCCCAATTTCTTAAATATCAACCATTAACCATGCAACGAGGTATGGCTTTATGCCATGTTCAGGCAAACACAATGAGAATACTATGAACACGTTAAAACAGTATGATATGTACTAGATACAAAAACTATACATGACACCGGGATCTGTGGCATTTTACATTTTAGCATTGGCATATTCAAAAATAGCGGATTTACAAGATCTGCTATTTTTTTACATTTTTCTAAAGCAGTAGTTCTCACACTTTCCATTCTCCAAATGTTGTAGAATTGACCTAGGTTATAAATGTTGTAGAATTGACCCAGGTTATAAATGTTGTAGAATTGGCCCCAGGTTATAATGTGTTAAAACTATAGTATAAATGACCCCAAAGACACATGTTATGCTGGCCTTGTTGGACACACTGCTTCATTATACAACATACAACATACATACCTGCTGTGACACACAGGACCTGGCACCCTCTGCAGCCTTCATTATGTTTTTTGAAAATTCTTGTTCTGTGAACAGAAATCATGATTGGCATGGGGGGTCAGATCAACACATGGGTCACAAGGTCAAAACAGGTCAGCTCCATATATGGAGTTCTTAGGGTGGCAGTGTCTTGAGTGTACAGGGTTTGTTGAGGGCCCAGCCTTCATTTTCCGTCTAGAGTTTGAATGGACAGGTATCAGTAAAAAGGGAGACATCGAAGAGGAAGGACAGGTGGAGCAGGAACAACATATGGAATGTCAGAACAGGTCAGCTCCATATATGGAGATCTAAGGGTTTGAGGTCATATGTAGAGTTGCTGGCCGGCTCCATATATACAGATCTAGGATGATCCAGTCTTCTCCATGTATGGCTATCCATTCAGATAGACCCTGACGAAGACCTTTTGGTCGAGTGCCTTGGATTCCATTTTTTCTTTTCAAGTCTGCAATTTACACCTTTGGGAATCAAGCAGTACAACTTGAAGGAAATAAAGAAAATTGTATATGGTTCTACCTGTATTACCAAAGAGCACCCATTTAAGAGCCACTAACTAACTGATCCCTGCAGCCCTTCCATTTCTCTATTTTTATGGCTATCCAGGGTTTGATGAATCAGTGTCGTGATCTTCATACATGGAGACGGCCATATATGGTGGCATGACATGTCACGAGGTGTGATGTCACGAGGCATGATGTCACGAGGCGTGACCATAATGGAGCCGTGACCATATATGGAGGCGTGATGTCATGTGGTGTGACCATATATGGAGGCGTGACCGACCAACCAACCGACTGACATAATAGTAAACTGCGACCTATGGTCGCAATAATAATATACATGAAAATAGCAGATCTACACTATTTACACATTTCACAATGTGTTTTGTCGCGCTGCCATTTTATGATGCAAAACAATTTTAAAAAATAGCTAAATTTTTCACAAATTACTTATTTTTTTGGTAATATAATGAATAAATCAAAATACAAAACTAAGAAACTCTATAAATTAGAAAACAAATCTACAAGCTCAAATCTACAAGCTCCCACACCCATCTTCAAACTCACCTACACACCTGTAAGGTTTCGTGACTGCATCGAGCGTGGTTGTGAATATTCCGTTGTCCACAGACAGACATATAAACACCACGCATGGACTCATAATGTGAAAACAATACCAGGAGTCTGTCGCATGGCTATATTGGGCACATCAAATAATGCTTGGATTCAGTTACTTAGACCAATTTGATTAACTGGATGATACAACCTTGCTTTTATAGTTAATTAGAATACAGAGACAATTACTGTAAAGCTTATGAAAACTCATGACCACATTACCCATGCTCTTACCTCACTGCACTGGCTACCTGTGGCGTTCAGAACATGCTTTAAAGTTGTATTGTTTGTTTTTAAATCACTTTAACGGCCTTGCATGTGCAGACAAGTTATTACTTTGGTCCTCAGGACAAGGATTGTAACAGAAGGCAACAGTGCATTTGCCATGGGCTTCACACTTGTGGAATAAACTTTCGTTGGAAGTTAGACAGGCTATCCCAGTGTCCACTTTTAAAGCTCTTTTAAAATCACATTTTTAACTAGAGGAATGGACTGCTAGACTTTACGTTCATTCTTAATTTTGTTTGATCGCTACATCAATCTTATTTTTTTATTGAACTGCATATAAATGTCCTTTCACACATTTTTCTTGTCTATTGTTTTTATGTCCATGAAGCACTTTGTAAACTTGTTTTGGAAAAGCACTATACAAATAATGTTTAATAATCAAGGCATAGCTTCACTGCTGACTGACATCAATATATCATCATCACATCATCATGATAAACGCTGCTCCACATCATTCGGGCAGGCTGCTCTGTTGTTAAACACTGATATTATATGATATGTTTACACTCATGGTGTGACTTCCCGGGGCACAGTGTGAAGCTGCCATTTAAATTGGACAATAACATACCTCTGTGCTCGTCTTTGGAACTCTTACACGATTACGGCATCGTCTCTAAAGTTTGAGTAATGCACAACTGTGTGCGCCCGAGCTCCACCCTGCCTATATTAGTCATGTATTCTTGTTGTTGCCCAACAACACTATTGTCGTCATAGCCAGGCAAGGTTCCGTGTGATTGCTACCAACAGGCTAACATGTTTGGCATCAAAGCTGACAGAGACAGTAACTATGGGCACCTGTGCGGGCTGCATGCACGATGCCAGAGTGATCCCTGTGCAAAGTGTGCATGCACTCTCGGGGCACTCTGACATTTCAATTACCCTGCGTTTAACTAAATAATCTTCCCTCTAATCCTTCTCTCCCTAGGGCTTGGTGTGTGATGAATGGAACATTGGCTGAGCACTGACCCTTCATGTACTGGCACTGGGCAAGATGAGCCCTGTGTGTTTGGTGAATTATGGGAACGTGGTACCTATAGCTTTACTTCCAGGTGCTTCATATGAACACCTGTGACCTGTCATAACAATCTTGGAAACAGAGAGTCATGACTTCAATCCAGGTTAAATCTAAGTAGAGCATCATTTTATTTTAATAAAACAAAAAAAAGGCAACTAATTCCTCCCACTGCTTGCCACTGCTGTTCGGGTGCAGTACGTAGTTCAGACTAGTCATTGGTCCAACAAACGACAACCCATCTCAAACCCTAACCTAACCATAACCGCAAGCACGGGAGCAGCGCATGTCCGACATGCGGACGCATGTCGTACTAATGCTCCGTCGGAATTACATGCGGTCCCCCTGCTGTTCTACCCTACTGGCTCACCTGCCAGTGAGGAGCCCCCACTGGGAGGATGTCCTACTCCTTCCGTTCAACATTCCCTGGTGACAAGTGACACCCCAGCCCGCAAGGATGCGTGCAGTGACGAATATCACCCGTCCTGCACAGCTTCGCTCCCCCGAACACAGCCAATTGTGTTCGTCAATTATGCAATTATTGTGTTTCCAATAATTGCATAATTCTGGAAACACACAAGCTTAGGCACACAGCGCACACACACACACACACACACACAAACACAGTCACACACACACACACACACACACACACACACACACACACACACAGACACACACGCTCGCACGCACACGCGCACACACATGCGCTTACCCAGGTTCATTCTCTTCTCCATCCAGGCCAGGAGGTCCTTGGCGTAGCGGCACCACGTCTTGGTGTACTGCAGGGCCATCTCAACTCCACCCTCACAGCGACAGAGGACCAGGTCAGCATCCTGGGCTGAGAGGGAGTACATGAGCATGACTCCAGGTCAGGTTAAACACCAACGCCTCAGCTGCAGTCCAAAAACAAAACTTCTCTACTGGGTTTAGAATTGGATGATCAAATGTATACGTAACTCTACTGATCAAAACAAATTTATTTAACAACCAAAAAGAAGCTGCACACAAACCCCATGTAGGATGCAATGACTGCACACGGGAAGTCATAGCTGGTCTTCAGATTTCAAAAAGCGCTGTAACTTCCCATTATATCTCAGCAAACAGCATGTATACTGCATGTTCCAACAGTAGAATGAATATCCAGTGTGTCCCAAAACATCATGTAGAAATTCCACATCGGATCCTGAATCTTCCAGTCAAAAAGAATGGAAATGTGAAGAAAGAAAAGGGGGGTAGGTCTCACACAGACCTAAGACAAAAGGCTTCAGCAAGATCAATTCCCTCACTGGTTTCTTCCTCTCTGGCGGAGTGTGCCACACCAACATTTCACTGCACGTATACATGTAGGAGCATGTATACAATGACTCTTGAATCACAGGGCTCCATTAGCTAGAGAGAGACACATCTCTGGTTTGAGAGCAGTGTCACCCAAACCAGTCAGAGCCCATATGCCGTGTGCATGCATACCCATATTACAGCTGCTCTGTGGTCGGCCAGCCAGGATGCTGACATGAGATCACTCTCTCTGACATCAGCTGCTCTTCTTCCCTCTCTGAGTCACTGTGAGAGAGCAGTCGATGTTGTGTGGTCTTGTGTCTGCCCTCTCCCTTCCTTTCTCTCAGTGCCCCACTGCCAATCCACCTTTCAGATGAATGTCAGTTTCAGCAGCTGAATTTAAAAGCAGAGATTAATCCAGAGGCTTTCACTTCCTTTATATATAATATATATATATAAAAAAAAAAAAAACAGTTGACGCTCCAGTTCCAGGTATCAGGCACATTATTTTGGCTGGCCCAAAATGTGCCATTTCTGAGAATGTGTGCAACTTCTCTTTCAAGTTCCTCAGTTGGACGATCCAAGTGCGGAAGTCTCTCACTAGTCTCTCACAGAAGCCAGTCGTAAAACAAAAAAAAACAAAGAATCAAGCCATGCTGATTTCTTTCTGCAAGCAAAATCCACAAGAATCAGTTTGAAGAGAGGCCAGATTGTGTGCCAGGTTGACCTCTCTTGGTCTAGCTATATCTGCATCTCTCCTTTCAGAGTTCAGGCTCTCAGTAGCTTCACATTGCCTTGAGCCTCCTGTGCTGGGATTGGGGATTAAACCATGACAGGTCCAGATTGCAGAGTGACAGGCTTTAGCCGTGTGAGGTTTAGCTCTTGTGTGACAGAGCGCCAGGCGGATAAGGACCTGATGGATAGCCAATCCCAGCCAAACAGTGCATGGTGCACTGGGAAAATGTTCAAGAATGTTCTGGCACTCCGTCTACTGCAGTTAGGATTTTACATAGTGAGAATTTCATAGAGAATATCTCATAGAAACGCTCCTTTCATGAGGTTGTTTACAGAATGACTCGATCGCAGGTGATTTGAGGGACAGGAGGAATGGGTGGATGTATTATAGGAGAGGGAGTAGGGGTGATTTAAACTAGTGCCTGTATCTAATGTACCGGTAAGCTCCTTATGAGCACCATATATTTCTCAGTGTTATTTAAACACTACTGAATGTGGCTCCCTAATCCCTAATCTCTAATGCATGCTGTGAATACCTGATAATGTGAGTCCTCAACGGGGTCAATCTATTTAGCACTGATTTGTCTACTTATCTCCAGCCAGCTGAGGTGAATCCTCATGTTGGAGTTTAAAGGTGTGTTTAAAACATTTCTGGGTTACCTTAACGTCCACTTTGGCTTTTGTGTGAACCCGAGACACCTTTTAAGTAGCTTGATTCAATATTTAGATATTTGACATCCGACATCTTCCTATATAAACCCATTGGAGCTGCAAGGCCCTTTATAACTTCAAACTCCAGTTTACCATGTTAGATTCCTATGTGACTGATATTGTCTTTCTAATCTAATGCGTGAGGCTGCTGTATTATTTCAATCCAACTTAAAAACTGTACACGTAGTAGAGTAGAAAAAATGACACCAGTGGTGTTTTTAAAGTTAGTTTTAAGGTATACTATTTTAAAATTCATATTCAATTAATAATATTGGTCTTGACTTGAAAAATATCACTGATTACAACAGCTGCACCTTGTGCTCTAATCCTCTCTTTACCCCTGTCTCATCCTAATCACGTTAGAGATTAGTCCACGTGTCTAATTGTTTGAAAACAAGAACAGTTAAAGTGGATTCCAGATAAAAACAAAATGGGTCACTCATAGTTGGGGGCATTCAGAACCTTTTTTTACTGATGGGTAATCCAGGAGGACCTGTTCGAAGACAATTATAGAGAGACACTACTAGCCAGTGAAGGCTTCTCACGAATCATGATTGGTGTCTTGTTCCCAATGTCAATTTATTACTACCGGTAGGTTGTCAACTAGACTTTCTAGTGTTGCTGACTATAATAAACCCCCTTGGCAAATCCTGCACGCACAGATCCACCAGAGTGCTCCAGACTTCCCTCTCCAGAGCAACATTAGTGACTCCCTCCTGGGGGTTCCCGAGACGTTCCAAGGCCAGTGAGTCGATGCGTTTCCTCCAACTGCGCCTTGGTCTGCCCCGGGGTCTCCTCCCAGTGGGACGTGCGTCGAGGACCGCCCTAGGGAGACGCCCGAGAGGCATCCTAACCAGATGCCCGAACCACCTCAGCTGGCTCCTTTCCAGGCGAAGGAGCAGCGGTTCTACTCCGAGTCTCTCTCGTGTGACTGAACTTCTCATGCTATCTCTAAGGGAGATGCCAGCCACACGTCGAAGAAAACTCATTTCGGCCGCTTGTATTCGCGACCTTGTTCTTTAGGTCATGACCCACACTTCATAACCATAGGTGAGAGTAGGAACTAAGATTGCTCGGTAGAGCAATTTGCCTTCTGGCTCAACTCTCTTTTCTTCACAACAGTGCCGTACAGCGACTGCAATACCGCCCCTGCCGCTCCGATGATACCACATGGATCAATCAATCCATGTGGTATTAATGTGGTATAGATAGCCAAGTCTCCACTGCAATGTCTCCTCTATGGCAAGAACACACACATGCCCCCACACTGATACATACAGGAGGCCTTCTGGGTATTCACTGAGCTATACACATGCAATTGTAGAAATTGTACCTGATAGGCTTCCATCTAGTTCGGTGGGATCAGACTCAGAGCGTAGTATCTCTTCACACTGCTGGGAGAGACAGAATATACATTAGAGATTAAAATAAATACCCTCAATTGTTAACTGACTCAATGGTTTCCTCATCAACAACCCCTCAGAGATAAAACATAATTTACTGGACAAATATTGATTCCTTACAGGCACATCGTCTCGCTCTGTCGGGTCTTCGGTTTCCGTGGAAGGTGCTTCCGGGATGGACAGAGAATCAGCATCATCCGTAGAACTACGGAAGAAAATGTATAAACACAATTATTCATTAATCTCAATGCTCTCATGGGCCTTTGGCATATCTGGTCGACTGGTGTTTGGTTAACCACATGAACCCTAGCGTCACTGTTCTGGTTCTGGTGTTTGGTTAACCACATGAACCCTAGCATCACTGTTCTGGTTCTGATGTTTGGTTAACCACGTGAACCCTAGTATCACTGTTCTGGTTCTGATGTTTGGTTAACCACGTGAACCCTAGCATCACTGTTCTGGTTCTGATGTTTGGTTAACCACGTGAACCCTAGCATCACTGTTCTGGTTCTGATGTTTGGTTAACCACGTGACCCCTAGCATCACTGTTCTGGGGGCAAACATTCTGCGCCAAACTGCAGATCTACGAGCTCTCAATGCATCACAAAGGGACCAAGTGTTGACCCCTGGGGCACTCTGGTCAGCGAAGCATATAAGTATATAAGTAGTGTTTAATACGGTACGTAAGGAATGATGGCATTTACACCTGCATCACCTTGTTGGGGTTATTTTGCCTCATCCTTGTCCTTGATGGCTATTTCTATACGTATGTATGTATTTGGTTAAAAGTAAAACTCATGTACCGAGCAGAAACTCTGTTTTACAATGTGTACAATTTACAATGAGTTCAACTTGCAATCTGTGAGTGAAAAACATAGCAACTTTCGTTTAAAAAAGTAAGACTTACGGATACTCCAAGGAGAGTTCAAGGTTATCAAAATCCCGGAAGATCTCACTGTAGCGCTTAGTTTCAGATTTACGTGGGGCCTTCTTCACATCTGGAATGGGAAATGAGCAATGTATTACTCAATTTCAACTGTTATAAAGTCTTACCATTTCATACAGTATACAAAAAGGAACCTTTAAGAAGTTCTTAGTATCAAATGAGACATGCGCACATGCTCACATGCTCTCTTTCGCGTGCACACACGCACACACACACACACACACACACACACACACACACACACACACACACACACACACACACACACACACACACACACACTTCTATAAACAGAACCTTGCAAACTTAATGTTGCTGTAACTGTGAGACTGTAAAAGTTTTGTGAGGATATAAAAAGATTTTTGATGTTTAAGTGCCTTTGTAAAAAGAAACAATATAGCTGTGGACACTACTTACTAACTTGTAAAATATGTAAAACTAACAGTTTTATTTTTGTTTCAAAACAGTCAAATAAGCCTGTTTTGTAGCTAACTAGACAGAAAGAACATAATGTGAAAGGCATTGCTACAAAAATAAAGGGAGAATTAAGAGTAATATAATGTTACTTCATTCTGAAAGTTGACATGAACTATGGTGCATTTAATTAACCAAAACCTCTACTATCTTCAGTTTAAATTTATGTTTCACGTGTGAACATGTAAATGTCAATGAGTTAACCGAATCTTTCTCACTCTCTGAGGCTGTCTCCATTTAGGTCAACCACATCCTGCTTGCAATCTGTATCATGCTGTTGTACAGAAACACCTTGTTTTTCATAACAACAGTGTACCAGTCATATATATACATATATACATTAGTGACCTTTAAGAGACAGATAGATATGCTGCACCGGCAGAAAATTGACTTGAAAGTATAATGCAGTGCCAAAATAAAAACACACGTGAGGCTTTTCTATCATACAAATATATTGCTATATCCTAACACACAAAACGTCACGCCGTTTTCAGTACATTTTTCGTTTTTCATCATGTGTAAAGACAGCCATGTTCGGTTACACGTAAATACAGAAGTAGCACAGAGAACAACAGTGTAAGAACGGCCACTGCTTGCTGTGTCAAAATGGAGAAAAGAGTTCAGGAAGTTCATCGATCCTGCACCGACTAGAGAGGATGTAGAACTAAACCACAAACAGTAAACACCCTGGCAAGCACATGCACGCACAAAGACAAAAACAGGCACGCACACTCACAAATTTGCACGAATACACACAATGTGCATGTCAGAAGGTTGCCTGAGTCATGTCAGCAGAACCCCCCAACACGTTAACAACAGTGGCAGTTTAGAGTAATTTATTGGCCAAATACTGAATCTGACTTATAAAATGTATAAAAGAGTTACATATAGTCTTTTATATTTGTTGATGAATTGAATACACAGGACCGCAATGGAAACAAGTCCCCAGGACTTTTTTTGTGTTATCCTTTTAGCCCAAATGTATGTGCTGTTTTGCATTTCTGTCTAATAAAGTATTCAATCAATCAAGGATGTCAAATCTCTCATATAAAACAAAATTAACCATGATGCCTGTGAAAGGTACCAACGCTTCAAATAATCCTACCAAATGATGTCACTTAGTTTTTGTTCTCACCTGTGGCTTCGGAGGCGTCCTTGTCAGGGCCCAGGGTCTCTTCCATGTCCTTGTCAGGGGTCTCTGCCATGGCCACAGTGTGACGGCACCATAAGGGGCCCTAACACTACTCTGCCCTCATCTGCCCCGAGGTCGTTGTACCACCACACACATGAAGAAACAAGTATTATCTGTATTGATGCATGTATACGCCACCGTACAGATACACACTTGACGACAAACGACGGGTGGATAGCCCTTTGTCAGCAAGCCCTTCTTGTTCTCAAATTGATCTTCCTCTCTAGAGAGGAGGGGGAGGTTGGCCAATATGGTTTCACCACCATGAGAAGAGGAAGTGTGCATTAGTGTCGCCGTCATGTAGAGTAGACCACACCTACAGTACTGTGTCAAACACCAAACATACAGAGTGAGGTGGAGTGTTGATGTTGCCATCTTTTGGTAAAACATAAAAACTCTTAGTTGATGGATATTGTTATAACGCACACAATCTGGATAGTGTATGTATTGTATTGTTCTGTATGCTGCAGGGCGGGTCTTTGGGGTCCAAGACAAATTTCTCTCTCGGGAGAAGAAACCTTGAACCTTGTCCCAGTTATCCCATTTGTGTGTGAGTAGATGAGAAATAGATGAGAAATTAGGGGAATGTATATGAGAGTGATAGGGCATCATGCACAGGTGCCAACAGTGGTGGGAAATTTATTTTCAAGTATCAATGTATCAAGTATCAATGCTGCAATGTAGAATTAGAAAGTATTGGTAATAGGTATCAAAATGTACTTATTGCACCAAAAGTATAGTACTCATTATACAGAATGTCCCATTTCACAAGTTTTTATAGGTCTATAAGATGTATACAAATCCTTTGAAAATAGCAGATTGTAGATTTGCTATTTTCAAATGGCCAAAATATGTAGGCTATAAGGCTGAAGTGGTAAATGTTGTGGTTATTGTTAAAGTGTTGTAATAATAATCAAAATCTACAAAGTAACCACTGTAGTAAACGTTTGCCTGTAGTAGTGGAGTAAAAGTATTGAAAATTGGAAATACCTACAATAAAGTAAAAATCACTCCCATGTGAAGTGAGTGGACCCACAGGAACACACCCAGGGTGCCGGCCTGGTTCCGGTGTGCCGTCCCACGTCTGAAACAGTTGAGAAATGACAGTTACCGTGTGGCGGTCCCTCTACCGTACTGTACTGTACTGTACTGTACTGTACTGTTACTGTACTGTACTGGCACACCCGAAAGCATCATATACAGTTAATACGTGTGTGTCTGCGTTTGTGTGTGCCTTAGGTTGCACACAGGTGGTGAAAAACAACCATGCTGTTTTCGTGCTCATACCCAGACACCCACCCAGCCAGCCAGCCACCCACACACATAGCTCCGTAAGGGAGTGGTACTGCACCACTCAACAAATACGTCAGTAGTCAGTACAATACTTGGTAGATACATACTTATGCGTTATGCAGACTTTAGCCTAGAGAGACCACTGGATGCAGGACAAATGAAGATCATCATATAAAGCATACATCAGTAAGTTGGGTGAATGTGACACACGCACCCAAATCTAGTTACCTGGTTTGTGGATGGATGTGGGAAGACATTTGCCACACTGCCACATGCAGTCTTGAGTTTATTTGGATTTTTAGAAATATAGCCTATACATTTCTTTATCTTTAGGTGACATTAAGTGTCAGTTGATACTAGGCTACTAGCCTGAGAGAGGTTGTTTTGAACTGTTGACTTGACACTAAACTGAAAGAGGTTATAAGTTTTGAAGTGATGTTGACAACTTCATTGACACTATTAAACCTGAGAGAGGTTATCAGTTCGTAAACGGCCTAAAGTTTCATCATGGGTTGCCTAAAGTTTCATCATGGGTGGCCAGTAGCTCTCAGAGGGTCTCCTCTCAGTCTCCACTATACTGTATAATAGAGCCTACCTACCTGCCTGGCCTGCAGATAGTCACAGTCCGGCAGTCCCCACTGCTCTCCAGGGCCACTTTGATCTGAGGAGGACCACCTGACGCAGTGACGCATGATGAACAAAAAGAGACGAAATGACTAAATAATAGGCTAGACTACACATCAAATAATGTCTGTCCTTGTAGGCCTACTGTATTAAAATCGTGTGCTAAGTTGGTTTGGTTATAGCTCCGTTTGGAATTGGTTCCAAACGGAGATATACCGTAGTTTAGTTGCAGCCTGACTCTGAGTCTGAGCCAATACATTTAACTAGCGTAGCCTAGTTTAACTGAATGGTCCTGGACAAGCACTGGGCCTACTAGCCCTGGTCCAGTGCGTCAGCGAGTCTCTCACGGACACATGGTATGGCCTGGGGCCATGGGCAAATTGGGCATAGGTCTACTTAGTACTTACTAGGCTACTTACCGTGACCATCGGTAAAAAAAAAACTTTGGAACCATTGGAAAGGTAGGTTGCCATCCTCGGCTCAGACCGGAGATCTGTCATCATACCCAGACCTCCTCCGTCACCGTGAAGTTGGCACCCCATATGACGAAAAGATGATTAAAAAAAATCATGAATATCCAGACTCCAGAGCACTGAACGCGGACATGGAACAAAGGGGGCTGGAACCGGAACGCCTTTGAAAATGGGCCTATTGTCTAGTGTGAAACAGAGCCGTATTTCTAAGGCTCTGGTGTGAAACTAACCTTGTGTGCACAAGTTTAAATTACTACCCCCGCCCCCCCTCCAAAAAAATGCTTTGGAAAATGGTTGGGGAAAAAAAAAATATAGGCTTTAGGGAGTTTAGGGCGGCTATATGATTTGAACATGCATGATTAGAAAATGCACGATAGCCTACTATTTCTTGTTTATCCCCGAAAATTACTAGATTTGTAGCATTAGAAGAAATATTGGGGCTTAAATGCAATTTATCATTTATGAATATAAAATGCAAACAAACAAATTATGTTTGGAACCATGGTTGACATGGTCTGGTCAAATGCATGCTCAATTGCTCATGGCTTTCAAAGTCACCGCCACCTCATCTAAGCATCTATGTCTAAACAGCAGTTTTACATTAATGTAAAGTGCATAATTATGACCAGTGCCATGAGTCCATGACATCATAAGTAATAAATAATTACCTTAAGTTAACGTCATTTTAATCACAAAATCAAAACATTTTAAACAAAATATTTAATTTTGGTTTGAAGGCACAGTTCATCACCTTTTTGCATAAGACATCCATGAGTCAAAACCTTCTTGCTAGTAGAGAGGCATCAAGCAGCCCGTTAAAATGATCTTCCTAGGAGGTCCAGGAGAAAACCCTCAAAACTCAGGCACAATAAATAACTGAACCATGATGCTTATACTTATCTGTATGTTTTGTGGAGGCCTTTTATCTTGTGGCACACATTCAGAATTTAGATTCAACCCACTTACAAAAGACAGAGAGGAGGCGAGCCCGTCAGCTTGGATGTGGCTCAGAGGGCTCTTTTAAAGAAACCTAATTGCCATTTAAAATTACACACCTCCCATACCAGAAAGTGAGGCGTTAACAGCGGTTTGTCTCGCCCATAACTGTTGGGGCAACTGGTTACAGCCGGCCTGGGTCTGAAACCTAACCAAAAGCAGCAGGATGCGATTCACAAATCAAACACTTATTGCTACAGTAGCACTGTAAATCAGTAATTTAGGGGTTGACAAGTTAAATAACTAAGCTGTGTGCCTCTTTTGATTTGTACATAAAAGCAGTTTTTCAAAAAGCTGAAAGCTTGTATTCGTTTTTGTTAGCTAATAGTTACAGAAAAAGACAACCGATTTCAGGTTTAGAGAAACAAAACAATAACGCAAAATATGAAGCAAAAGCGGCATGCAGATGTTCCTCCTCTCTCCACAATGGACTAACTAAAATGATATTTAAAAACTTGTAAATTGTATAAGTACACAAAATGTTAATGCATATTCTTCAATATTCTTGTTGGTAGCACCATTGTTAGCTGTTCGTGTGACAATCAAATGCATTACAAAAGTAACTAAAATATACAGGCGGTTCCATTCTGTATGACAGACAGCTATGGGTACTGCAAATGCCATTCTAAATGGCAAGTCTAGTTCCATCATGAAATTAAATGTAAAAAGTGGACAGAAAACACATAACTCATCCCTTTTAGACCCTATATACTTAGTTGACCAGGGTACAAGGCTCTATCCTTGGCCACTTCCTCACCCCCCCTTCCCTCCCTTGACACCAAATCTCTTCGCTGAATATAGTCAATCTACAAGATCACATGGTGTCACATTGTGAGCTTGTAGATCTGTTATTTGTGCCCCAGCATAGGGATGCTAGGGCTCATGTGGTTAACATCACATCTGATGGGGGGGGGGTGATGGGGGGAGATAATCTCCATTGTATACCACCACACTTACACATCCCTGCGATGATGCACACTGGGATACTTAAATATGGAAATAAACATAAAAGCTTGTTTGGGAGTGGTTCGCTACATTCTTCTGAATCTTCATGAGGCCCCCACCCAGTCCCCCTCATAGCTCGTCTCGCGTTGTGCTGTCCCAAGGAGACTGCAGGACATCAGTGTTCTGAGCCTCTGTGCTTATCTCAGCTTGCTCGTGGGTCTTGCCCGAGCGGCCTCTGTCCCAGTCTGTACGGACCTCCTCGTTATCCCACACGGTGGAGGTCTCGGTGTCGCTGATGTAGCCGTTATCGCCGGTGTAGTGGGTGGGGAACACTAGCAGGGGCTCCGCTGAAAACCCCAAGAGGTCCCGCGATTCAAACTGTTCCATATAATCAGACCTGTGGGAAGAAATGGAAATAAGTTGGAACTCAAGATAAACCTGTACACAAAAACCTATTGTTTCTAACAGTTGTGGTACAAATGGCCAGTAACTTACACAGGGTGTTTATTGAACATAATGGGAAGAAACTCATCTACTGGCAGCACCCTCTTTAGTGGCTCTGCTCTCAAGAGCTTCTCAGCTCCTTGTAATGATATCATATAACCAAGTGTCCAGTAGGAGTAGTCGGCCTCCACCAAGTTGTGAATGTTAGGTACGGCTTTCTCTGGGTGATCGATCTGCATTCTTTTCCGTCCAATATAACTGGAATAAAGAAATGAAAAATGAAAAACGAGTAAGCATTTGTATAAAACAACAGTAAATACGTTTACACTGACATTATTAGACATGGTTAGTTACGCTCTTACATGAGGTCCCAGTCCAACCCCTCACTCTCCACCTCCTTCATCAGGTTCTCCAGTCGACGCTTGAAGAAGACCTCAAAGCGCAAATCATCCTCGATCACCAGGGAGGTGTGTAGGCCCCGCTCTACGACCTAAGGCCAGACACAGATTACTCAGTGGATCAAGCAGCCAGCAGCAGGTTCACAGCGTTTCTGTTCTATTTATTGATATTACACCTAAGCCTCTAGCTTTATATGTGGCTGACCTCCTTCCAGATGTTGTAGTGGGACAGAAAGCAGCCCAGCTCTCCTTTAGTCAATGGGCGGCCATGGTACGGATCACTGTAGCCAGGGAGCATATGGATGCCCATCGATTGAACCTCACTGATGTTCATTGCTCTGAAGCAGCAAAAGAGAACACAAGTGAATTAAGGTAATGAGATTGTCGCGGTGGTGTTTTTTTGTGGTCATCTGCAAGCATAGTCCAGTGCATCAGTAAACACCTGTACATGTATTGCTTCTTTCATATGGTTCTTCTCTCTCAAAGACTGAGATGAATATCTATCAGCACTCCGACACACTTGACTCCACAGTGTGTAACTCCCCAACTGCTTAAAGAATAATCATGCACAACTTTTTATATCACGTGAAAACAATGGAGTTGAGCCGACAGTGAGTCATGACTTTTTAAATCACTTGAAAAACAATGCAGTTAAGCCAACAGAGAGTCCTTGAGGCTTCTGAGGTGCGCCTGAGTGTCCGCACTCAGCAGCTGATGGCCTTGTGCATTGACTAGCGTGCCGTCCCAAGTTAGCAAGCCGTGGTGGATGGAATAGTTTATTATCCGTTTCACTGCTCATATTTTAAGTCTACAGTGTTAAGCAGAATACATCCCACATTACAGGCCAAAATAAATTAGCATGGCCCTGCAGGAAATGTAATGCACCCGTTACCCATTCTTTGATTGTTCTTGAATGATCTAAGTGGTACTTACATTTTGGTCTTTTGTAGATCTATTTTTTTGTGATTTTGTTTGATTGTGTTTCGCTCATCCCATTCCCATTACTGTTCAGACATTAAGTTTATATTTTGATTGATCAATTACATTTAACATAGATTGTATAGTGATTGAGATGACTATGTGGTCTGACAAGTGTTGCGTGGTCTCTTGTGTTTGCTAATATCTCAGTTGTTTTTTATGACGGGACACAATTTCTAGCAGACAGACATAACCATACATTAGTAAAATAAACTGCAAGCTTTTCTTTGACCAGTCTAAACTTACTTTCCATCTACAGCTGCAATGACCTTACAGGCAATTTCCTGCTCATACAGTGTCCTCAGCATACGATCTCTGCGGTCTGCCCTCCTCTTCAAGTTTATCATGAACACCTGCATACAGGAAAACAAACAACCCAGTGAACGTAATGCCATATTTGCAACAGGAGAGGGAGCCATTTAGCACAGAAGCAGAGGAAGAGCCATTTTTGCAGCTACCATCTTCTCAGCACTCAATACTCACCTCGTCAAAGCCCATTTTGTCTGGGGTTTTTCTAGGGGCAGGTATGTATTTGGAGGGCATCAGTGGGGGGTTTCGCACTATACGGTGAGAGGGAAGATGGATGCAGAAATGGTAAGAATAATAACCAGAGCGTCATGCTTAAAAGCATACTTGAGGTATACACAAAAAGAATCCTCAGTATTCATTTAACTTGGAGTTACAAATGCATAAATGAACACTGAGGATTTCACTGTGTGTGTAGCAGAAGAAATAGAGAACTTAAAGCCAATGAAAAAGGGGAGCTCTAAGCAAACACCAAGGCCTTAGAGAGGATGCAGGCTACTCACCATTAACCTCTAGCAAAGAATGCAAGAAACTGTCAACTTCATCCTTCAGTGTGTTGTGGGATCGCAACGGCACAGGGAAGTTACCGAATGTCTCTTGGTTACACACAAACATTTGCACATCTGCAGAATAAGCGAGGAAACAATTCAAAGGCATGGTAATTTAGTTGAAGCATTTGGGAGTCAATAGCATGGTGAGAGAGTAATGCTAGTCTGTAAATCCACCTGGAAAAAGGTGCATCAAGAAGCTGACATCCGTTTGTCATTTTGTTCTTTTCTTTACAATATATTTTAGAATTTACATTTCTGCTAAGGAGCACGCTAGATAGTCTTTGAGTAATTTGCAATGGCAAAATGTATGAGTGGGATGGGGGTAGTAGTGGGACATACAGATTGTTAGGAGGAATCATTTCATAATTGTAACGTCTGACAGAATTATGTTTAAGCTGCCACCTGAAACAAATGTTAACAAATAAAATATGACTTGAACAACTCTGTATACAATATAACTAGCAATATACTATTATAGCAGTACTAGTATAACTCTGCAGTGGTCTCCTTACTCTTCCATAGAGATTTTGATCTTGGTGTCAGGTAAGACACATACAGTACTTGATTAGTACTGCCTGAAATTCAGAATATGCATAATATATCCTCCCTGGCCAGGCAGGGAGTGCCTCTTGAGTAGTAGAAATGTGTGTCACATGTGGGAGTCCTGGGTTTGAATCCCAGGTAGGTAGGACATGTAAAAGTTATGGATTGTTGATTGTTGCTCTAAGAGTGAGGAAAAAAAAATGCAATACCTGCCATGCGAGCAGAGAAGGCAAACACAATGATATCATCAAAGGCCCAGCTGTATTCTGGGTGTGGGGGGTGGAAGGCCAGCTCCCTAGATGCCTCCTTTCTGAGATCTATCAAGAAGGTGGAGTGCACCATGGGTACTGCAAAACATCCCCGCCGCACCTGCTTCCTGATGGGTATGTAGGCAGGGGTGCGTTTATAGTAACCCTAAAAAAAAGAAGAGACGATTCACAGTTCGGTTGATTTATGGTTGAGTTGGGATTTGAGGGCATTCATTAAGTCACTGAGCTCTTTCCAACACAAATAAACATGCACGCAGCCACGCACACACATTTTACCTGGGCTGTCATGCCACACCAGAAGTTGGAATACGCAGCACGGGAGTCCAGCATTGGAGCTACAATGGTCTTATTTTCATCAATGAGCCTCCACAGGACGTCGGGATTGGTGAGAAGGTTATCACAGTCCACTGTCTAAAATAAGTTCAGAAAAAGGAAAATCATTTTAAAAACATTTTTTTAAACTGAACTGTGAGAAAGAGTTGTGAAAAGGCACAAATCAACTTGTCTTTATTCTGAATAAATGATAATCACTGACAATCGCACAACAAAGTCTTGTTTATCTACTTTCCACTGTTTAAGTGAGACTGTCAACATATCCAAATATAGCAGGATAATTCCTACAGCAAAATTATTGCTTTCCTGGATTCTGCCACCTAATTACACGGTGCCGATCCTAGACAATGTGGGCTGGAGCACGCAGCTCCTGTGTTTTAAAATATGATTCACGTTCAGGCAGACTTTGCAGAATCATAAGAACTGGTGTAAACTAGTTGGATTACGCAAGGTTTGACGAGAACAGAAGAACCGGGTCACATTCTAACACTATTCTTTTATAAGAGCTGCTTGATTGGGCACTGTGGCATGGAACATCACACTCATTATAAAAGTTAGTAATGGAAAATATAGAAATGTATTTTAAAGGAATTCCAGCAAAATGCCTTAGGTTTTTTATGTGAACGCAGTCACAATTATTTGAGATAATCACAATTATTTTGCATAATTGCCATGTTGATACAATTCCAAACGACTTGTACATCACATTTAACATTTTCTTTATAACTTTGTAATAATGTAATTATAATGTATAATTGACAGAAATGAACTCTTTAATCACAATTAATTTCATTACTTTTTTAATGAATCGTCAAGTAAGATGTCAAGATCGTGACAACCCCTACACACATATTACAGAGACTCACTAGGAAGTAGTCAGCCCACATCCCACGGGCTGACTCCAGTGCTGCTTGCCGAAGCTTCATCACATGTGCGTACCGGAGGTTTGTCCATTGCTTGGGGCTTTCCTCATCCTCGTATACTCTGGAAAGGACATACAATCAGGAACAGAGGATCAACTCAGTGAGTCCAGAGGGAAGAAAAGGTCAACTCTTGGAAACACTACACAGCAAAATATGTACACAGTAAGTATCAATCAAGTACCAATTCAACCCTGAAGATCTATGGGTCCATTTACGAATCAAGAGGGTTTATTTATCTGTCACTACTCACTAGTACTAGTACTTATGCAGGTACAAACAGCGGAAGGCTAGTGTGGCAAGAAGCAAGACTGTGCCAACTGCATGCAACACTACACAACAAAAACAATATTGGATATGATATGAAAGTTTCATTGTTTAAAAAAATATATATATAATATATATATATATATATATATATATATAAAATGCAATTACAATACTAATAAGGATGGATCCTGGTAGATGGATTTACATTTGTACACTCTTCTGAGTTAAATGAACAGTGAAGATTTGAGCGTTTCTGGTAACTGACCTGGGATCCTCTTGTGGTCTCCACTCCACATAGTGGTATTCCTTCTGCACCTTAATGAGCCAGTCACGCAGGATGGCTGTGGTGTTGTCTTCATTGTGATCAGTCGCAACCCTGTCAACATACAGATCAATGAATCATCTCGACGGTGTATAATTTTCAGTTCCGAATTTGTGCAGGGATCTTTGTCCTTAATTCAAGGTTTGTTGCCCGTCAGGCAGTCTCAATATAGAGGAACAGGAGTGGTGAATCATCTCACACAACCACAAAAGGTTTAAGGATGACTTCTTAGACGGTGCCGATGGATGGTCTTAAATTATGACCGAGCAGAAAGCGGAAAGAAAAGTAAAAAAAAAAAAGTCTTTTTTTGTGGTTGTGCGAAATGAGAAACAGTCAATTTGGCCTTCATCAGGTGAAATGATTTAAGTGACCCGATGACACCTTGGCTTATCTACAGTAATTCTGTCAGATCATTTCATTTCATCAGATGAAATGATTACAGTATACATGCCACCTTATCTAGGTCTGTCAGACCTAGAAACATTCATCATGTGAAATTATTAGTGACCCATGATGACACCTTTGTTATCTATTCTAATTTCTAGTACAGTAGCTATGTCATGATTTCATCAGCTGAAATGATTAGTGACCTATGATCCCTTATCTATGTCTGTCTGTCTGGGTCTTACAGATCTACATGTCAATAAGGGGTCATGTGTCAGATATAGATAAGGGGCTGTGGTTCACTGTAATTAATCATTTAATCTGATGAATTGTGTTTTGTGATGCACTTTGCACAGGAAAACATTTCAGGGCTGTAAGCTGCCACTTTTTCACTGCCACTGCCAGCCCCTACTTGTTGGTCTGGTCTAACCTAGCCTCCACGTTGGTGGGCAGGGACTTTACCCCTGCGCTACCTGAACGCTCCTAACACAAGATTTCTGTTTAGCACAGCACTGGTGACCTGATAAATATGAGAAAGTTGGAAACATTATACTATTGCTTATATAACAATAGTCCAGCGCATTGTCCACAGCTGTGGGAACAAAACGAATGACACCAAAACCAAGCACTAGGACCAGATTAAATTACTTTAAAGAATAGCTTACTTCCTAGACCTAGAAGCAAACAGTAGTATTAGAGAAGTGAAACTGCTAGATCATCTGTACTATTAGCAGAGAACAATAAGAACTGGTGCAAGCGAATGACAAAAGCAATGCATGTGGTGTGTGTGCAGTCTGTGCACACATACAAATGTGTAGGAGCACACTGATTTAATCCTGCAGATGTTTTACATCAAGCCACATGTTGAGCCCTGTGTCATTCCATAAGACTGGCTCAAGTTGAAACACGACAACCATAGGCTTTTCACTCTCGAGCCATTAGCGAGACAGACTATAGACTCTGGTCTAGAGGCACACCTGTATTGATGTTATCTCCAAGCTTGTAGATCTGCAATGTTTTTAAACTAGATCTTCGGGCACCGGCCTACTCAGGAACCACGCAAGTCTGGAACAATGCAACTTGGGAAATGGAATGCATGCACTGACAACAGGTATTGCATATGTGTGGATCTCACATATACAATACCTGTCAGCATACTCACTGTCCCCCATGTACCCAATGCAGTACCCGACCCGTTACCACAGTTATGATGCAAATTGGGAAAGATGTAAGTTGGGAACACAATAACACATGCCCCATCCGTTTATGCAATACTTGTTTTCAATACCCAGTGACGTTACCGGTTCGGCGGTTACCCACTAACAACCAAAGAACCGATCAACTACTATAAATATGCTGTCGTGTTGATGAGTCATGACATACATGGGCATATGTGAAATAAAACAGCCATTACTGACATAAAAACACAGGAAAGTGTTTCCCAAATATTATTAAAATAAGATCTGGTTGCAAAAGGGGTGAAGTGTCCCTTTAAAGTGTGTCAAATAGAGTTTGGTATTTCATATGGTAATTGGGTGTGCATAAAGTACTGATATAGTCACTTCATTAAAACAATAATGTGTGGTTGTCACTGAGGCTGAAAAAAAACAATCAAAAGACATCCAAAACCGTCTAGGCTGGGTGCTGGATCAAAAATAGTGACAATATAAGAATAAAAATAATCTGCAGTTCCGCACACCAATTAATGCTACCAAATATATGTTTACTTAAGCGTATATAAACATGCGTTTGGGAGCATTAATTGGTGTGTGGACTCTTTTTGGTGGTCACAAAATCCCACGCCACACCTGGACTTGTCCAGAAACACTGGATAGTACAACTAGCTACACAACAGATTCCACACACGCCAACAGCTGCAGAGTAGAGTTTGTAGTTTATGTGGCATACAGCCAAGTACAGCTCTCTCCACTGATGTCACATGGTCCTGTGAGAACACTGCAGCTCCATGCTAAACCAGATCTTCTCTCTGCTGTCCAATCTTCAAAGACATAAAACCTCTGCATTCAAGTGAGGCTCTCCACCCAGTAGAAAGAAAATCTCATGCTTAACATACTTGTCGAAGCACAGATTTAGACCTAGTCACATCAACTACCATCAAACGGTGGCATGATGGCATCTTGCTCACATTCTAGACGTGCGTCTATTTGCCGACACCAAAGAAAGACTGAAATGACCCGGTGGACACCATCGTGCCACAACCAAACTAAGGAAGCACTTGTTGGCACTTAAGTTGGCATGCATGCTTTCATTGATTGTTTGTTTGTCTAATTGTGTAAATGTTAATGTTATAGTTCATTGTACAACAGTGTAAGGTAGTGTGTTGCGCGCTTGTAAGATCTGCTATTTTTCTAAATTATTTGTCATTTTATTTATTTAGCATTATCTATAAGTTTGCAACTGTTGCATGCCCCAAAGGCCACATTAATGTACACTGTTTATAACAATGAACAACTGTTGGACACTTTACCACATGCAGCTGCATGCATGCGTTTATGGAAGTCTAAACAAAACGGCTGTCCAGCCTGTCCCCCGACACAAATGTGATCAACATTTTTACCCTCTACAACAGAAGCAGCAACTTAAAAAAGTAAGCCCCTTGTTCAACCCCTTTCAACGGATAGAACAAGAGGCTAAATAAGACATCAGATACAAATACCCTCTGATCAAATTGGAGAGTGAAGAACTTACAGCCGGTTTGTTTGAACACAGTGTTGGTCTGTCATGTGTGAAATCCCTCCCCCTTTAGCCCTATAGCAACTTTACTTTTGCCCGTCCTGGTAGACAGATGTTTATATAAGTATCCATTTACACATTCCATGCTTGTCCATGCTTAAAACCGGGCTCGGATTACAGGAATTTAAATTCTTATAAATCTGGTAGCATCACACAGACACTACAGAATAATCTTCTAAAAAAACCCTCCCTTTTCAGATTATCATGTGAAGATAAACCCCCAAGAGGGGTGGAAGGGGTATTGTGGTGACAGACCTGGAAGATGGCCTCTGGCACACAGGTAATCTGTGTCAACACATTCTTCATCAGTAGACCAACATTCTTGTTAGTAAATTTGAAGTAGAAGCTACTGTATAATCTCCTCAAACCTTCTTTAACACAATAAATTAACCTAATATCCAACCACTCCACCGCGGTATCCATTCTGTAGGACAAGTCACACTAGTCTGCTGAGGGCCTGCATAATGTAACTGCATGTGTCAACATCCCAATCACTTGAATATTAATGCTCTCTCAGTCCACAGCTGGCCCTCAATGTGGGGTCTGAGGACCCCCTGGGGCTGGGGTACCCAGTTAATTATTGATAATAAGGACCCCCCCCCCCGAGTGACAGGTCTGTAACTGTAGGTACAACATAATTTTACAGTTTAGGTGACCATATTATCCTCTCAAAAGTGTGGTCTGGTCTGGTGCATATCAAACTGGGGCCCTTGCATTTAAAAAGGCTGAGAATAAAGAATCACTCCTCTAGTCTACACAGCATAACGCGAGAAGTCACAGCACGATCCAAGCTAAAGCAGAAAGTGCTAGATGGTAGTACACTTTTGGATGCATGTGTGGCAAACATCTCCAGGATAACGCGAGAGAAAAAGTAAAACCCCGCAGCAAAGATATTTCCTATTAGCACCAATCCTGGCTACAACCACAATGCCCATCCCCTCCCCATCCACGTATGCAGATGATGCATACATGTATGGCTACTGACTGAGTCGGGGGCCGAATGACCACAGCTGCTCATCACAAACTGCCTGTCCATAAACCCTGACATTACGTTGTGCATTCAACTTAATTTTGAGCATATCATTCTGATAATACATCTGAGTATAAGAGGATATTTAGTCAATTTTTATGTTTTAATTGCTCGGCCACGCATATTTTAGCAAAGTACAGTTGAGTTGACAACATAACTTTCTGCATAGGCTACGTTTTATGTCGTTGCAGCAGCCCACTCATTTTTATTAAGCGCGCACACGCACAGATTACTAAACATAACAACGCACAATCGTATCCACGTGATTTCACCGGTAAATATTTTATTATTAATAGTTAATAAGTAAAACCATTTACAGTATTTACCAGGAGCACTAGCTATATGCTAGCAGACAAATTCCAGTCGTCCCCCCCCCCCACCTTTCAATTCACAACTTACCATATTGCTAGGCGATCCTTGGGATAATTAAGGCGTTCGATGGTTCCAAGAAAATAAGGCAGGGAATGCTCAGCATTTCGGCATATGAGCGCAACGAACACCCTGGGCGCCAGGAGGGAAGATTCGGGGCTCCAGCGTTCCTCTGGAAAATACCCCCGAGCAGGACCGCAGAACAGCAGCAGCGGCAGGATCAGGGCGCTGGACAGGAGGGGGACGAAGCGGTGCATTGCAGAGCAATAAATACAGCTAAAGTATGCCACGAACGAAGTCTGAAAGTCACTGGGTGCTACCAGCTATGTCTCACCTGGGATCATCACCCACTAACAACAATCCACACTAACTAACGTGACTGACAATAAACTGTCTGAGAAGATCCGTTTTAAAAGGGGAGTGGTGTTCCGCTGAGATCTTAAAGGGGCTGGACTAGTGAGGATGATTTTGCTACAAATTAACACCTAAAGTTTGGGACAGGCCCGACAGGGTGTGGTTTATTTGAAGCAAAACTAATGATATTTCTAATTATATAATTTATTATTAAAATTGCCACACACACGATAATTTCTCCACTGGAATTAATTGTCTTCATGTGCTACACAGAAAATCAGTGAAATTACATTTCGTAGATTCCATCTACAAAAGTAAATTTTTTAAATTGTATTTATTATTTCATATTTCTCATTTACAATCAATCACAACTGAATCAAGTGTAAGTAGGAATTGATTCATTTTCATTATTTCAGTAATTTGGAATGTCAAATATGTTAACTCCTAGCCTGGGAAACAGACGAATCTGACTAAAAACATTTGCCCTCAATAAGGCTAGTTAACTCGCTCTTTATTCCTGAAAGGGCCTATAGTTTGGCTCCTGAGCATGGTCTCTCTACTTGGATAGTTAAAGCAGAAGCAGCTGGGTCATCAATGAGCCAGAATAGTTCTCCTTGACTGGGAACAACACGGGCTGCTGGAAACGCTGGACCATCTCTACCCTCAAGCACCTCCTGTGGGTAAAAAAAAAGACAATAGTCAAAGAAATAGCAATGTTTTATCAATTATTGTAGTTTTCTTTTTCAGATCTACCCCATTCAAATGTTAAGCCCATATTGATTATTTTGCACCAAGTAGGCTAAATGTGGTATGGAAACTTTTATGAATGTCTGAAATATCAATTTAACTCAGTGCAACTACATTACCTTCAACACAGGTGCTTTGCTGCCCCCTGTTGATACGAAGGCCACACAACGTGCAGAGTTCACCACAGGAAGAGTCATGGTCACCCGCTGCGGCGGCGGCTTGGGAGAGTCACTGATGGGGGCCACAACCTTCTCAGTTTCCTAAATTAGGGGTACACCCAAACCCAGACCGATCATCTATAATGTATACAAGTGGCAACAAGAAAGCCCCTGTGAGAGCCACAGGACAAGAAGACTACTATGTAACTGACACTAATATGATGCATGTGTTCTGAAAACATATCATGAAAATCCATAGGGCACATAACTGAAGCCAACAGGCCACACATTTGTAGTAGTATACATTACAAACATAGAGGCAGAGGGACTGGACTGTCTTCATGCATGCCCGACATGCATCATGTGAATTAGCCTATCAAGAACCACAGTAAAGAGTATAAAATGGCATGCTGCCAGACCTTAATTAGTAGGCCTTAAAAACCAAATTGAGTTTCAATTGCAGGCTTACTCACACACATATACAATATCTATATATACATTGAGAATATGTACATGTGTGTGTATATACTGTATTTCTATTAGAGAGTTTCAAATAGGAAATGGTAGATATTTTATATCTGTCCAATTCCTCGGACAGAGTTTCAGTTCAGCATAACATAGATGGAACCATGTAGTGCAATAGCATTCACTTGCTAATTATATTGGACAGTAAATGGGAGACTAACTTTGAGGAGCCATATATTTACTTCTGTCTTCATGTTATTTTTAAGGGTCCAACCCTATTCAGTCTCAGAAACCATAACATCTACATTTCCCAAACTTGGCAGATAGTTTGGAAATCTCCCACACTACTCAGGCAAAAAAAAAAGGAAAGGAAAGGGAAAAAAAGAAAGAAAGTCACCTTTCTCATCTTATCCTGTGCTTAGAGTCTTAGACCCTGTTAACTGCCGTTTGTGGTTGTGTTTTCCATTGAATTATTCTAGTACATTTCATAGAAAAATATAGTGAGTGATTTCCCTGTTCATTCTTAATGGACAGGGACACTGCACTTTATATCTGATTATATCTATCAGCTGGTTCTTAGCTAAATAGCGAATGGCTGTGCAAGACAGTAAGTAGTTAGTTCTGTTCATGTTCACAAATGCTGATTTGAGTTGTGCTTCACTGACAATATGAATTAAATACAGAAATACAGAAGGCTACCTTGTTCCCATAATGTAGAGAATTTCTATTAGGGCTGCAACTATTGATTATTTTTTTAGAGAGTATTTGATCAATTACTTTTCAAAGCAAATAACTGAGAAGGACATTGCAAAAAAAGTTACATGGTGCAGCTATAAGCTCTATTTTATAATAATGTCACACATAGCAGATCTACAAGGCGTACAAGCTAGCTCACAACATATTGTGATGTTGTAGATCTGCTATTTTCTGTATGAAAATAAAAAATATTTTTTGTTTTAATTTTCAATAATTTATTAAATCTATTACTTTGACTGTTCCACCCCTAGTTTCCCTTTCTTGTCAGCAGTTATCTCATAAAACATCCTCATTTACATCCATATGAAGAAACTATGCAAGTCAGTATGGTTCTCTTCTCACCTCTAAGAGAGGATGATCTGGAAAAAGGGAGCAGGTATGTCCATCAGGTCCCATTCCCAACAGTAGCATATCAAACACTGGAAAGTCATCACTTGGTAATGCCTGCATGTTTAAGAGTATTAAAAACAATACTGTCTCAAATGTCTGAAGTCATGTGATCAAGATGCATCAGTCAGTTTTCATATTCCAATCTGATTGGTTTACAATCGGCTACCACCCATTTTGTAAAAAATCACACCCGTGTGAACCGAGTGGTGCAACTCCCCTCTCCCCCTGCACCCCCCCCCCCCCCCCCCCTCTCTCTCTTAGCAGGCAACAGTGCAGCACTATCTCTCTCTCTGTTTCTGGCACAACAGCGCCACTTTTGCCCCTACTGCTACTCAGTCACACACATAGGTTAACAGGTTAACACACACATAGGTTAACAGTTTAACACGGACATAGGTTAACAGTTTAACACGGACATAGGTTAACAGTTTAACACGGACATTGCTGTTCCTTGGAGTGGTTGCACCACTCAAAAATGCCGAACAGTGTCTGATCTGCCACAAACTTTAATCAAACATCAGTACAAGTCTACCTGTTGGCAATTAAAAAGGAACTCAAAAGACAAATTTGATAACAATCTGCTCCCCAAATCAATGTACACCTGTTAATAGTGCTTTCACTATGTAGTTTACCAATATCTCCTGGTTTCTACTTTCTAGTACTCTTTTCTTAATCTTACTACCGGCTACTATTTTGTATTAGTATATTATTCTATACTCCTCCTGTGTCTATTTTTCTGTATCTGGCTATCTGTCCTGTGTTTCATAGCTGCTGCCTGCTGTGCTGCTTTGACAACTGAATTTCCCCTGCAGGATCAATAAAAGTCTATCTATCTAATTAAGGAAACGGAAATCAAACTTGAAAGCATCTGACTTTTTCTCTTTTCTATGTTACACATTCACAAGATTAGCTCATTAGCAGGCCTGTTATTTTAATGCTATGCTATATTTGATTGATTTGTTTTTAGCATTGTTTTCAATAGATTAACCAAATAATATTGTGTATCAAACAGAATATTAAGCTTAGAGAATCACGATTCATTAATATGTATTATAACAAATAAATCTTTACCGTCTTCAGTTTCTGTGTATAATCCTCTGCACACTTGTCCACTGGCAGAGATGGATCTATGGCCAATATGTTGCTCTCAGGGATATTAATCTTGGAAAACAATTGCTTCTAGGAGGAGATAAAGACATTTTACAACTTTGCTGCATAATAACTCCTTAGTTGATGAGCGTACATTTTTGGAACGCATACCTTGTACAGTCCATAGGTGCTCTCTGGGTCATCAAAGGGCACCAGGCGCTCATCACAGAACCCAACAACCCACTTACTGCTGTCCAAGTCTGACAGAGCAGGCAGCTCCTTGCTGAGCATGGACACCAGGCTGCCACCTGACAGGCCCAGTGTGAACTGGCCACGAGACGAAATGGCCGTTTTTGCCCGAGAGGCGATCAGTTGAGCCAGCACTGGGCCAAGCTCTGCTGATGAGGGAAACACGACTACTCTTCTGCCAGGCATTGCACCACTATTTGACAAAAACAGAATGGTTTGGACATGAGAGCAGGAAACAAACGGGTTAGGGCTGGGCTACACAATATATTGTTTCAGCATCGACAATGGAATGAACACATGAGCAACACTAGTGACACTGCAAGGAATGCAATGTAGCTAGGCTACACAAATACTTCTTAATAGAAAACAAAGACGTGCAAGGTTCACATTTCTACAGTATAGTCCATCTTATAAAAATCACTTATTTCTTGGGGCCTTTCTTTCTTGCATGCACATTATGTGTTCATGTGTGTCATGTTGAGCAAACCAGAGTATTGAACAACTACCTTTTTTGGAAGGAGGTAGTAATTATGAGGAAATAACCAAATATAGATGAGGAAACAAGCCGTTTTAAAAAAGGCAGAGTAATCAGTTATGCTCATCCTTGTAGTTGCTGGTGAAGGACAGTAGATATGTATCAAAGAAAAGAAAGAGTCCACACAGATAGCTCCATCTGCATCTCTTTTACTGTGCAAAACACTTTGCTGTTTTACTCTGTAAAAGAGATACGGAGGCGGAGCATTAAGTCTGTGCAGTCTGGGCATACATTACTCTTTTTCCATTTCTTTGAAACAAGTTATTTCCTCATCTAATCTAATGTCTCCCTAGTGATAAATAATTTAAAATCAAGCTATCTAAGTGAGCAATGGAAAGAAGCCAAAAGGCTTTTCTGGTTTCATCCTTTTAGCAGACCTTGTTTGTTCTCCCTGTCAAAATAGTAGATCAAGCATTAGTAAAGTATGAAAAATAGTGATATTACCTACTGCCAGGATTCTTCAAGTTCTCATGCGGATGATTTTTTGTCGGTACATTTTAATACGATTTTACTTCCTGAACGTCAACGACGGCATTAGCCAATCACGTTGGTTACGTACCGCTCAGCATTCTGGTAAATGGAGTGCAGCCAGTCAGTAGAAACTAGAAATCTTTACATTAAACTTTCCCACACAAGTCTTCCAATATGTGTATACTGTTTACTGTTTACGGACTGGACATAAATTGTTCAAGACAATTTTGCTAAAAATATATATATAAACAACAAACTTGTGATGCATCCTCCCACCCTGTAGATGGAAACAATGATGCCATTTTACCCGTCCCAGTTGGAAGAGATACCACGCTTAGCCTTTGAGCATGCACACACATCTAACATTTCTTATCGTATACATATCTGGTTGTGCACATTACTTCCCGTCATTCTGCTCTTCTGTTTTGCAATTATCTCGACTTATATTATATATATGTAAAAAAATAAGAAAGATGTCGACAATGTTCTCTTTTCAAACACAACTAGTCTCCATCATGGACGCATTATCAAAAACAGCTGTGCTGGAAATAAGCAAACTGGTTGAGATCGAATCAAAGATGTTGAAAATAGAGATAACACGAGGACGGAATGAAATCTCGTCTCTTACCGAAAAACTGCAACTGATGGAGAATTTGCTATGGATTGCACAAGGGCGCAGGCAGGACACAGCGGGACACGTTATAGCAGCTAAGATGAGAGATGGTTCAGAAAACATTTCTTATGGAACAGTGGAGCCAGATGGGACAGGACCTACAATAATAAAAAGGTATCGTAGGCCTATTTACCTGTCGTGTGTCTATAACAGTAATTGCACCTGTTCATCATGGCTTGTTGTGATTGGTAGTGGTTATTTTCTGATCTAATCTGGAGTTTTTGCATCTATAGTGAGAGTACATGGGAAAGCATGTCTTCATCTGCTGCAATGGGCTGTTTGCATCAAAGTGACTCTTCTGTTGAAGTAAGGACTTTCTAAAATATGTTGCAGTGTAATGGTTTTCTTTCTTCTTTTTTAGAAAACCATCATGAGGATGGATTTGCACAATACATCATTGGAAAAATAGTTTATGCTTGATATGATGTTATATTTACATATTTAGTTAGTAAACAAACTAGATCTGTTTAAAAAGTGGTCATTCAACACATTCCAGAATTAATTGCCTGTGAATGGGTAGAAGACTGGCATGGGGCAGTTGTCCAAATTCAGTAGAGTGCCCCACAATTCTTGAGTGGCCTAACAAGCATCAATGGTTCTTTGTTTAGGGAAAATGCCGTAAAAGATTCTTTATTTAGGAAGAATTTGTTTATGAAAATGTCTGAAAAATGATACTTTAAGACACAAGATTCAGATCCAAGATTCAAAGACTTTGACACATGCTCATAGCCTCATACCTAGTGTAGGCTATTTGCAATTCAATGTTTCATGTTTTTCTACAATGATGTCCAACATGTCGAGTGGCACTCGATAAGTTGTAGTACAACTCTCGTACTACTACTAATAGACAGTAGTAACAACACAATAAAGTGTAGGTAAATCTAGTTGTATGTTTATAGCATACACAGAGAAAAAAATACATACTAAAATGCATACAGATCTGCAGTGGACCCACTTCATAAAAGTGCATTTGTTATGCAGTGTCCACTTTGCAAAAGTGCTCTGTTCTCCTGTATTTGTGCAATGCACTGTCATGTTCCCCTCTAATGGGTGTCATTTCTATACGACTCTCTCTGTAGCTTACAAATGCAGTCCGAGAGCAGCCTGAACTGATAGTGGTAAAAGAGGAGCCAGTGGAGATTGACAATGGAGACAGTGTGACACCAAAAGAAAGGACAGGTGAAAATGGTGAGTGCTCTTTTAAGTTTTGGCATAGTATATGCCTATGGTCACACCAAACTTTGATTCTGCTGCCTAATGCAGTGGATTCTATTCTGCCAATCCTTTTCAATGGGAATGAAGCAGTTTGTTGTGCCAGGGCACCACCAAAAGAGAAAAAGTATTTAAAGCAGATAAATGCTTGAGACAGTTGCTGCTTTCCCCCTCTCTCCAATCGAATGAATCAAAGACGGACCGGCCTGCCAACGTCAAGACGGAAGGCGATGTAAGCTACTACATGTTTTAGGCTGATCTGGCTGCACAAAACAGGGGGCTGCTCCCACCTCCATTTATCAGCCTGCACTGACTGCAGCCATAGTTTGGTGTGACTGTACCCTAATATAATAATAAGCAATAACATTATGTTGGGAATCTCTAAAGCAATAATAATCACCAAAAACTACCAACCCTACAAGAACACAGGGCTGGGCAATATGGACAAAATCAAATATCACACTTTTTCCCCCCCTACATGTCCTAAAATATCAAAGAATTGCTACTTTGCTATTTCTGAACAGTATAAAATAGGGCTTATGTGATTAGCAGCAGGAACAACACTATTACACAAAACAACACTTATCCCATATCATGATATTACAATACCTCATACGATATCTAGTCTCATCACGATATAATAACGCTATATTGTCCAGCCCTACAAGGATGCAGGTAATTAATCAAGCAAATTCTTTTTCACGTAATTTAATATTTGACACGTTTCCTAATTCAATATGTTCTCTCAATAGGAATTGAAATGGCCACAGATACTCGGCAGAGGAACTCGGATGTCCAGCACCTCAAAACCAGCTCAGATCAACAACATATATTTACAGACAACTTTGTGATCCAGGGCTCTCGATCATCGTTGGTCGGACCAGGGAAAGGGGACACACAATGGAGTACTGCACACTCTGTGTGCCAGAATGCACAGCTTACACCGGGACACACAAGCCTAGAGGCGGAGAAATCCACTGGCCGAAATGCTGCCCCCCAAAGTTTCAGTATGGCAAAGAACATGAAGGTCCACAGTTTACGGAACTCGGCTGCCAAGCGATTTGGCTGCTTGCAATGTGGCAAGAATTTCAGATGTTTCAGTCAGCTTGAAATACATCAACGAAGTCACACCGGAGAAAAACCATTCAGATGTACACTGTGTGGAAAACGATACGCACAGAAAGGGCATCTTTATACACACCAGCGCACACACACAGGAGAAAAGCCATATCGCTGTCCTATTTGTGGAAAGGGCTTTATTCAGAAATGTACTCTTGATATGCATCAACGCACTCACACTGGAGAAAAACCTTTTGTTTGTATAAAATGTGGTAAAGGATTCACAAAGAATTGCAATTTGAAAAAACACATGGCAGTACATATAGATCCTAGTATGAACATGTATACTGAATCTAGTGTATGCCTACCGATATTTAGAGGGACAAACGGACATGCAGGCTCATCAAACATTGTTGTCGGTCAACCCTAACTCATTTTGGCATTCATTTTAAATGACATTGTAATAAAGCTATCTTTTGTTTCAGGTTTGAGTTGACAGGCACTGCAGTTATATTAAATTTTAATAATGGTTAGTAGGTCAATAATGCAACAGAGTATATGATGTGGTACTGCTGGTGGATATTGTCATGTTTATGCTGTTAAATAGTAATGCATTCTGTTTTTCATGTTTCCTAACCATACACCAACATTGTTTTAATGAAACAAGCCGTTGCTAGCATGGGTATTAAAAATACACCGTCCTTTTAAGATGGGAAGCTCATCTTTTTATGAATAGTTGTTTTGAACTATATTCAGTGAAGTACCAGTCCTACAACTCACACTGCAGTGAGCATCAACAACTGAGACAGATGCTTTATTTTTGCAAACCAGTCACCTGATAGTATAATATCTTATAGGCCGGGGACGATACTTTAATCTAATTTAGATTGTTGGAGAATATAGTTTAAATAAAAATATTTTTACCCCACCATTCACTCAAAAAACAAACACACGCAGGCTCTTAGAAATGTAGTTTGACATATTCAAAGTTGAGACTTTTCTTTATTGATGGTGCCATAACTGAAGTAGTAACTGACATTTATAGATGCTATATTCACACAGCCTATATATATATAGAGAGAGAGAGAGTGTGGCTACAGTATTAAAAATACATGTGTCCTTTAAAAATGGGAAACTCACTCCATTCCATGAATCGGTTATTTTGAACTAGCAGTCCCTCCTATTAACTGTTACTAGCCTAATTATGCACATATCCAGGCTAACTGAGCTGTTAACAGATAGTTCTTCTCACTGCAATAACAAACAACAGCACGAGTAATATATCTTACAGTAGCCCCAATACTTTCCCTCAGTTTGCTTATTCTGTAGTGTAGGGACTGAGGGAACGTATCAGGGCTAATCTTTAGTTACAGCAGGAGACCTTAATTGAAAATTAGATCTCGATTATAATTAGGCTGCTTGTAAATGAATGACCACCTATCGTATGACCTTCCTAACCTTCACTCAAGAAACATTGAACAAACAGGTGCTCAGAAAAGTAGCTTTACCTCCATTGCATATTTGTGTCTTTATACACACGCACACACACACTGTACACACCCACGCACGGTCGCACGCACACACACACACATGTACAATATAAATAATAGCGTATGCGTCGGGTGCCTGTGGGGGGTGTTTAACCCATTCGTGCCCAAACTCAGGCCAGTGGGGCCGTGGGCCCAGAGGCCCTTAGCTCTCAGGGGCCCTTGGGGAAATTGGACTGCACGGTACTGGGTTTGACATACATTGGCCGTTGATTTAGTTACATTTAGGTCAAAAAGATGATAAAAACACAACCCCCAAATAATTACCGGCCCAGGGGTCCTACATGATCTATTAAACCCTAGTAGCCAGAATGTGAACTCGGACATGTTGATTACACCAACGTTTTATGTTAAATGTTTAAATGTTTAGTATGGGTCCCCACTGAGGATGTAGAAACTGCCGGATGCTAACTTGTATATGTTGAGCTTAAAATAAACCGAAACCTAACCTAGTAACTTAGTAAGACTAAAAGTATTTTAACAATTTAGGGCCGATTCATACTCCTATTTTAGAGCCGAATAAAAGTCGGTTCCGCGCTGTAGAGCCTACAATGTGACGTGATTTGAGGTTTGGGGGGGCGGGTACCGTCCTAAAGTCGGCTCTTTGGTGCTACTGAAAATTTCTGAGGAGCCGAAATCATTTAGGCACTACAGCGCCGAAACAGCGGTAAAATAGGAGTATGAATCGGCCCTTAGTCTTAGTGTTACTAATTTTCTGATTTAAGCTCAGTCTTTGAACAATCCATTGAACTTCTTAAACTATCTAGTCTTAGCCAACAAAAAAATTACACTGGCATAAAATAAACTAAAACATAATTGCTCAGACAAAGATGGCAAAAAAAAACATTCTTTGTTCTGTACTTATACAATTGTATACAAAACAATTGTATACTAGTACAAAACACTGAAGTCCTTAAACCAGAAACCTAACGCTAACCCTAAACCCTAAGGTAAGTGGGGAACATAGAACCTGGGGAACATAGGGATGTGAACATACCCTTGACAGCTCACATATGCTACATAAAGCATGATGACATTTTTAATGTTTTGCCTTCTATAGGTTGTTAATGGTATGGTCATATATATGCCAATTATGAAAATTGCTCAACATATAAGTTAGCATCCGGCAGTTTCTACATGCTGGGGACCCATACTCAACATTTCTAACATAAAACGTTGGTGTACTCAACATGTCCGGGTTCACAATGGGGCTCTATGGGCTGGCTACTAGACCCACAGTCTATGTACAGTACTAGACAGACTAAGCGGTGCCAGGTCAAAAGCATAGACGGTCAAAAGCGACGAATCATTTGTTGGTCTCGCATCCCCCACAATCCCTTGCGGCAGTGAGAGGAGGAGAGGGACCTTATTTATAAGTAGGGTTTATTACGGTCTGTCTGTCTGGCTGTACCATTGGCTAGACGTTTTTTTTTTAGTTCTTTAAAAAAAACATACACTATCAGTTGCGCTCGCTCGTGTCGTCAACATGATGTGCGACACAACGAACAGAAGTTTTCGGAGCCAGCTGGGCGCTATTCTGGAAAAGCTAACGAAGGCTGTTCTGGTCGATGTGAGCAACCTCGCCGACGAGTGCTCGTCCGCTCTCCACAGCGAGATCTCCCAGCACAAGAGCGAGAACGAAGCCCTGAAGAAGAAATGCTTCTCACTGGAGATCCAGCTGAGAGCGGCCAGAGGTTCTGCTGCTGCTTCCCACAACAACTACACCACCACCACAAACGCCAGCAGCAACCATGTCAGCCATCGGAACAGTGGAACTGCTGGGGGTTCGGAGAAATTTGTGCGCGGTTAGTATTTTAACTACTTAAAAAGCCCTCTATTCTTCAGTGAAACTGACCTGGATTTCCGTGAAAAGCTTGTAGACCGGCTATTTTTGGCTAAATGCCCCCTCCCCCCCGAATAATGGATGCTGGGGTTAATATCCTACTACTCGCTGACGAGCCATGTATAAATGAGCAGTAATCACTTTGGTTTATTACGCATTTATTATTGTATTTGTGTATTGTCCTGTAATACAGATCAGCAACAGCCTGCCGCGGCTCCAGCCATCGATGGTATTTTTGGAAAAGACTGGTGTATGGATCTATGGAGAGGAGAGAAGCTGCCCCCTGCGAGCAAAGCGACAGAAGAAGCCTCTACTTTGAGAAACAATGGCCCACCAGTGCCACCACCACAGGTTAGATAACCATGAGGGCCGGTACGGGGGGAATGATTACAGGAGCACTTCGCAAATTATAAGTCAGCCTTTCACTTCTCACAATATCCTCCACAGCTAGATAATAACAATAACACTATAATAGTAATCCAAAGTAGCCAAAACAAATATGTATGTTTCAAAGGTTGGCTATGTAAACTATTAAAGCTTTGGCAGTGGTAGAGCAACCTTTTAGTATGACCATCCTATTATTATCCTATTATTTAGTATGTGCATAACACAGTCACGTCTATTTAATTTTTAGCCTTTAATAAAAAACAAAACATGAATTAGGCCTATGTTTAAAAAGACAGATTTATACTTAGTTGCGAAGTGCACTAACTAGTACTAAATAGTGCACTGAAAATGGCTAATCTACAAGCTCACCAAGAGTTGCAGCTTGATTCGTTGTGAGCTTGTAGATTGGCTGTTTTCAGAAAACAATACCATGCGCAACACAGTATAGCCCTTCCCCTTAACAGCCAATATTTCATGTCAAGGTTTTCCCTATGCTATGCCTATGAGTTTAATAAATGTCTTACTTTTGATGGACATTCTCCCCATGGTCCATTGACTGCCAGCAGCCATATTGGAAAGAAATCGGGCCTCTTCCTTACTTAATTTACAGGTCTTACAAATTATACTAATAAAGGCTCTGTTCCATTTACTAGTTTAGCACAGTGGTTCTCAAACCTTTTAATTTCTAGGACGAACCAAATTGGAACCCCCCCAAGGAACCATGAGGGTACCTGGCCACACTTTGATTTGGTGTAGCGAGTGCTGGACTGTCTCCAGTGAGTCAACATACACAATATCTGCATGCTGACCAGAATGGAACAATAATAATATTGATAAGACCTGTGAAGGAAGGAACTAAGGACGAGGCCCATTTTCTTTCCAATATACTGGAATGTTCATGAACCCAGAAATGGTGGTTAGTATGAACTTTTATGATTCAAATGTCATCTATAGGCTTAGAAATTTTCATCATGCTTTAAGTAGCATGTGACATGTCAAACTAGTGGGTTTTCAACTTTTCATGATGCTGAATCCATTCCAAGCATTATTTTTGCAAAAAAAAAAAAACACTCCTTGGCCTAAAAATGGCCATCGTCGTCTTGACAAATGTGATGAGGTCAGCATATTTGGGCAAGCGGCTATGGCTGTTTTTAGCCCAATTCTTTGCCTTATACAGGATGTTAATGGGTATGGTCACATATTATGCTAATAACTCAAATTGCTCAACGTGCAACTTTTAGCAACCAAGCTTAATATCATCTTCTAAGCCTATAGATGACATTTGAATCATAAAAGTTTATACTAACCAACATTTCTGGGTCTAACATGGGACTTATGGGGGCTTCCAGTAGCACTGGTGTGCAGTTTTGGGGCCACCAAACTCAGTAAGACTAAGATTTCTTCTCCAGTGAGCATGAACCATTAGATGAGATGTGTGCAGTTGACATTTTGGCCTGAGGGTGGCGCTAGAGGAAAGGTCATGAGGGCATATACAGTATCTACTGAGTGACTAGATGGTAGCATTCATTCTCTGTGGCAAATTCAGTCAATCCAGACAGTTTCTATCCACGTAGACCAAAGTTTTGAACTTGGGGATCATTATGGTGCATAGTAAATTTCCATGTAATCCAGCCAGTAGTTTTCAAGATATGTTGTTGTTAGGGATCAAAGTAGTGGACAGTCAGACTGATGGACCTAGCCAAACTTAGAGTTGTGTATACTATAACTGCAAACAACCACAGAACAAATGTGAAGGAAGTTGAACAGCCAAATATGGTTCACCAGTTGGTCAGGCAGTCTATTTTCTTTACATTCACTCTGCAGACTGCAGCTATACACACACTCAGACACTGTGTGTGTGTGTGTGTGTGTGTGTGTGTGTGTGTGTGTGTGTGTGTGTGTGTATATACACATACACACACACACACACACACACACACACACACGCACGCACACACACACACGTGTGTGTGTGTATACACACACAGTATACAGTGTGTGTGTGTGTATATATATACAAACTGTGTGTGGCTGTTCCACCACCCATTAATGTCAGAGTATGTCAGTGGGGGGTGGTAGTAAACTAGGCTGCTACAGCTGGCTACAGTGATACAGAGAACATTGGCGTGTATTGTTACAGCTGGCTACAGCAATACAGTTAACATTGGCAAGTATTGTGGACGTTATAGACATGTTGCCACTATGAGTAAAAAAACAGAAATAAGGTTGACGTGTTTCTATACAGAAACTCACACGGGAGCATCAGAGCAAGTAAAGGATTGGCTATTCTTAGTGATTTATTTTCCCATTCTGGGATGGAGCTCAGCATGTCTGTCGTGGGAGTGGTCTGTCTTTGGATAAACAGGGCTGGGGGCCCCATTCACTGTATACAAGATGAGAGCAAAAACAGTACTTTAAAGTTTAATCCATAATAATGGATAAGGTTGTTAGTTATCAGTGAACGCATTTGACAGAGAGACATCATTGGAATATCACAGTCGCTTGTGTAAGAGACATCAAACTTGGCAGCAGATATCAAACATGGAAGTGGAAGCGTATACATAAGTGATAGTGGCAGTGCAGCAGGCAATGGAGTTCATTCATAGACACACTTACATTTAGTTTAGTTTATTTGTTTTTCCATACAAAAAAAAATTCTTAGTTCATCAGTGTTTTTTTTTCTGATTCTGAAAAAAAAGGTATAGACTGAAGCCTAGGCTTATTACGTCTACCCTTTTGTCCGTTAACTTAAAATAATAAAAATGAAAATATATATATGTATACCCCTTTTACAGGTTTTCAAACAAAACAGTTCATGTGTCTTATTTCTACTGAACAATGTAATATTCAAGTAAAAAAACAAGCAAAACAATATGCTAGTAATAGTCACAGTAGTAACATTTTCACACAAACAAAAGAAACAAATGGCACTTCATAGCACTATGGCCACTTGATTTGAGCCTTTACTCTGTGTAGCTATTTAATACTTTGTTTTTGAATACCTCCTTAAGTTTATCCTTATCCACAGTCTTTCAATCACATCTATTCCATAGCTTCACACCCTTTATCGTTCTACAATTACTTCTCACGTTGATCTTTGTTTTTGTTTAAACATACATTTTCCTCTGAGTGAATAACAGCTCTCTCTCATTGTGAACAACCCTTGGATACAGTTTGGAAGTGTTTTCATTTTAGCTCTAAACAGTATCTCACAGTAACAGTAATTCATTGGTGGGGTGAATATAGTCAACCCCATTTACAATCCTTATGGCTTATGCAATAGGCCAGTTTGTACTGTACTGGAAGAGAGAAAGACAGTTGTAGTCCAGCAGCCGGGGGCGTAGAGTTGGACATTTGATATGTAGGTTTTTTTTTAATATGGTTATGGTATATACATACATTCATGAATCCACCTGCTGACTGGCTGTCATCATTGAGCAATTTATTTTATAGGGGGTTATGTGACCATACTATTAACCTATATAAGGCTAATTGGCATGTGATGTGTCAAACTAGGGGTTTTTCATGATTCTGAATCCATTTCAAGCGTTTCAAGCACAAAAAACACTCCTTGGGTTAAAAACGGCCATAGCCGTCATCACAAATGTGATGAGGTCAGCTCATTTGGGCTTACATTTGCAAACTAGATGATGATGGCCGTGTAGAACTGGACAATTCTCTTCTGCTGCAGGTTGATTTTGTTTTCAGCCGACGTAGGAATAAAAACCTCTGCTGGGTCCTCTAGTCTATGTGATGAATGTGTGCCCTCACTTGAGTGGGAGTCCCACAGAAGTCTACCATAATTTCCAGTCTTTATGGTGTTGAGGTGCAAATTGTTCTGCCTCCATCATGAAGCCAGATGGTTATGCTCCCATCCATAGAGCCAGACAATACATTATGTATAGCAGCAGTCGCCAAACTATTTTGGCCGTGCACTTATTTTGGAGGTGTTTTACCAGATTTAGCCGTTTGTGTTAAATAACACAATAAAATCGCCATTACTCTTTTCATGTCACGCACCCCTAGAGGGCAGTCATGCGCCACACCACAGTTTGGGAACCCCTGATGTATAGTATCCAACCACTTCAACCTTAGTGAAAATAACTTACAAGCTCAGCAATTTTAACTGAATGTTCACCTATCATGACATTCCCAGAATTAGGGCCCTACCTAGGTCTCATGGTATCAAAATATTTGTACCTGATACCTGTGTTTAATATGTTTCCTTTCCCCGGGCCCCTACTATATATTTATATAGAAGACTTCCTCCTCACACCATGCAGTAACGTTTAGTCCGTGAGGCTCATTGACACGCCGATCTCAATATACATTTTCTCATCTGAGCACAATTAATACAGGAAAATATCTACATATTGTCCGATGTTAATAATAGATTTCATTTTTATAGCACTTTTCTAAGCACTCAGAGCATTGCATATACATTAGGAGGATGAATTCATCCATATTCATGTCTTCATATAATAGGTCCTCGAGTCACTAATGCTCATGATATGGCACCGAATTTGTCTGTCGTCTTTCAGAGGTCGTCTGTAGGCAGTTCAGAAACCCACCTACCAGTGACATCATCAATGGGGAATCCAAGCTAATAGAAACTGCAGGCGTTCTAAGGAAAGTTAGCATGCTATAATGGGAGCCATGAATGTTCTCACATTATTACAAATCTAACATTGTAATGATGTCACTGGTAAGCGGATTTATGAAGTGTCCACACTCCACAGCCCTTCTGAGACAGAGTAGAAAAGCAATGACAATTTTATCAGGCGCATTAATGAGGACGGACCTATTATATGAAGATAGGGCTCCACCCTAACTGTAAAAACGGTTACTTCACTGTGTTCTGCTGGTACAATATAGGGCTGCATACGGATTTGTTACTGAATATGGAAATTATGATAAATGTGTATACATGGATTATATGCATTTCATCTTTCATTTCTTTTTTACAAAAGTTAACCATGTTTAAAACTATCTTTCTCATTGTTTATTAGGCAGTAGATTTGATGGATGGTGAACCAGACCTTATATTTGTTAAAGAGGAGATGTATGAAGATCAGCCCATTGGCCAACAGATGAGGCTTTCAGATAACGGAAAGAGTAAGTTAACTTGGCCATCACAATATTCAACAATAAACCTATTAAACAACGTATGTGTCATTATGAAACTGATCCAGGTTGTTTGTTCTGACAGGAGGTGCAACAATTGAGGAGGATGGAACCGATGAGAGAGCAGTCAATGACCTTCGACTTCACCAGGGGGCCTTGAACAACTTCCCAGTAACTTCTGCTCAACCACAACCAGGCACGCCACCAATACTTATGGATGGCTTGATAGAAGGATCAACAATGGGTAATCTTGTTGATGACGCAAATCGATCAACAGCCAGTGGGGAGTACTCAGACTATATGAACAACATGCAAATTAATGCAACCAAAGAACTGGCAAACCAGCACAGAGCTGGGAAGGTACCAAAACAGTTTGAATGTTTATTCTGTGGTAAGGTATTTAACTATTTGAGCAGTTTGAAAGTCCACATCAGGAGACATTCTGGAGAAAAACCATTTAGCTGCACAGTTTGCGGGAAGCGTTTTGCCCAAAAAACATACTTGAAGCTACATCAGCGTGTACATTCAGGGGAAAAGCCCTACAGTTGTCTAGAGTGTGGTAGAAGTTTTTCCCAGAAAAGCTCTCTCAACATGCATCTACGTACTCACACAGGAGAGAAGCCCTACAGCTGTGTGGACTGTGGGAAAAGTTATGCCTACAAGTATGGCTTTAATCAACACAAGTGTTTCAATTGAGACCTGGTGGATGCTGAAAGAACATTTGGGTTCTACACTAATAACTAAGTAATCCAAATGATACCATTTTGCCTAAAGAAAACTATGTAGCTATGAACAGGGACTGCCAGTGGCATTGGTCAGACCTCCTGTTAGTCCGAACCGTGCTGCGGGTTATAAATCACCCGTGGCTTAATAGGGTTTGCGATAGTGTTAGTATTGGTCAGACTAACGGGAGGTCGGACCAATGCCACGCTAACTTTTTATGATATACTGTACCTGTGCAACATTACCACAGGAACTGTTATGAGAGTAAAACGTCAGATGTTGACAAACAAGTGAATCAATTATAAGATTGTTGCGTACTGTATAAATGTCAACTGTAGAAAGTATTGACAATATAATCAATTGTGAGATTTAGATGTGTACTGTGCAAACGGCAACTGTAGAAAGTATTGACAAATACCATAGTATTTAATAACACTGTGCTAACTATTTATTCCAATATAGCCTAGAAGAGTAACAAATGACTTACCCACTGTGCCAGTTCTGCCATTATTAGTACACAATTAAAGCTGTTGATTAAAGCTGTGATATGCTGCCTTTATCAATATATAAAGGGAATTACAAGAACACTTTCCCCCATAAAACAAAACCTTCATACATACCCAACAGCCGACACATTATGGCAGCCAAAGTGAGACAAACTTAAATGGAAGACTGTTTGTTATGCCAATTTAAGATTTAGCTTCCATGCAATTATTACTTTTTAAATGCATATGTCATTGTTAGAAGTCCTCCTGTGCTGGGAAACTATCGCACAGTGCCACTTTTAGGGATACACTTTAACCCATTTAGACTAGCTTTTCTGGTTTTAAAGGTATAACAACATATGCGGTCTGGTCTTAATCAGTTAAACCACTTCTGGGGTTATTTTAAGTTGATTCAATATTTAGATATGAGTTCAAGCTCCATTTTAACCATGTTAGATTAATTGAAAACACCCATCCTTGGTTCTGGTGAGTGACTGATATTGTACTTCTAATATGAGGTAATGAAGTTTTCCAATTACCCATATTTGTTTGAATGAATATCTAAATATTTAAACTGTACACAAAAGCCAGCGTAGGCATTAAAATGACCCCATTAGTGTTAAGATTAAAAGCTGCATTTGTCAGGGTAGGTCAGTTGGTAGAGTGCGCACCTTTTAATTTATTAACTAGGTTCTGTATTTCATACCAGGCAGATGTAGATGTTAAAATTATCCACAGAAGAGTTAAGCGAAACACCCAGTGTAAGTGATTTAGTAGACAGAAATGCATACAATTATCCTCTTATTTGACTGAAATCCTACATGAATCTCTGGAATTCATTGGAGGGCATAGGACAAGACATGTCTATGACCCAGATTTACTGAACCCTACTCCCAAATAACTAATTCACAATTTTAAATTAACCAAATGAAGGCCCAAGTTTCAATGGTGAAAATGCAGACTAATCAAATTGAAGTAGTAAATGAGATTTGGATTAGTGTAATCAAGCAACAAGTATTTAATGACTAGAAGAAGGCTGGAACATACATAAAATAAATACTTTATTACCCCAGAGAGGAGGCACACAATACTTAAACTAAAAAATCTTCAAGCAGGCAAACACTCTCTAGGTCGTCCTCAAATGAGCCCATTGAAGACAAATTACTAGTAGCATAATTTGCGATGAATAAAACAAAAGATCCTTACTGGTGTTCATAATGGGCCATTATTGGGTTCATTAATGGAAACAATAAAAGTAGAGAATTACTAATAAATGTATTTGTAAATAGTAAGCGCCGGTTCCTATGCATTAACAAGACCATGCCGTTGTCGTTACATCGGACTAACTACAGGCACATTTTTTTAAGACGTTTTGACCAGATTTAAAAAATGAAATATCATAAATAGTAGGCGCAGGTTCCTATGCATTAACATGACCATGCCGTTGTCGTTACACCGGACAGTGGACCAACTCCAGGCAACATCATTTTTTAAGTCGTTTTGACCTCCTGGAGTTTTCATTTTTTTCGTGTGTCATCAAATGGTAATTGAGGCTCGTCAGCTGCTTAAAGGTTATTCCACAGTAACCACAGTGGAAGGGTTTCTCCCCGGTGTGGATGCTGAGATGGTTTTTGAGATTCCCTTTCTGTGAGAAGCCTTTCCCACATGTTGTACATACATGGGCTCTCTTTCCTGTATGGACTCGAGAATGGATCTTTAAAGCTGAAGCTTTACCAAATGTAATCCCGCACAATGTACATGTGGTATTTGACTTCTGTGAGGGCACTGGAGGGGTACACTTGTGTGTTTTGTCTCTATTGCTCTGCCCACATATTTGGCATATGTTCACTTTGTGGGTCTTCATATGGTGTGTTAGTTTACGTTTGTGGATGAATGTCTTGTCACATATTTTACAAGTGAACTGGGCTTTGTCAGTATTATTGGTAGTTTGTAAATGCACTGTATTATATGTACTGCATGTTTCTCTATAAAGGTCTCCATTATTCTCTGAATACACTGGCAGAGATTGCGGTTGATTTTGTGTAGGTGCACCTACGATGGTGCTTGACAGTCCCTTTTTGTTTCCTTGAATAAACTGTGTATTGGCGGGATCATCCTCATCAATGGGATAGACATGGGGACTATGTCCTTCCATGGCTCCATCATTCGTCAACGATTCTCCAGGGAGACCAACTGCAGCCACAAACTGGTCGTCTGCTCTTCGGCTCGTACACTCTAATTCACAAAAGAATACTGACACATCACATTCTGACAAGCGTGCACAGTACAAAGATTACCTCATGAGAATCTGAATATCCCTTATGTCTCTTACCCTTTTGGTAGCTGGTTGCAATCTCCACTTCACAATCCTCCTCTTTAAACTCCTCTTTAATGCAGATTACTTCTGAAGGCGGCTCCATTGACTGTGTCTTTAAGATTACATGAAGATTGTATTAGTGTATTCATCAGGATTTAAATTTGGACTTTGTTCATGTAAACATAACTTTTTTACTAATTTTTAGCACTAGTTTCAATGTGCACTGGTCTAGAAACCTTCAATAATCAGGCTATCAAAGTATCAAATTAGCAGCAATGTAAAGCAACACTGGACTATTTGAAGTCTGCACTGAAGAGACGCTTGTGCACTCACTCATCAACAATTTTGTTGATGAGTGAGTGAGTAAAAGCATCCTTGGTTTTTGAAAAGTGCTATATAAATTTAATTCAAGTTATTAATTAACTTGAATTAATTCATTTAGTAATTAGATTTTTAATGCACATGTATACTTTAGAAGTTTAGAAGATATGATAGATTGAGCAATGAGCATAGTCTGAAATGCATGGTATATGTTAAGAATGCAGAAGTAAGGAAAAACGTAAAAACCCTGATGTCTCCAAGTATTCAGAATGTGTTGTGCCCTACAACAGGGGTAGGTAACCTTAGGCACAGGAGGGTGATCACTGGCACAAGTGTGTGAGATTGGTTTAAAAATAAAAATATTAAAATAAAAAAAAGGAAGTGAAATAAAGGAAGTCCCTCACATTTGTATGTAAATTACACCCTGAACATTCTACATTCATTAAAACTCTGAACACTGACTGGGGACGGAGTCTGGGAGATAGGTGGGTTATTGCTCCGAGTCTAATGATCATAAATAACAATGTAAAAGATTTTTTGGGGGGAAATGAAAGTTAAAACGTTAAATCAAAATGTGTTGGATTTTCTATGTGGTGTCTTTACAATTAATGGCATGATATGGCGCACTGACTATCTTCTAGAAAATGAAAACAGCACTTCATTAAAAAAAAGAAGGTTAATATAGCACAATGCTATAGAAGATAATTACCTCCTGCTGTTTACATACAATAACGTGCCACATGTCTGTGTTCAACTTATATTAATTACAATTATACAATTAATGAGCAGTTATTTACATCCTGATCCACACTAATATACGAAGTCTGTGTTATTTTATGTTGGTGAATGACGACGCACGTACAGGTAATTTTATGAACAGATTATGTGATACAAAATATGAGAAGCTTAATGGTTGGCTTCGAACAACTCAGTTACACGTCTATATGTAAATAAGCACCAACGATTCTCACCTCAGAACATGATCGTGTTGTGACTTGCAGATTGTCCCCATCTTTCCACAGATTCATACACCAATCCTTGCCATAGATCCCTTCTATGGTGGGAGGTCCATCCACTGCAGAAAAGAAACAAATCAACACCCCAGAGCCCAGACAGACAAGACTGCGGCAACATTGCTGCAAACATGTGCTTGCTGTTGGCAAAATAATAGGCAATCATACGTACCACGATCAGCTCCATCTTTAAATATTTCTCCTGTTTGCACGCCTATGGTGCGGAAATGTTTAAAGGGCTTGTCGATTCTTTTCCTCAAGACTGCCAGCTCGCACTCCAAGATTATCACCTTTTCAGTAAGCTTGGCATTATCAAGAAGAACTCGAGTTAATTCCGACCGCAGCCCAGACAAATCATCGTCCACGAGTTGGCAAACTCGAGCCATCATCACCTCCATGATGGAGGATAACTTGGTGTCAACTTGGTTGTGGTTCGTCATAACTGGATGTACCAGCTCCACGTTAGCGACAGACGCATTACAAATAAACAAATAGCATGTAAATGGAAGCCGTGCGAAATTAGATGAAGTAACGGTAGCTCCGCGGTCAGCTATATTGTAGCGACAAAGGGGGTGTAGGGGCCATCAAAATGGGCAAAATAATTTAGGTCACTTCCGGGAGACGCAGGAAACCCAGATCGTGATGTTGTATTATGGCGATTGCCCCCTAGCGTCTACTTATGCATAGTTCAGGTCTGCTTTGGTCTTGTTGTTGGTTGTCATGGTTTCGGATTTTGTACGGCCAGGACATCGTTAAAAAGAGCGGACGTAGCTAATATTTAGACTCGTGGTATTTTATCAAAATACATCTACGAGAGTCACTCTAAATCTTAGGCTAGAGCGGAACCACAGCAGGGCATCACAGTGCTATACCTATATCATACCATGATAACAACATGGCAAAAACAAGTTAAAACAACATAACATCTGGGTCAGACATTTTGAGTATTATCCAGATTATTTTGTGCGCTAGAAAATTAGCCAATATTTGATGTTTGTTCTGAAACAAACATCACAAAAGCCAATTCCTACTGTCGATCAAATTATACTAAGAGTCTTGAAGATCTGCTGATCTGGTCAGCTTGTGTCTCCAACTGGTTCCTTTTTGCGGATGGCTCTGCAGTGTGCACTACCATCTGATAAGATGCATACTAGGGCCTTTACTATTAGGTAAACGACATGGCATCAGCTTGTGACTGCAACTTGTTCCTGTTTGTGGATGACTCACTACTGGTCTCAGACAGAAACAAAATGCAGGTTGAAAAGGCCTTCAGCCCTTTTTACTTTCTTTAACGATGATTTTTTTCCTTCATAGAACTGTATGTAGGTCTTTAAATGTTCTGATTAATTGAAAATGGAGGACCCTGATCTAAACAAGTCTTAGTGCTTTTTCTGGTTTAATCCTCATAGCAGTTTTGTATTGACCTGTACCTTCGTTTGAACTGTACCCATCCCATTCTACTTACTGTGAATAAAATCTTCAATCAATCAATGCATAGTGCATGCACATCTGTGGACAGGATGCAAGACAAGTACCAGACATCACAACAAAAGTACAGTCTATACTCTGCACATTGGAAATGCTGAAAAAAATATTTTATTGATTGATTGATTTAAATTTTTATTTCACAGTATGCAGAATGGGCCTACATTTCAAACTAAAGAAAGAGTCAATACAACAACTGTTACTTTGTGGTTGAACCGTGTTTACAACAGGGTCCACCTTTCTTAATTCATCAGAACATTTAGAGACGTAAAAATGAGATTCACATGTCTTAAGTTAATTGGTATAAATTCCATATTTTAGTGGCATAGGAGCGAAATCTATTTAATCCCTTGTTTGAGCCGAATCTGGGTTGCAGTACATGGTTTGTTGTTAAACTCCCTCTGGTGTTGTGAGTGTGGACTAAGGAAGCATTTAGACAGGTACAACATGGGTATCTTGGTGGTGTAGCAAATCTTGTAGACCTGTAGACTAGACATATATCATCCCAATCCCATACCTTTAGGCCTATGTCATCCCATCTGAAAGAACTGCTATGTCACGTCACCCATATCTTCAACATGACCTATGAAAAACAACAGACGATCCAGGCACCCAGGAGTAAAAATCACACTTGTGTGTAGTGAGGGGCACTTATCATATATCATCTCATTCTGGCCAATCACAATTTGCGTCCTCACCTTCGTCTTCAATATTTGTGTTTATGTATTGTTTGTGCTTACACATACTCAAAGCTGGCCATTCAGGTCGCCCCTAAACCATGAACGAGGGTTCAGTACTTAGAGTTTACAACACTGAGAATAAGTTTTACTGGGGTTAAGGTTAGGAATAGGGTTACAGTAGGTTTAACAGCATAATTTACTTAGGTTACTTTAGGAATACCAGGCCACGCAGTTCCGCCGGGTGTACGCTCTGGGCGAGTTGGTAAAGGGGCGACTCGTCAATGGCATTCAATGTTTGTGTTAACACATGTGCACAAACCCTCAAAGCTGGACATAGGGGATAGCGCCCCTCAAAAAGAGGAATAGCCTGTATTTATTTAAAAGTTAACTGCCAACATGTTTCGACCTTGGAAAGTCTTCATCAAAGCAAACCTCTCTCCCAAATATATTTGTAAATTATTTCCCTGATATTATTTTAATATAGATTATTCTATTTAAAAATAACCCAATGAAGGCCATGAAATAGTAAGTAACATTTTATGGAAATAACAAAAACGATGAAGCAGGCACAAAAACAACTTTTACGCACTGTTTTACACCTGTAAACCTGTGATCATGTGACAATAAAGTTTAGAATGATTCACTGCTCCTCGGCTCTTACCCCTTCAACCTCACAGAAAATACAGGACACGTTAAAATGACATGATTCATATACAGTAAGAGCACTGTACATTGAAACTCATGTGAATATTACCTGGTATATTTAGTTTGTGCGTTTCATTTCTGCAGCTGGTTGATATTCATCTTCATAATCCAACTCTGTAAACCAATCACACACCAATTTGATAGATTGAAACTTGTATTAACAGTAAGCAGAATGGGTACATTTCAAACTCAATAAAAGAAAACTGTTTCTGTGAATGACACCATGACACCAACAGGGTCCACCATTTTCAATTCATCAGAGCTTCAAATTCATCAATTGGCTTCAAGAAATGTACAGTAGATACTATGTATAGAGAAACCAAACCAATCCTTTCCAAAGATTCCTTGTAGGCATATAGGATATATATGGGAGATCCAGCCACTGTAGAAAAGACAGATCTAACTTCACATAGGCCTAATGATTATCATAAGTAACATCCCAGACACTGTAGTGATTTTAAAATAATCTTACTTACTTACTTATTACCTTTGTTGTAGTTACTGTTGTACACATCATCCATGAACCATTATCTTTTTCTATACTGTACATATTTTCGCTTATGTTCTAACCGTGTATCTGATGATTTCTTTTTCTTTTTTGTCTTCTTCTTTTTTTTGCATAGAAGTGTGTATTTGTGAATGTTGTGATGAATTGAAAATGGAGTACCCTTATTATGTAAACAGTGATTTTTCTGGTCAGATTTTGTATACCTGTATGTTCATATGCTGGAAATATTGTTGTAAAACAGCCTGAGAGAGAGAGAGAGAGAGAGAGAGAGAGAGAGAGAGAGAGAGAGAGAGAGAGAGAGAGAGAGAGAGAGAGAGAGAGAGAGAGAGAGAGAGAGAGAGAGGATGCTGATTAAATGTAATGTTGCACTGGAGGCAATGTTAGACATTTCTATTTTCTCTTACTCTGGCGAATGGCGATCATGGAATAATGAGTAACAAATTGCAGAAAGCCAGACCACTGCTGGCAGTCTGGCACTAGTCAAATGCACCAAGGTAGGAGTAGGAGGTACACAACAACACTAGTTGTGGCCACAGGGACCCAAATAAACGTAACACTACGTACGCCACTTCCGCAAGACGGAACGAACTCAACTCTAGAAAAAGATATCAAGGATTAGTCGGTGACGTTTCAAATAAGCGTCATCTAGCAGAAGTGCTAATTTCTTAGCACGACCACTCTGCTTGAAAACATTACGCATGTTCAACTTTTAAACAGCGTCCACGACTCGCGCACACTTCAGTTGAAAGTACACACAGTTCTTATCAAATCGCTCGATCATACGACCACGTAACGTTATGGATTAAAACTACCGGCTAATCACGTGATTCATTCTGACGCGACCCGACCCAACCTTGGTATTTTAGACAGCTGCGGCGAATGAAAACATTTTCCGCTCTCTGTGAAGCCGAGCGGAATTACTTTCAAAGGTTTCTGTACATAAAGTACAAAGCTGCCGTTTGATACAGCGCAGTTCTCTGGCCGACTCAAGTGCCGCCACAGCTTGTAAACATGAACCAGGAGAAGGACTTCTCGCCGCTGACGCCCAACATCGTCAGGGCGCTCAACGACAAGCTGTACGAGAAAAGGAAAGTCGCTGCCTTGGAGATAGAGAAGCTGGTGCGCGAGTTCGTGGCCCAGAACAACTCCACTCAGATCAGACATGTCATCCAGATCCTGGCCGCGGAGTTCGCCCTGTCTCAGCACCCGCACAGCCGCAAAGGGGGTCTCATCGGGCTGGCCGCCTGCTCCATCGCTCTCGGCAAAGACTCGGGTCTGTATCTCAAGGAGCTGATCGAGCCCGTGCTCACGTGTTTCAATGACTCTGACAGCCGCCTGCGCTATTACGCCTGCGAGGCCCTCTACAATATAGTTAAGGTGGCCAGGGGGGCTGTTTTACCCCACTTTAATCTGCTTTTTGACGGGCTCAGCAAGCTGGCTGCAGACCCTGATCCTAATGTGAAAAGTGGATCTGAGCTACTAGACAGGCTGCTGAAGGACATAGTGACGGAAAGTAACAAGTTTGATTTGGTGGCATTTGTCCCCTTGTTGAGAGAGAGAATATATTCCAACAATCAGTATGCTCGTCAGTTCATTATCTCCTGGATACTGGTCCTGGAGTCTGTGCCAGACATCAACCTCTTGGACTACCTCCCCGAGATCCTGGACGGACTGTTCCAGATCCTGGGTGACAACAGCAAAGAGATCCGCCGCACATGCGAGGTGGTGCTGGGAGAGTTTCTGAAGGAAATCAAGAAAACGCCTTCTAGTGTGAAATTTGCAGAAATGGCCAACATCCTGGTCATCCACTGCCAGGTAGCAGACGAGTCCAAACTCACCAATGACCTCATTCAGTTGACCGCTATGACCTGGATGAGAGAGTTTATCCAGTTGGCGGGCAGGGTGGTGCTTCCCTACTCCTCTGGCATCCTCACTGCGGTGCTGCCCTGCCTCTCGTACGACGACAGGAAGAAGAGCACCAAAGAAGCGGCCAGCGCGTGTAACCATAGCCTGATGAAGCTGGTCACCCCCGAGGATGACGAGGACGAAGTGGTCCCGAAAGACGCGGAATCACCTCCCAGGGAAGACGGTCTGCCCAAGACGGAAGGCGACGGCAACGATATGCTCAGCGCGTCACAGGAGTCTGTTGGCTTGAGCAATATCAGCTTCTTCACCCCAGCGACCGCTGACCGGCCACAGGTGACACTGGACCTGGACGGTATCGTTCAAGTTCTGGACCGCCACCTCCGTGATGTCTCCACCGGCATGATGACGCGCATCGCTGTGCTGAAATGGCTCTACCATCTCTACATCAAGACGCCACGTAAGATGTTCCGTCACACAGACAGCCTGTTTCCTATGCTGCTGAAAACGTTGTCTGACGAGTCCGACGAGGTCATACTGAAGGATCTGGAGGTGCTGGCCGAGATAGCGTCATCGCCAGCCGGTCAGTCGTACCCAGCAGGCTCCTGTGACAACATAGATAACAAGCAGGAGCTCAAAGTGCCAAAGTTAGGGCAGCCGCCTGGTTCCAAAGCAGTGGACACGTCCCCCTCTACTCCGAGCATGAACTCATACTTCTACAAGTTCATGATTAATCTTCTGAAACGCTTCAGCCTGGAGAGGAAGTTGCTGGAGAATAGAGGGGCGTTCATCATCAGGCAGCTGTGCTTGCTGCTCCATGCGGAGAACATCTTCCATTCCATGGCTGACATCCTGCTGAAGGAGGAGGACCTGAAGTTCGCCTCCACCATGGTCCAGACACTGAACACCATCCTGCTCACCTCTGCCGAGCTCTTCCAGCTACGCAACCAGCTCAAAGACCTGCACACACAAGAGAGCTGTTCACTGTTTTGCTGCTTGTATCGGTCCTGGTGCCACAACCCTGTGGCCACTGTGTCACTCTGTTTCCTCACGCAGAACTATAAACATGCATACGCTCTCATCCAGAAGTTTGGAGACCTGGAGGTGACTGTGGACTTCCTGATGGAGGTGGACAAGCTGGTCCAGCTCATCGAGAGCCCCATATTCACCTACCTGCGACTCCAGCTCCTAGACGTGGAGAACAACCCCTACCTGATCAAAGCCCTGTATGGCCTATTGATGCTACTGCCGCAGAGCCAGGCCTTCCAGCTGCTCTCGCACCGTCTGCGCTGTGTCCCCAACCCAGAGCTCATGAGGACTATCGACGAGTCCAAGTACATGGAATCTAAACAGCAGGGCACCAGTGTCTTCACCCCGGCAAGCGCTGACCGGCGAAAGGTGACGTCTGACACGGACGGCCCTGGGCGCCCGATCCGGTCCCCTCACGCCCAGATAGACTACAATGATCTCTTGCAGCACTTTGATCGGGTCCAGAGCAAGCACCTGGAAGTCCGACACCTGCGTTGTGGGCGTGCCACAGACCACCCCGACAGGAAGTTGATATGACTTCATTTTCTTTTTGTGCCACAGTGACCTCTGACTACTGAGAACAGATAGGAGAGCATTAATGAAGGTTAGTGTTTGAGAAGACAAAAATGTATTTAAAAAGGAGATTTCTTAATTTAATTAATTTCTTAATGAAAGATTCAATGTTATGTACTAAAATACACATGTACTCTCTTGTCTGGAGTTCATCATGGGAGCGATCTCACATGGTTTAGAGGCAGTTAAATATTCTTGAACACATTCTTGTACTCAAGGCTAATGGCAGTATACCACTTTATGTTGTGAGTGAGTACACATGGACTTTTGTGCAATTTTGATCGCTGGTGGGGGTCGCGTCGTCATGTTACCATTATGCCTCCGGCATAACTCATCATTTTGCACTGCATCTACCAGGAGCAGTCTATATTCACACCATTGAAATATGAACAATGCTTCAAGTAAAGTTGAATTACGTCTCAGTATTACGCTCCATAGTCTTTTACAATTTCATCTTAATCTGCACTTGTATTGTAGTGGGCTGTCTTGAACTACCCGTATATGAATAGATGGCCTAATCAAATATTAGCACTGATGTAATCATGTACACAGCTGAAATGTAATCTAATGATCTCTTCTGTCAAAACATTCATTCTCTTTTATGATAAGAGAGAAGATATATATATATTATTATGTCAATGTCCTCTGAATAAGGCCTTAGCCAATTGTTTTATTGTCAATGTCAACCCAGTAAGGCATTGATGATGCTTGTGTTTTGGTGATAATGCCTCATCTTTAGTACTGTCCTTTAATCACTTAAACCCTGGCATACCTACTTTGAGCATGTCATAGGTAGAAATGGTCACATTTCTTTGAAAATATTAAATTACCAAAAACAGCAGATTTACAAGTCAAGATCACAACCTGTCGCATCATGATGTGTTTTGAGCTTGTAGATCAGCTATTAGAATAGCCAAAGTCTCTATAAAATAGAGCTAAGTGGTTAAAGCTTGTTTGTCAGAATTGTCACCATATCATTTCCATGTGTTGATTCGATTGTTTTCCTGACTTATTTTTACACGAATTTACACATTCCATCTCTTTTCTTTTCATTACTGTGCCTGTGTCACATTATTAAGGAAGGCCAGCACTTTTTGTGATACCTGTGTGAAATACAATAAACTTGACCATGTTAAAAATTCCGACTTAATTGCCATGATCGTGTAACATTGTGTAGGCAAACATAGTCCATGCTGAAAATGGAAAACAAATATAACAAAATATATAACAATTATTATTACTAATACTATACTACTGGTGTTCATTCTAAGTTTAATTTCTTCATTGCTTTGTTCAAAAGCATGTCTCTTGCACACCTATAAAGGCGACCGGTGCGTAGGAGAAGACAAAGCAAGGGCCCAACGCACTGACATTTTTAATGGGAAAGGTTATCATTTATGAAATAATATAACATGATGAAAACATCTTTGCATTCGAGGACCGTGTGCGGGTGTGTTTTATTTTAATTGTTTTCCCCTCAGTTCATTGCTTTGTTACCTCAAACACAATTTGCACACCTAGAATAAAAGCTTATGTGCAGATTATTGATATGCACCACACTGTCAAACTGCACTGCACAGGAGTAGACCATTTATTGAAGGAGACGCTTCAATGGTCACTGATGAAGGTTATCGGTGACCGAAACATTTCTTCTCCTTGACTCCTTCAATAAATCTAATCCTGTACCGTGCAGCTTGGCAGTCTAAAGGTTTTAAAAGGCTACAGTATATGAAATATACCAAGCAACAAAGCTATTCATGAAAGTTATTTATATTGTGGTAATTCACTATTAATTTCAGATACATACAAGTGGCTGAGTGTAAAAGAGGATCAAGTCGGCTTTACAAAATGAAATGGACAGTAATAAAATCTGCAGGACCTTTAAAGGTTTGCTGTCTAGGGACGTAAAGCTGTGCCCCACCCCCACATCCATGTGACCCCCATTTGGTGTGACTAACTAGCTGAACGACCATGGCACATACTGTACATACATGAGGAACATGGTTCACACGCCTCAGTCTCGCATGCATTAGTCACAGTTGCATTTTGAGGAAGGCATGGAGGATAATGTCTTGGATGGGGATGATAGCTACTGTGCTGTGTGTGAAGAAATCTTCCTGGTTCCGATGGTCCTGAGCTGTGTCTCTTGCAACAGTAGCTTCTGTAGGTCCTGTTTGGCGACGTGTTGGGGGAAATATGGTGCTAAATTGTGTCCTCTATGCGTGAGACAGGACCATGGACCACCAGGAGAGAAAACATGCAAGGAACACCATGATAAATTGTCCTTCTTCTGTGTGGCTGACCTGGAACCTATTTGTTATACTTGCTATAAATTAGGTCTGCATATGAATCATGGCGTGTACATTCCTAGTATGGAGGCCTTGGAGTATTGCAAGGTAAGTTATTATAATTGCTCTAGAAATGCACTAGACTACCACTAAAAAAGTGTAAATATTTAGTGGGGAAGGCATCAGTGTACAGTGGCTGTTAGAGGGTTATCAGAGAGGATAATGTGTATCTGGTTTATTGTGTGCTTTAAGCTTACAATAACTCTTCTGTATGCACACACACAAATCAAGTCCATGGTTGAGCATTTATACCAACCAATCTATTACTTATAAATATATGGAGCACTTATTAAGATGAAGAGGACATGCGGGAGGAGAGGAAACAATTTACACAAGGTGCTTCACACATAGTAGTTCAGTAGTTGAAGTTGCAACATGGTTGCATTTTTCCTTTGCTGCGGTTTGTGCTCACGCTGCACTTTTGTCAAGCGCACCAAACATGTAAACAAATGTCACTCAGTTGCTCGTTTATTGGGTCAGAATTTCGATGGGAAGCGAACAGAGATCACATCTGTGAATTGACTGTAGTGTTTCACATTAGTCTTGCATTATAGGCTACTATCTGTGTATTTCTGTCTATAAAGGAATGCGAGCACATTAAATCAACATTTATTAATGAAAAATGATATGCATACAACTATCCGAATTTTATTAGCTGAAGTTGGAAGCCTACAAAAACCTATATGGGTGACCTAGACACAAACTCAATTAGATTTCAATTAATTAGTGATTGTAAATTTAACATCTTCAAATTCTTACATAATTAGCAAATCCTGAATACAAACTATTTATATGCCCCCGTTTACTGAGTGGCTTGTTTGATCTTCAGGCCTGCTATTAAGACAGATCTTCATATAGTTCCTCATTCTGACAGACACTGACCTTTTGCCTAATATTTAGGAAACGAGAGCCTACACAGTAAAATAGTTATTTAAACCCATAAACTATACTTGGATGAACGGAATCTATACTAGGCCCCCCTCCAAGCCAACAAACTCGCAGCATGTGCCGTTATGGTGCATCATGCATTGTTAGCTATTGTCACTCATACATTTTGCCCATTTGAAAATAGCCGATCTACAAGCTCACAATGTGTCATGACATGATGCATTGTGAGCTTGTAGATCTGATATGTTTATTTGAAAACTTAAATTTGGACATTCTGCACAATGAGTACTTTTACTTTTGGTACTTTATGTACATGTTATGCAAATATTGTTCTACTTTTACATTGGTAGTAGTACTCATGAGGTCTTTGTATGCCAAATTCGATGGAAGTTTCTGCAACAATACACTGACATTTTAGCATTAGTGGCGCCCCCCTGTGGGTGTAATTGAAGTCACATTTGACCATCCATTGATTAGATCTGTGATAAAAATTTGGGGCAGAGTGGATGCTGAACTTTTGATTGGTGGCTCACAACATGCAACCCGATGTGGTTGCGCTTGTAGATCAGCTATATTTGACTATATTCAACAGGGGGTCCTCTGAGTTACTATGTTGGGGTTGCTGAGGTGGAGCATAACACCTATCAGCTTACCCCACAACGACTTATTTACCCAAGCTGTGCTACTCATACGCTGAGTTGACGCTGCCCATGGTTGAGACCAGGACCTTGCACTCCAAAGGCATGCGCCTACCAGCTGAGCTACCAATAAACTGAGCCGTTTAAACAAACAAGCAAAACCGTTTAATTTACACATCTCTGATGATATGGTAGGGCAGCTGTCAAAATAATCTATAAAGCCAGCAAAGCTGCAGCATCACTTGAAGGCAACCTATATTAGGCAAGCACTTTAAATAAAATAAAGTACCGTCATTGCAACTGGTCATTCCAGCCTCAGAGTCATCAGCTATCTTTGCACTCACCCAAGACATCATGAAGTCACTTATGGTCATCTTCACAAGCGAAGAATCAACATATACCGGTAGTCAAATCTCTCAAACACACATTGATGAGACAGCAAAATATGGTGGGCTATAGTTTTGAAAGCCTTTTAGCAAGTTACCATGCAACATAATGTAATATAATATGAATAATATAGGTATAGTAGTACTCCTGTTCTGGAATCTTTCGGAGAGCACTTATAACACAGTTAAACAACATAATGAGACAGACACAATTCAGAGTTTCAGAGTATTAGAATCTTGTATTCGAATACGGAGCCAGCAATGAAGCGTTGCAATGGAACACCATGTACTGAGTGACTCAACACAACTCAGTCAGACTTCAGCTTAAATACAATCCTACCCCCGTCAGGGAGTAGGTGTGTCTTAACACATGAGAAATGGGAAGACCCCCTCAGACCACACAAGTCACAGGTCAAATGTCAGTAAAGACATAAAACAGCTTCTCATAGTTTAGTTTCCCATGAGTGATTTGATCTCCTTAAATGTATAACTCAGTGTATTCCACATTTCCTCGACACTCCCTCTGTTGTCTCTGTCTCACATGACACTGTGGTTAAAATATCAATCCAATGAGGCAGTTATTACAGCATATTATCTTATCTCATCTTATAACTGTATGCTGTACAGTATGGCTGTAATCTCTGGTCTTAAGCACCTTGTGTAATTCATTGTTTCCTCTCGCCTCCTGCATGTCCTCTTCAACTTAATAAGTGCTCCATGTATTAATAAGCAATAAGTTGGTATAAATGCTCAACCATGGACTGATAGTGGACTGCACTGCAATGGTAGTGGACAGACTTCCTAGAGTTTATATCTCTCTATCCTATACTCTATTTCTGGACTAATGGCGTCTTTGTAAATTTACTCCCACAACAAAATATTGAATTGCCATATTTTTCATATTCGCTAATTGCTTTTATAGTCATTAAGTGACTACGTTCCTATTAATAATATGTCTAAGGTCCAGTTGTTGAGCAGGAGTGTAGTCTGCCCTACACCATGCTCTGGGCAAGTAATCAGTTGCTCTCAAAAATCAGTGACACTGCGTAAAGTTATATCCTGCTTTAAAAATAAAAGTAAAGCATGATATTGTTCTTTTCAGGTCAAGTTGGATCTTGACTCTGTGAGGACAACCACTACTGATACAGATATCTATGCTACTGCTACAGACAGGGCAAAAAGAAGGACATTCTCTTACCCTGGCCTAAACGCATACCGCTTCTATTTATATCCTGCCTGAAAGCCTTTTGTTTGATCTAAAACATCTTTTATCATCATACCTACCATTCTTCTGTGACATGTTGCTGCAAGTGTGTTCTGACACAGATGAGATCATTTTGTATCACTACATGCATGATGCACTCTAGTCTATTTTCAGTCACTTTTAGTTGATATATTTTAGCACCGGCACCAGTTTTCCCTTTGTTATCCCTCATCCCTGTGGGATTTGAATCTTATGGTGGTGTTTATTTGGGTAACTGCAGTGCACATGCCTGACACAATGCAACACAGTGCAGATAGACATACTGTGGTCACTGAGGTATTGACACTTTTTTTCCAGGCCATATTCATACAGTATAAGGCTGCCTAGCAGAGGCTTAGGAGGGGCATTGTAACCTTAGCTGACACAGGGTTGTTATTAAGAACCCTCAAAGGCAGAATGGCCACCAGACGCACTCGTGAGGACGACCTGTCTTGCCCCATTTGTGGAAATATTCTCAATCAGCCGGTGGTGCTTACTTGTAAACACCACTTCTGTCAAGGGTGTCTCAGAGACAGCTGGGACACGCAGGCCAGTGGAGACTCACGCTGCTGCCCTCTGTGTGGCCGCAGATCCTCTATGGAGCACTTAGTAGTGAGCACCTTACTGCAGAGGACCTGTGAATCCTTCAAGAAGGACAGAATTATGGATGACCCGGAGGCCTGCAAAGGACACGGAGACAAGCTCAAACTGTTCTGCGTGCAAGACTTGGAGCCCATCTGTGCTGTGTGTGAAAAAGAGGCTGCACACATAGGACACACATTCTACCCCATTAGGGAAGGTGCCCACGACTGTAAGGTAGGCAAGTGAACATAAAGGTGACTGAAACCATTAGAGAATGATCATTGACATGTGGGACATTTGATTTTTCTTTTTGTTTGACTGTATGACTCTCAGACAACAAGCAGCCAGAAGGTGAACTTACTGAATGGAAATGGAAGTTGTACATTTCCCATTGTTTTTTTATATCCATTGAGCATCTGGCCTATGAGTATTTGTCGGGAACCCCTTTTTTGTATTTTTACCCTTCAAGACTGGAACCCCTTTTGGGGTTGTTGTTGACGGGCATATGTAGTCCAGTAAATAAAGTAATAAATATTTTGTTTCTGACAGGATAAAAAATCTAACCTAATCTGCTCATTGCAAATACCCTAAATGTTCCTTAATCCAATATGCCACCACTGACACTGAGGCAATATTTTCTAAATTTCATTATGCTTTAAGCACCATGTGACATGTCAAACTAGGGGGTTTTCATGCTTCTGAATCCATTCCAAGCATTCGTTTTGCATGAAAAACACTCCTTGGGCAGTCTTTAGCCCAAGGAGTGTTTTTTGTGCAAAACTAATGCTTGGAATGGATTCAGAATCATGAAAACCCCCTAGCATGTCACATGCTACTTAAAGCATAATGACATTTTGAAAATATTGCCTTATAATAGGTTGTCATTGGTGGCATCTTGGATTAGGGCAAATCTATGGTATTTGCAGTGAGTAGATTAGGGTAGATTATTTATCCTGGCTAGTAGACCTAATGTCCTGTCAGAATCAGTTGAGAAACAAAATAATCAGATTTTGTCCAACCTCTGCTATTGAATTATTGGACAAATGCCTTTGAGTGTTTGTGTAGACACAAACATCGAAGACAAAAGTGTGTAAACACAAACATTGAAGACAAAAGTGAGGATGCAAATTGTGATGGTCCAGAATGAGATGATGTATGATGATGTACTATGATGATAAGAGCGCCCCTCACTTCACACAGGTGTGATTTTTGCCTTGTTGCTAGGTGTTTTTAGAATGGCCTCAGTCCTAAATGGGTTAAAAGAGGTCAATGGACATAGAAAAGGAAAATAATGCATGCACAGTTGCAGACCAAGAAAGACAAACTTTCCGTTTTATGAACATAAAACGGATAAAAATGAGAAAATGGACTGTTGTGATGGACAACCTTGTACTGATCTCCCCTTGATATGAGCTAAAAAAGAATGTGTTCTTGATAGTGTGCAGCAATGTTGATTGGCATTCTAATAATAGAGGTATATTTTTGGTCAGCCACTGACAGGGCTACTGGATGAAACCTGACTCCCATGAGGTTTCAGGAGTGTGTCAAAGTCACAGTATGCATTCCTCTCTCCCCACCTGCCCTCCTTGAGAGCTTTTAAGAACGCGGAAGCCTTGGGTTAAGTCGAGGCTAATGTGAGAGGATCGAATTTGAGTTGCCACCTGTTTAGCTTTTCTGGGCACATGATCTTGACCTCACCGATCGTTGCCACAACATTGTTTAGCCCAGAGATTTGCCTCTTTAATTCAACGCTGTGTTGTTTCGGCTTTACACTTGCAAGGTGAGAGGTTCAGTGGAACTGGAACATTGTGAGGCAGCTGAAAAGGCGCACGTAGTGCAGACAGCATGCAAGCCCTGTTTGACTCTATATTGAAGTGATGATGACCAGTGGTGGAAAGTAACTAAGTACATTAACTGTAGCCTATACTGTACTTTTTTTTTAGGTATTTCAACTTTACTTGAGTATTCCCGACTTTTACTTCTACTCCACTACATCTCGAAATATTGTTACTTCTACATTTATTTGAATGAAAACTTTAGTACTTGTTGTAACAAAGTAGGCCTATTCCTATATTGCAGTATTGATACTTTTTCCACCACTGGCTGAAAGTCCCACGTGCAGACATAATACTCTATGGTGCAGACAGCATGCACGTCCTGTTTGACACTATATTGAAGTGATGACGCCTTGTGTCACTGACCTTCCAGGAGGAGCTGAAGAATGCGTTGCAGCCTTTGAAAGAGAAGTTGCAGCTGTACAGGAAGGTCAAAGCAGTCCACGAGCAAACGGCGGAGCATCTCAAGGTACTCCATCCATCATCATGACTTTCAAATGTAGTCCTACACCTGCCATGTTGGGGACCAACACAGGTGTTTAAATGTGTCTGATTGACATAGAACTATTCGGGAACAAACCAGCTAACTCCAAAATAAAATTGACATTTTTCAGGAAATTAAGAAAACCTCATATTTTGAAAACAACGCAATACGCATCAAAGTTGGTATTGTGACTTTATATTGTCAATTACTTGCATGAGGGGGGGATAGGTGGTGGAGTTAGTTGCATTAGCAGACAGTTTGAGGGTCCAAAATGCTTTGTCCAAAGCATTGTTTACTACTTTCCATTGGTTCAATATTTCTACAGCCTCTGTTTTGTTGGAAAGCACGCTGAAATAGAAGCCATTGTTAAAAAAAGAATCCTCATATCAAAATGTAATTAAAGTATACCAAAAGTAGAAATAACTCACTATGCAGAATATCCCATTTGAAGTTTTCAAATGTATAACAAATATTTTGAAAATAGCAGATCTACAAGCTCACAATGAGATGCATTGTGAGTGTAGATTTTTGAATGGACGAAATGCATATAGAGCTGAAGTAGTTAATGTATGCTTTATTGCTTTGTAATAATAATCAAAGTAACTAGTAACTAAAGTTTCCAAATAAATGTAGTGGAGCAAAGTGGACTGGCCTTGGTTGTCGTCGACCAAACTGGCATCATGCCGTAGTGCACATTAGTGAGAGGACATTATAGAATATAATGTATATGTTGAAAAAAGCTTACATTTCCACTGCATTCCTTCCTTCCCAGAACCAGGTGGAGCACACCGCGAGGCAGATCAAAGATGAGTTTGAAGCTCTTCACCTGTTTCTGAGAGAGGAAGAGGAAACTAGGCTTTCTGCCTTAAAGGCTGAGGAGGAACAGAAGTCGAACATCCTCCACAGGAATATCGAGGACATGGACAATGAAGTGGCATCCCTCACCAACACTATTAAAATAGCGGAGCAAGAATTGAGATCTCAAGATATCCCTTTTCTGCTGGTAAATATAACCGACATGTCAAGCTTTGTCTGAAAATACTGATCTTTAATTGAAGTTGCGACACCTGAATATATCAAATGGTGAAATATGTCATCTATCTGTGTTTCAGAATTACAAGGACACAATAAAGAGGTAAAACAACTGAAGCCCCAAGTAGGCTGATCTTTAGGAAAACTATGCACGGATGACTGACATTAGTATTGTTGTTTCAAGGATATTAATTGAAAGGTTACTGTCATTTTAGAACCTGGAAACGTCCCCTGGATCCAGAGAGGATTCCTGGTGCTCTACTGGATGTGGCAATACACCTCGGCTCTTTGCGGTACAAAGTGTGGAGGAAGATGAAGAGAATTGTTAAATGGAGTGAGTGCTTTAAAAATAACATTGTTAAACCGTGCCATTGACCTTGTAATCGTGTTGTTTTATCATGTTGTACAGCACTTTGGTCAACCTGGTTGTTTTTATGAATAAAATTGACTTAATTTCTTTGTTTTCCTTCCCATCCCAAAGCTCCTGTGGTTCTGGATCCCAACACGGCAGCGAGCTGCTTCATCCTGTCAGAGGACCTGACAGACGTGCAGTCCTGTTCCCAAAGCTTTAAGCTGCCAGACAACCCTGAGCGCTTCGACATTAGCGCTGAGCTACTGGGCGCCGAGGGCTATTCCTCTGGGCGCCACACTTGGGACGTGGGGGTGAAGGATAACACCTACTGGGTACTGGGGATCGCCAGCGAGTGCATCAACCGTAAGGGCAAGCACGTCCTGACTCCCGGAGAGGGCTTCTGGACTATCAGGTTTCGCAATGGAGAGCACAAGGCCTGCACCGCACCATGGGAACCCCTGACTATGAGCAAGGAGCCGCACGTGGTCAGAGTGGTGTTGGACATGGACAGGGGCAAGGTTACCTTCTTTGACCCTGGGGAGAGAACACCCCTGTATGCCTTCACAGGCGTGATTGCGTATAAAGTCTTCCCATACTTCTGCACTGCATGCAAAGAGCACCCACTTAAGGTCCTGCCTATGATCATAAACGTATCAGTGGAAGACTAGCTGCCTTTGGGATACATGTTGCAAGCAGTGTTGAGCCTAAATTATACTGCACCGTATGTTGGTGTTGCCAGACGAAAAGGACTGTTTTGCAAACGGAAAACGCAATGCGTCATATTAGAGAGAGCTGTATCAATGACAGATATCAGTACATTTGGAAGAGCCAAATATATTTTAAAATATTTATTTGTTACTCCCAAACACATGTGTGCCACAAGATCTAAAATTATGCTTAGTTTCATTGATCATGTACATCTATACAATCTCTATCGATAAAACATGTTATTATATGTAGGGTAACAACCACAGTGTATGCAATTGCGCTTTGCAAGACAAGGGTGATGAATCATTTAATGATTTCAACATTTCTTTTGAGCTCCTATTGTTCAGGAAATTCATCATTACACACAAATTCTGTGGAACACAAGATACAAATATTCATATTCATATAAATATTCATATATAAAGGCACATACAGGAACAAGTTGCTTGTTTTTTGTAAACCCGTGCCAGCGCATATTGTTCAATACTTCAAACATCATTAATCAGGTTTAGTTTTTCATCAGCATGTAACAGTGCATTAAATAAACCCTTCTACAGTTAGTGTTTGACCTAGCAGGCTTGTGTATTCCACTCTTCAGCCTCAGTCATGCTAACACAGCAGTAACACCATCCAAAACCTTAAACCAACACTCAAGTATTGCTTGAAACTACACCTAAATCCTGAGTGTAAATTTAACTCTGCAAGTGTACAAATTGACCCTTTCGGGTCCATTTGTATACTTGCAGTTAAATTAACACCCGAGATTCACTGTGTAGTGTGTACACGGATATAACTGTTCTGCATGCTTGCTTGCAACATACTTTAAACTAGAAAGAAAGAAGAGGCCTATTCTGTGCATGACTTTGCATGTGACTCCTTCCTGTTCCTTCTTGCCCTCAACCAGAAGACACATATTCCAATTGTAACATTACAATCCTGGTTTCCAAAAAGATGGCGCTCTATTTTCTGTGCTGTGTGGAGCGTGAAGGATTTGAGGAGTTCAATTTGGCTAAACTACACAGAAGCGATGAAATAAAACTGTGGCGAATGCCCTCACACTATGTCATCATCACAGGGTGTTATTATTCATTATAAGAGGTTATCTGTAACAGTACTATGGCTGCCTTCTGAAGTAGCCCTTTTACAGGGTCCCTGAAAGGTTAAAGTCCAGGGAAGAGGTACTAAGAGAAAGAGGATGTACGCGTCTCCCCTCTTCTCCTCCCTCGTCTGAGGCACCCTGACTGCACCGCCCAGGGGCCGGTCTATCTCATAGAGACATCCTTCCCTCCACAATAGCGTTGTGCAACTCCTCATCCACAAGCTCATAACGCCCTGCTCTGGAGTTTAAAAAATAGATCTGGTCAGCTGTGAGGCGTGGATCATAGCCCTCCTTCTGCAACCTGGTTTTCTGGATTTTAAAGGTGCCTGGATGGAAACACATAATGTACATTATACATCGTTGTTGTCGGCATAAACCTCGTCTCTCCATATTCCAAGTCTTATTTATGTTTTTTCTGTAAATGAATGTCCTACATCATCATACAAGAGGGTCTGAAAGTACTGAAAATAGTAGATCTACAAGCTCACAGTGAGTCACGACGCATAGTTGTGAACATTGTAGACCGGCTATTTTCACTATTTAAAAAATATCTTTAAAATAATAAAGAAGTAATGGTTATGGTTCTGGACATACAAGATTTCCATCCGACAGCAAAAATATACTGTGTGTGTGTGTGTGTGTGTGTGTATGACGCAAGGAGGATCAGAGTAGTTTACCTGTAGTATCTACTTGCGGAGAGATTCGTAGAAACACAGGGCGAGCGTACGGGGGTAGGACTTGTTGAGCTCCCCGCAGGAAAGCGTCACAGTCAAAGTTCCCTGCCTCGTCAGCAATGGCGGCCATGCCTGCTTTCCCTTCCACACCTGGGAACATGGGATCATTTATTCATGCTAAAAAATATAATAATTCAATATGTTCCAAAGCAATATACAACATGCCAAAGGTTAAAAACAACCCCAATAGAGCGTCGCAGTCCCGCCCCCTTTCATGACGACGCCAGGCCCAGGAAATAATTCCCAATGCATTTTTCCCATAGACATTTCAAAAAGTATTTACAGTATTTAAGACCTTTTAAAAGCCAACTCGAGTTGACAACATACACAACATTTTGGACCAAACAAATAATTACAAAGAAGAAAAACAAGAAAAATAACATTGTTAAACCGTGCCATTGCCATCTTCTTCTTTCGAATTATTTGTTCGGCACGAAAAATTGTGTTTGTCATGATTTCTCACAACTCCAGTTGGCTTTGTACGAGGCTTAAAAGGTATTTAAATAAATACTTTTTGAAATGTCTATGAGGAAAATGAACGGGGAATCATTTCCTGGGCCCTGGTAGGGGGCGGGACTGCGACACTCTATATCAAGGTCTGTCCAAAGACCTTGTTATTTTGCCACTCTATTCTTAACTTTTTCGGTCCATTAATGATTCAGCATTTGAGCCACAAACCACCATTTGATGAGATTTAATCTCTCAGATCCAAAACTAGGAATATATTGTTCTCGTTGGATACGTTTTGTCCACAATTCCATGCTATATTGATGTGGAACCATAGGAGAGATAACAGTTCAACTTGTATATGAAATAATGCAGATGTTTAACAATGTTTAACTCTTGAGAGCGTAACATGAAACCAAATGAACCCATTTGGTTTCATTTTACACTCTCAAGAGTTACAGGTCTATAAGGGTCCATTTGGTTACCAACTCTCCATCATTTAGCTGGGGACCACCTGGAACCCCCTCAAGGACCACTGGTTGAGAACCACTGATCTATTCTGATCCAGCACCCGTTGAAATGTCACCTCTTGACCGCTTCTGAAAAAATGACATCAGACAAATCTAGTGGTCACCTGGCACTGTCACCCCGTATACGGCCACATCGGTCTGGTCCAGAAGGCTGCTCAGGGTGCCCTCCACCTCGGTGGTCGAAACGTTTTCCCCTCGCCATCGGAACGTGTCTCCGCTGCGGTCGCGGAAATACATGTAGCCTAGTTCGTCCATCACCAGAACGTCACCTTGTTGGGGCAAAAGGAACACACACACGCAGAGGAAGCTGATTTTAAACCTCTGCATTATTGGGATGAACGGCTATTGGAAAAGTATACACGGAAATGAATGAATGTTTGCACACTCCTTCCATGTGATTGAATGCAAAGTGAGTAATCGCCCCTTCCCTTCCAAGGGAACTGTGTTTGGAGCATTAAATAATGTGCGGGCAGCCATGTAGCGAGTGTACTGTTCAATCATTCCTTTTGGAATATCTACATTCTGTCCTGCTGGGTGTGCGTCACTCGTATCTCTAAAATAAACACTGGTGATAAATCAAAGAAATAAAACAAATTAAGTTTGTAACCTTGACACAACTCAAATTGGTTACATTTCTTGAAATGACAGAAGGTTGCTTCTATTTAAAGAGACGTGCGCTGTACACTCATAACTCTGGCTAGCCCCTTTCTTTCTATTCTTTTACTCCACTCTGACCTTCAAGAGCGCTAACTTACCATAGGGATTGAAACATCTAGTTCCATTAGCTATACTATTGTACTATATTGTATTCACAGGGACCCTGGGGTACCGTACGTCCAAACTTCAGAAAAAGTAACCGAGGGTTCAGAAAGGGGCTAAACTCGGTTGATTTGACACAGAACAATTTGTTTAGTATATCTGGAATAGTAAGGTCCACTTTAATTGGAATCATTCATTTCGATATAAGCACAACTGACCTGATAAATATGCAGAGTCATTTTTCTTGAAGACATTGTGGGCTATCTTCTTCCTAGTAGCGTCCTGGCTCGCATAGCCATCAAAGCGGCGTAGTGGATCAGCCTGGTTAATACGACCCACTAGCAGGCCAGGCTCTCCTGCCAAAGACAAAGATGAGAGCTGTTAGTAGGGCTGTCACCATTAGACAGTTTAGTTGACGATTAATTGTCACACAAAAAAAAAAATTTAGGCCTCATAATCAAAGATTGCACAGGGCAGATATGACACATAACTTAAATACAAATAAATTACTGACACATTTATAATAATGTCATACTTTCCAAAAAAACAAACACATACAGCTGATCTGAAATGTATGAACATTATTTTACATGGAAACGATTATGACGATTATGCGAAATAATTGCGATTGTCTCAAATAATTGCGACTAGGCGCTCACGTAACAATTGTGACAGGTCTAGCAATGAGATGGTTTCAGAAGACCAAACAAGGATCCTATTAAGACGGGAACATCTCATTTAGATATATTACATCAGGGATAAAAGATGTGGTGGAGTTACCGGGACGACAAGGCACACAGAGACCGTGGCCATCTCGCACCAGCTCCATGCTCTCCTCGTCGACCTTGACCAGACGGATAGGGTACACGTTGGGGAGGATCCGGCTGTTGAACCCGCAGGCTCCAACCTGGTGACAGACAGAAATAACCTGCTCAACCTGAATACAGTCAAATACTGTACCTGTATGTGAAAACCGAAAAGTAAACAAGCAGTGGTGCAAAGTAAATAATGCAAAGATAATATGGAGACGCAGCTTTTAGATTTGGAACAGCCTGAGGGTCCCTGAATCAGTGGAATTTTTTTTTAAGAAATCTTGACATCTTTCTAGCATTGCTTTGACTTTTACATGGCTGCAATTCTCTTCACGCTTTATTTGTTCTTTTACATTATTATAATTTTGAATACATTGATTTTTATGTATTCATCTCTTCACGCTTTATTTGTTCTTTTACATTATTATAATTTTGAATGCATTGATTTTTATGTATTCATCTCTGCATTTTGAACTTATTTTTCCTGTGAAACACATTGAACTGCACTTGCTGTATGAATTGTGCTATGAATAAAGCTTGATTTATTGATTGATGCAACTACATTTACGCAATACTGTACAATTTTGATACATTTCCTTTAATTGAGTATTTCATGTTTTTCATACTTTTTAATATTTGATACAAATATTATACTTTTTACTAAGGATGTCCTGATAGACTTTTTTCGTTTCCAAACAGATTCCGATCCAACAATTTCTGTGTTAGCCGATACCGAATACAAGAGTGCTTAAAAATCATCTACACAGAACAAAAGCAATGTGTAGCAATCAAGTTGCTACACATTGAACAGGAAAGTGACCTGCCCAATACTTAGACATGCAGCAATAAAGTGTAAAATACTCTCTGTAACTTAAGTTCACTTCAAACAAATAGGTAGGCAGCACAATTTAAGCAGCTGTACAGCAGTGATTCTCAACCTTTTTAAACCAAGTACCACCTCAGAAAATATGTCTACAAGTACCACCATTCATGTTAAACTTAATGTTAAAATACAGTAGTGCAGACTTCCTGCCTACCCCATATTCAGCTATATCACAGGAGGCAAATTTATTCCTCATAAGATTTTTTTTTCACAGATGTGAGCTACAATTATGCTACAATCATGCTGTGCAAAACTGGCACTTTAACGCTCTCTCACACACACACACACACACACACACACACACACACACACACACACACACACACACACACACACACACACACACACACACACACACGTGAAGTAAAACATTTTACTTCACTATAATTATTTTACAGCTTTAGTTACTACCGGTAGTTCCTTTAGAGATTTAGATTTTTATTATAAAAACATACATTCAAGCACCTATTTTATACTTGCTATTTGAAAATAGCAGATCGACAAGCTCACAGTGTGTCACTTCACACTGCGTTGTGATCTTGTACATCTGCAATTTTTGGACATTTAAAAAAAGAAAATCTTGAATAAAGTTTGAGAACTACTGATTTAGAAGGCATTATTTTGTACATTTTGATGCCAATAATGTCGTCATCCACTGACCTTGCCGTCCATGTTGGCGATGCTACAGTTGCACTCGGTTGCTCCGTAGAACTCGCCGACCTGGGCCACGCCAAAGCGCTCCGTGAAGGCCTCCCACACACTGGGGCGTAGACCATTCCCTACGGCCAGGCGAACGCGGTGGGCCTTTTCCGACGGCCGCACCGGCTGGGACAGGAGGTAGCGACAGATTTCCCCAATGTACTGCACGACCTATAGGCAGAAACAGAATAACCTGAGGCTTTTAATCTCGGCAGTTCTTACACCAATTTACATGTTTGGTCATCTATTTGTCTGTACAATTTTAATACGACATATCTTTTCTATGAAACCGATGTTCTATGTCCCAAAAACCTTCAGGAAATTGAAAAAGTTCACAGCTCGTCACACTTGCATGACACTTTTATAATCATGAGACAAAGTACAAGAAATATGGGAGATAAAAAGATATACTGCTCAACACCGACAATATATTTAACGCCTTACTGTGCAGTTGTACTTGGTGCAGTCTTCCCAGAAGCGGCTAGCGGAGAACTTCTTCTTCACAACCACGGTGAGGCCATTGATCAGACACTGACCTACGCCCATGATATTACCTGAACAGGACAAAGCATGGACTTTGGATATCTTCCCTTACAAATATAATCTATCTATCTAACATGAAGCATCATACGCCCTGCAGCATGATGCTTCATGTTAGGGAGATAGAAAGAAACAGTCTACCGTTAATTTGCAGTCGAAGCTGGCGACATAAAGATACAAAGTATGGTATGTAGCTGCCACAAAAGCTACAACAGCTACAAAAACATTGAGCTAGTTTAAACTTTATCTTCAAATATGCTGTGTAGCTTTGTATCTTTTATATCTGCCAGTGTCAACGCACCATTAACATTCATCTACAATTTTAGGCATTTAGCAGATGCTCTTTAGCGTCGGCAAATAACCGGGAGGAAACCTAGTCAATCAACAACAGAGTCAGTGGTCAAATTAACCAGGATAGCAGGTGCCCTTGCCGACACTAAAGACCTCAAACCTAGCATCTATCAACAAAAATTACATAAATAACACATTTCTAACACAATACGCTAGTGAATATATATATATATAGTACAATAGTATAGCTAATAGAACTAGATGTTTCAATCCCTATGGTAAATTAGCGCTCTTGAAGGTCAGAGTGAAGTAAAACAATAGAAAGAAAGAAAATAGTATTAGACTTAGTCAGACTAGACTTATATGCAGACTACTGTACCTGCTGAGTGATAGAGGGGCAGGCAGTTGTAGATGACGTCGTTAGAACGCATGCGGAAGGCATAATACCCAAAAGAAGCAATTCTGAAATAGCTGTGGGTGAGATGGACATGTGAGGTATTATAATCTCCTCAGTGATCTTTCCAGTAGCCAAACAAACCCCACACAGCGAGCGAACCCTTCCAATGAGAATTACCCTTCGAACCCTATATCCTTCACCATACAACAATAGCAAAAATAGCTCATCTACAAGCTTACAATGCGTTGTACCGAGACACGCTGTGAACTTGTGAATTGGCTATTTTAGCTTTTTCTGAATTGTTTTTAATGTAACATTTTTGAAAGTTTGCCTGAAATAGGGACACCAGGATTAACACATTAAAACCGGGTAAGCATGTACCGGTTTGCCAAATTAGATTTTTGCAGATATACAAGCCCACAGCGCAGTACGAACATCTGTTTATTAACTTTATTTACTTGAATCTTGAAAGAGTGTGAGAACTACTGATTTAGAAGGCATTTGTAGAATCGTCCTCAGATCTTAAATAATGGGTTTGTGAGCTTACCGACTGTGTACCACAATAGCAGCTTTGGGAAGTCCTGTGGTGCCTGAAGTGTAAATGTAAAACAGGCGATCTGTAGAAGGAAACAACGTGTAAATCACTGAATGTGATGAGATCCTCAACCACAAACACTTTGTACCCAACATCTGGATGGTAATTTACTGTTCCCAATAAGGACAAGCACAGTATGTACCTGTACATCATCTCCAGTACTTTAACACATTTTGGACACATCCAGAGTGTCAGGCAAAATAATCTTTGGCGCACAGTAATGATACAATGTTGTTTGTGAATAAAATTAATTATGCCTTGGCATTGGAAAAGACTTGTCTGCTTACATAAATAAGCTGAAGCAGATATGCCGTAGTTAAGACATTTGTGATTCAGAGAGCACACAAACAGCAAACTATTATCCAGGTCTACCACAGAAAAAAGGTCAAGAACTATTCTGAATACAAAATGACTAATAATAACCCAGCTTAGTTTATCACAAGTTAGATAACCACTAGAGAGAATTCTAGTGGTTATCTAACTTCTTCTAAAAGAAGAATGAGAAGAATTTCAGTGTGGCATTCTGCCAGACCAGTTCTAGGCGCACCACCGAGATGGAATTACTTAGCAGTCACTCAGCACCGTGGCTAAACGTCCGAAAAATAGATCACCGACATAATGTAGACATGAATGTGTGTGAAAGTGTGAACCATAGTCATATTGTATATCTGGCATAAATATAGAGGACATTTTGGCCAAATTGTGCAGCCCCAGTGTGGGTGTACTGAACATGCCACCCACTCTAGTAGCACCTAGACTAGACATTTTCTCCTGCAGGAAACCCTGAGATTCCTTCCATTCTTTGTGCAATAAAACCAAAATAGCATAGGTGTAAATAAAAGGTTAGCACTTTAAATAATACAGACAAATCATGGTGAATGTTTGAATATGATAAAAGTTGGGACTATTTGAAAATATACAATCAGTGTCTTGGGGGAGTACAAAAACAGAGTGTAAATGTGTCGGCTGTCACGATCATGACATTTAGCAAAGTGTCACTCAAATAATTGTGACTGATGATTTCATTGTGTTTTTGGCATTGGCAACATTGCAACATGTAAATAAAATTACATTTCTGCAGTCTTTGTATACAAAAGTGAAAGGCAGATATGACAAATAACTTAAATATACAAAGAAACTGCTGACGATGACTGGTACCAATGAAATGAAAATAAATAAACAAAACAAGCCATATACAAATCTCTACTTTCAAAGATAGCAAATATTGCTGCTCTAACATCTCACAATGCGTCGAATAATTACATGTTAGTGTAGTATGTGGTAGAATGATTGTAGTATGTAGTAGATTTGCAATGTGTGCATGGACAATGAGTCATGACATGGAAATAGTGATGAAAATATGCCATTTCATCTCTCTGTTTTCTAGAGATTAATGGATATGATTCTAACGATGAAAAATGATTGTGCTTTATAATTGCAATAAGGCGATTGTGTAATAACTGCGACAGGCCTACTACACTCACCATTGAAGCCTTTGGGGAGAAGGCAAGGAGGAGGGGGAAGTCTAGAGGCAGAAGCTAATATGGGGTCCAGGGGTTGGGCACCAAGAGACCCCAGAAGCACAGTACTGAGCTCTCCTGAACAAAAGCATACCATGGACTGGCTCAGGGACGAACTCACCTCCAACATGGCTGACAATCCGTAAAAAGGATGATATAGAGACAAGAAGAGAGGGCATTGGTTAATTCAGTTGCATTACTGTAGTAGACACTGGGAGGTTTACTATAATGTACTGCACATTGGGCACAATGAAAATAAAATGGGTAAACAGACTGGATTCAATTCATTTTTATACTAGCCTTTCATTGTTGATTTTGGGTTGCAGACATGTAAATGTAATATTGGAGGCGAATCTTTAACATATTAGTCAGAAGACAGTGTGCTGCCACAGAAGATTGACTGATGTCATAGGCAACAAATACAATAAGTGCTACAATGTACCTAGAGAATATGACACCGTAGGAATGCCAGAATGTTAATCTAAGACATTGTGATGTCACGGACACACAGAGGGAAAATGGGTCACATACCATGACAGAGTCACAATGTTGGCAACGTACAGTGTGAGACAGGCAGAATGCTGACAGTGGAACACATCATGGGACACAATACTGACTACAGAATGCATGTGATGGACACAAACAGAATGCGCTAAATATTTAGCCTTGCTTACCCTCAGCGAGCTCTGCTCCAAACACGATGCCCCGGGACCCCGACACGCCAATGCAGTGCAAGAGCGCGTCGCGTCGGAGGTTGAAGTTGATGAGGGCAGCCTCGATGCCCACCTTGGCCAGCCCCAGCCAGAGGGCCACCAGCAGTGGCCTGCTCTCCATGAAGATCGCCACCACGTCGCCGGACGTCCATCCCTGACCCTTTGCCCACTGGGCCACCGTGTTAGACTGCTGGTCCAGCTGGGTGAAGGTCCATGTTTCGCCGGTGGCCTCGTAGATCAGGGCCGGTTTGTCCGGGTGGAGCTTCACGGTCTCGGCGAAGATGGAAGGAATGTTGCTGGCGCGACGCATGTGGCTCCACAATGCCAGCTTCACTCGCATGAGCACATAGAGGCCACTAGATGTGGTTACAGGAAAAGGGTACATTTACATTCCAGAGAACCACAAGCGTGATTAATTATAGGTTTATTGTTACACCTTGTGGCAGGGAGGGGTGAACAACAACAACCACCTCTTCTGGATCTACCAGGTGACTCACACACACACACACACACACACACACACACACACACACACACACACACACACACACACACACACTTACACTCAAAGGATCACAATGGAAAGTAGCTCTCGAGCTTTGTTGTTTTAACTTTTTGACAGATATATGTACAAATATGTTTATGCATATGCATTTTTGTCAATTACAATGTAATTCAATCAATCAATCAGATTGGGTTATTGAGGTGGTCAAAAACAAGCATTATTAACCATTATTGGCAGTGCAGTGATTCTCAAACTGGGGGGTCTGGATCCCCCAGGGTTCATTGAGGAAGTTAAAGTTCTGTAACTCTGAGGAGTATGTACATGCATATCAAACTGGGGGTCCTTGAAATTAAGAAAGTTTGAGCAGCACTGCCTTATGGACCTGGTATATACTATATCATATGAAAACTTACTTCAGGTCTCTCTTGGCAGTGCGCAGCGCGATGTAGAAGTACCTCCAACCACTCGTACCCAGGTAGACCCCAAGGCCTGCTGCCAAGCTCCAGGACCAGGGCACCCCGAAGAGCCGCAGCAGCCCCAGTGACCCCAGAGAGACTGAGGCACTCGCCACATTGCGCATTCCTGTTGGAAATGAGATAAAGAGAGGACTTTAATAACGTAGAATGAATATACTAGGCTTCATGGGTTTATATATACAGTATATATATAAACATCAGGTTAATTTGATATTGTACATTTACTTAAGTACATTAACCAATTATATAAAATATAATGCATATGATATTAGCCTATATCAAAACATTTGAACACAAACTGTTTGCAGTGCATGCACACTACACAGTAAAACACTCAGTCTAAGTTAGGTAACTCAGAGCTTGTACAATCTGTACAAAACAACAGTAACCAAATGGACCCCTGCGGGGCTACACCCCGAGATAAATAACAGAGGATTTAATTGTGTGGGACAGATTATCCCCAAACACTCGCATTTAAGCAGCCTATAATATGGATGTCATGCCAGGTCATTGTATTCATTCATTGCACTGACTGTACGTGTACTGCGTAAAATCTAAAATGCAAGCAAATGTACTGTAGACAACAACTTACCTATTCAACAGCGGACCAGAGCGATTTCACCTTTCACCTACTAACCCCGTCTAAAAAATATTGTAATTGAGTTCACGTCCACAGTCAAGCCTAAGGTAACCCGTTCTGCCGGTTGGTTGCAGTTAATGAGAACAATACGAATACACTGACTGAACCTTTTAAAAAAACAATCTAATGTTTGATCACAACAGTTTCAATAGTTGCAGTGTTACAATAGTTTGTTCACAGTTCAGTGATAATGCACTATGTCTAGTCAACGCGGTTGAACTTGGATTGTAAACAGCTTCCATGCGAGGGGAATTGACAACGTAACAAACAATACAGAGCAACCCCTCGATATCCAGCTGTTCAAATATTCCAAAAAACAGAGAGAAAATAATTTCAAACGAGAGCAAATGTGCTCGAAATCCACCCGGAATCTGGAAATGGAATGAATCAGGCTATCCTCTGTACTCCATGTTGAATGGTACCCGACCCGTTACAACCAACTGGAGGCTGGAGCACCGCCCACATCGGGGTTGTGTCTAGTCAGCGAGCGTAGCCATTGGATGCGGTTAATGCTCGTCAAGCTGTTGCTCATTTCGATTGGACAGTCGATATTTTCCCCGCCCCTGTTTCTTTTTTGGTTGTTTCTGCCATTGCACAGTGATTGAGTGCACTTTGCAGATGCTGGATGGTATTACTAAATGCTGGTTATGAAATGTACCAAATCTGTTGTAGCCTATACTCCAGTACATGCAATGCAATACAGTACGCGAACCTTACCTCACAATCACATAGATGTGATTACAAAATAATGAAAGTCTATTTTAGCATCATATTTGTTCTGCAACATGTTTTGGTCCTATAATACAGTTAAGTTAGGCATCTGTGAGTTTACTGAGTTTGGTTTATATTGCTCCCTGCAGACTGAAGGCCTGCCTATGAGATATTGTACATTTTGCACAGGAGTCAGGAGCTGTCTCATCTTTTAGAGGTCCCCTCCCACACACACGCATGCACACACACACACACACACACACACACACACACACACACACACACACACACACACACACACACACACACACACACACACACACACACACACACACCTTAACAAACACTTGCATTTAATTTAATTTAATTGTAGACATTACATTTACTTTGACTCGATTCCACAGATACATGTGTTAATTTAATTTGTGGAAATAGCCAAACTACAAGCTCACAATGACTCGCACTTTTGCCCTGCGTATTTCTTGTGTTTTGACAATTAATAAATTGTCACTTAAAAAATGTGCAGATAACCTGTAGACACTTCTGTAGACCACCTGATGACCTCTCTTCCAGGCCAAGGCATCCATTAGAAATGGTCTGGATTATATTCGCATCTTTGATGTATTTACAAACTGAACTCCCTGGGCAACCAGTCACCTCCAGGAAAGTCTGGATGGCAACCGAGGAAGGTCGGTGATGCTGGAGAGACAGCTGACCTCCAGGAAAGTCTGGGAGGGCAACAGGGGTTAGCAATGGTTTTTTATTCTATTAATCTTTTTATGGATCCCTGTAGTTTTTAGGACTTATTTATTATACTTAGTATGTCTTGCACTGATAATTTATTATTGTACGAGCCTGTGCTGTCTTTTAACTAGGAGAAACGTAATTTCGTTTTTTTCTGCTGCTACAGTTGGAAATTATGACAAAATAAAGCAATCTTGAATCTTGAATCTTGAACCTCTGTTGCAGCACTCGCAAGAGGGCACCACGCAAGCTACAGACCGTACAAATAAGCAATACCCCAGAGTTTCCCGAGAGGAGGGGAGGAAGAGAGACTCCATAGGACAGATTCAACGACAACAACTATGACAGTGACACAGACGCAGAGAAGGCTCCCTTGACTCAAATACACCAGAGTAAGGCCAAGTGTGGACAAGGACGGACCCGGACGGACACATGCACACCGCACAGATGAACAGTCTGGTGAGACGTAGGAGGACACTAGGCAGGAGGCAAACCATAGTCCTAGAGACCTCCCAGTGTCTGATGTCCCCCAAGAACTCACAAGGCAGAGAGAGCTTCCTTCTAGTTCTGGCAGGGGAGAAAGGACAGTGGGCGGTTCCACGGGGGTGTGCCCTGGGCACGGTGGTCGCTGGGGTGTGGTCAGCACTGGTTTGCGTGTGTCTGCCCTGAAACTGGGAGGTTGGGGTTCGATCCCCGGCCGGGTCATACCAAACACTGTAATAATGGGACCCAATGCCTCCCTGCTTGGCACTCAGCATCAAGTGTTGGATTGGGGGTCAGATCAACTACAATGATTCCCAGGCACATCACGGCTGTGGCTCACCGCTCCAAAGAGATGGGTCAAAAGCGGAGAACAAATTTAAACTTTTTGGATTGTTTGTTATTTTGCCCCAAGGACAATTTATACATATCCTTTTGTTTTCCAATGGAAATATTCTAAAAACAACTGGGTCGTATTATAATCTGAGTCTATCTGACATTCAATGTCAAGCACCTGCCATTTTGAAATTGGTCGACTGGACGATGTTGTCATGCTCAGCTCTGCCACCTGTGTGTTTGTCTTTCCGTATCTCTCCCCCTGCCCTCTGCTCTGTCTGTCTTTCTTTCCACTTCGGCCACTCCCACATTCCATTCCATCTCACAGCCCTTAAACACAGGTCTCCACTCCCGCATCAGACCAAAACAGCACCATGCCCATTCCACACCTTAAATCAACGTACTGCCAACTGCCTATAAAACTGGACTCATTTCACACTATCACACACACATGTACACTGTCAGTACATACTGTACATTGTTGTTCATGTGAACGGCGGCTGCCTTGACGTTTCTGGTTTGTTGTTTTATGAAGGGTTTTGTATTCATGCGCTTCCTGACTGCTGCTTTCTACTAACATTTGTTGTAAGCTTGAATTCTTCTCCATTAATAAATGCGTTAATGTGGAAAGGCTGGCCAACGGCACGAGGCGGCTCTACTAAGTAGACAGGTCCAGTCCACCAATATATTTTTGGGTATTTTATTTACCCAGTTGACAGTGAAAGCCGACAACAAACAAAAAATAAATAACATTGGCCAAAACAACGTTCCAAAAATAGGAAAGAGAAATTAAATGAACACTGAGAAAACTACAAACAGGAACTTAAGAATACTACTAACAGGCTATGCCTTCCATGAGGCCCTGGCAGCTCTCCCCTGACGTTCTCCTGGCTATCCTCAAGTCAAACATGAACATCTCCTCACCAGTAAATTAAACATCTACTGATGCCCAAACTGGGACATATTAGTGTTGTAAACCTGGAATCGTTGGGTGTTTCTTTTGGTCTTGCAACATACACCCTCCTCTCTAGGCGACCCGACCAAGGCTGACCCCGGCCTGTGTCCAAGTGGCATGCTACAGCCCCCACTGTCTCTTAGTCTCTTGCAAGACTAAGAGACAGTCAATAGGGAAGATGGCTGATGGGTTGTTGCAGGCGCTGTGGGCAGGCGCTGTGGGCCTAGCTCCTTCTTCGTCTGACCAGGAGTGCAGAATCCTTCTGTGTGTTGCGTCATTGTTGCCGCTGAACAGCACACATCTTAGCCCCGGAGGCTGATTTTGTCTGTCCGAGTATGGAAATAGCGTTTGTTGACCACCAAGTATCACTGTTGCACAGCCGAACACACACACACACACACACACACACACACACACACACACACACACACACACACACACACACACACACACACACACACACTTGGGAGGACTTGTACAGTACAGTACAGTACAGTACAGTACAGTACAGTACAGTACAGTACAGTACAGTACAGTACAGTACAGTACAGTACAGTACAGTACAGTACAGCACCACTCAGTTCAGTTGGTTCTGATTTTAACGCTCCTTGCAGGTTTTACTGCTGTCTGTAGCTATTGGTTCCTCCTCACGGAGGAAGTGGTTTGGGCTGTCAACCCTTAAGTTACCACCCTAGCTGGGCAGCATTCCCTCAAACCGATTTTTCCCAATAAAAGCCACAGGCCACGTGAGAACGAGGCATGCACACAGTAATTGTTATCAATATCTCTAACAACAGGCAAACCAAGCCCCCTGATCTGATCAACACTAGATACTGCTTTTTAAACTTATTTTCAATAATTACAGTTCAAATAATATTTCAGGTGCCAAACACATAATATACAATAAACATGCAAAATAGCAGGAACAAACACCCCTCCTGTACAGTGCTTGGCCCCTTCAGGATTAGTTTGCCAGCACTGCAGAGGAGAGACAGGTGACATAATTTAACTGCAGTGCACACAGTGACAATAAGTAAAATAAATACATAAACATAATTTAAAAGTCTTCCAATCATTGCACGTTACTTTAAAATGTCAGCTGTACATACTGCCACGCCTGCCACACCTACCCGGTCTTCCTCCCCTTCTTTCTAACCTATCCTCTAATTCTAGGAGTGAGTCAGAGGTGCAGGAGAGGAGGCGGAGGCAACCAACCATCTCTGCTATAAAGCCTGGTCCTACCCTGCCAGATCTTCAGTCTACCTGGACCTAGTCAGACTCAGTAGTCAGTCATGTTCCACTCGGGCTAGTAGCAACTTTATCACTCCGTGTGTTATCCTGAATACTTACATCTCTCTCCTGTGTTTGCAGTACTTCCTACCACTCTGGACCTGGAACTGGCAGATAGAGGCAGGTTAGGCAAGGTTCCAACCGTGCCTAACCTGCCTTTGCCATCTGTTCTCTCTGCTCTGCTCCTGAACCATTAAATCTATATTCTAAAACTGCAACTCTGTCTGTCTCCTTGTCTGCACCTGGGTTCAAACTAACATATATGACACATACCATAGTTGCACATGTCCTTGATTGTGCGTGCATGTGTATATAGCCTATAGGGCACGGGCTGCCCTGCAGTGACAGTTAAACTATTCTGCCATCTGTCATTCTGCAACCGTGACAGATGTGAACGGGAGACAGGTACGTGACATCACACAAAGTCATTCTGTTCACGATCTTGGATAGATTTCGAATAGTGTAAAATAGGTTTGGTTAAAACCTAACTAATTTAGCTGGGGACCTCCTGGAACACCCCCAAGGACCTCTTTGAAAACCACTGACCTTGACATCTGTGTGCACGTGAAAAATGGAGCACCGCTGGACACCAAGTGATATTTATTTTACCATCACACCATGGCACTGCCTGTGTGAGGTCTTGTTATGCTGTAAGAAAACCACATTTGGACAAAATGTGCTTTCAGTAAAGGGAAGTAATTCACCTGCAATAAAGGAACATATCTACGCATATCTACCGGTATGCAGATATTTATGCACACCCCTACCTCAATATTTACATACTAGCACATGCATGACACATTGCAAATAACTACCACTCAATCATATGCACACATGAATGGACACACACCTACATACTGTATAGATACACATGCAGTGTGCAAATACACATGGATACTATTTAGTAGTAGGATCCATGCATGCAGCATCTTAAGCACCTTAATGTAGCCTAATTTACATACTTTTATTTACCTTCTACTTACTATTGTTTGCTACTCTTAGTTAGTTATTTATTTGTTATTACTGCTAAAATGTTGTACAACCGAAATTATTAGTTTATTTTTTTTTAAAGTACTAATTTCATTTGATCCAGAACTTCAGTCTTTCTATCTGCCTCTGGGCATGACTCTTACGCCTTATTTATACTTTTTGCACAGTGGTGGATGATTTATTAATTTCTTTATTAACTTATTTAGCTTTTGACACTCTGATTAATTTAATATGAAGCCACTGGCTTTCTTGGGTTTTAAATCCTCTAGCAGACCTATATATTGAACTGTACTTTCCTGTGCTTTTTTCTGTTAATAATGTATTTAATCAATCAAAGTAACACCATTGCCTAATTAAGCAACATTTTTCTAGTCTTTGTCTATTGCATTATTGATGCAGTCCCATTTGAACAGAACTTTTTTCTTTGTGCACTCTTTTACTCAAGGACTGCTGCAACTTGGAATTGTCTTTTTGCTGCAACTTGAAGGTTATTATTACTATTATTTTGAAAGTTTTGAAAGTCAAGCATCTGTGGTGTGGTGGTAATGATCTGCAGAACCTTCTTTTTGCTTTTGTATAGTTGCCAGGTGAGCTGAGCTCAACAGCAGAGGGAGCTGATGATAGACATGAATTACTGAGGGTGTAGTATAGTGCAGGGGTCTTCATCAGGAGGTACAGAGTTACTACAGAGGGGCTGCCAAATCTTTGTGTGATAGGCTTTTTTTTTTTTTTACATTAACCACTTGAACCCTAGCATCTCTATTCTGAGGGAAACATATAGCAGCAGATCTTGCAGCTCAAGCCAGGTGTTGTGAGCTCGTAGTTCGGCTATTTTTGGCAATGTGGTTTGGTGTTGAGGGAAAAAGGAGCAAATCAAGTTCAGAGCCAATGGTCAAATCTGCTTAGTGTTGAGTGGTTAAATGTCTACCATTAATGTACACAATAGTCAATGCAACTATCTATGAAAGTTTAATCTGCAACATAAATTACATTTTAACAATTATGTAGTGGGGGGTCCCTGCTTCATCTCTCTCACCGAAGGGGTCCATGACCTGAAAAACGTTTAAAGCCCTAACCACACCAAAGGGTCAAGGCGGTTTTAGCGTTGTCTTGTTATGATATGTTATGATAGATATGTCTTGTTGTACATTGACCCACGCTGACCCTAGTGATTCAACGCATGGAATTCAATGGCCCAAACCACACCAAAGGGTCAAGACGGTTTTAGTGCTAAGTCTTTGCAACCGTTTGTACCCAAGGAGTTGGTTAGGGCTTAAGACCCTGTTAGTAGTGTCTTAGAAAACAAAAAGAGAAGAACAAAATGTCTTTCTTTTCAAGCATTTGAAGGCTCAGACTTAGTTGAAAAACAACTACTTAAAAAATATAAGTTTTATTCAAACAGCATATAAAAAACAGTGAATTGTATAAAATTAACAAATAGCAAAGGATTGTTTTGAGCAATATTCTAAGAGTCATATTAACAGTAGTTTGGTCATTCAAGGTCTCAACCTCTTTACATTAATTGTATTACAGGCTGAGGCTATTGACATTTGTTGGATAAAAACGTTCTGTGAAGCATGAAGAATGATGTCTATAATGCCTTCTAAACATATCACTGTATAATTATAGTTAAAAGCACTCAGTCATAAATAAACCTAATGCTTTATAACAATAACCATACATTATAAAGCTTTATTTAATTCAGTAAGGTCAAGTAGATTGCAATGCATTATAAATATGTTTATAATGCGTTATAGACATGGGCTTCAAAGAAAGTGTTACTGTAACGAGTTAACATTACTGTTATTATACAGTATACTCATACTAACATGCTTACAGGCAAAGCTCTAGCGCAGCTTCATGAAGAAATATACAGAAATATATTATGAACACAAAATGTACACATTAAATCCATCAAATTTCCTTCTGTGATGGTTATATTTTAAATACAATACCTTAAATACAGCAAAATAACGTTGTACACAGAACGGACAAAAACAAGACATACTGTACAGCTAAAGAGGAAAAGTGCTGGTATTTGATGGATAACATTGTAGGGTTGTCTTTGTGGGTCAGATTCAGTACCTGAATGATTGAACAAGCCATGCTAAGACTGAGAGCACCCGATTCAAGCAGGTTGTGATAATATCAGCCCAGTGGTCCTTTTTTCATCTTAAAATTACAACAAAAGATATGTAAAGTATTACAGTAAACAGTTTTTTTTCTCCTTAGCTTCTAACGTAAAGGCCAGCTTATAGTAAAAGACAGTACTAAACATTTGAAATGTAAAGCCGAGGACAGTAATTAATCATACAGCTTCCTGAAGATCTCATGTCAGGGATGTCGTCTTGACCTTCGTGGATGTTTCTGAGGTCACCAGTCTGTGAGTCTTCAGATACGAGACTCCCCCGTGTTCTGAGTCTGGCCACTCTTGGATAACTGAGGATTAAAGAACGTATAAAAGCACAACACAGAGAAACACTTGTAGAAATGTCTGCGGAACAGATTTGGTCTGGAAGGGAAAAAAGAAGGGGCCAAGTGTAGACACATTCCTGGGGGACCCCGGGCAACAAAGTGTATAGGGTGTAAAGTGGTTAATATATCTAAGACATTTGAGCTTTGCGATTCAAAATATCTATCTTGTAAGGTAGCTTACCTGTGCCTTGCTTGACTGGGAGTTGCTGAAATCCGAGTACCTTTTCTTCTGGGGTGAACGGATTCTGGGTATTAACTTCCCATACTCCTCTCTCACCTACAGGGGGCAAAATGGAGCACTCTGTAATGAATCTGGTTTCAGGTTTGAGATCATCATCAGTAGTCATTGCACAGCTCATTGCTCGTCAAACAAAGTGCTTTTCAATTGTCTCGTATTAATAAGTGTGTCAAACCGGTTTAGAGAGCAGGCAGTGCAGGACAAACAGCATAACCCCCTGTAAGCTGTTGAGGAGGGTGAACAGGTACGATAAAGCTATGGTGCTCTGGTCAAACTGGAAACAACCAAAGATCCACATGGTGCCCAGCACACACAGCTGAGCCACTGCGGTGATGATGAAAGCCCTGCAGAGGGAAACGTTACATGAAAGCCCAATTCATGCTTCCGTGACAAAGGTTGTTGAGCAACACGTTGCATGACACGTTGTTACAAGAAGAATTAGGCAACCGCCAGCGGCCAGCCCAAAATGACTGGGACTTTTGATCGCTAACTCACTTGATTTTGCGTAACTTGTCGAGATCAGGGTTCAAACTGGAGAACTTTTGTGCCAGCTTCCACACAGTGATGAGGAAGAAGAAGATGTTGATCTGAAAGGTTTTACAAGATTAAGAAATATTTATAAGTGTAAAGAAGCTCTATATTTGGATAGTAATCATTACTATAGACTACAGTTTGTGTTCACTAACAGCTCTCTCTCTCTCTGTCTCTCCATCTCTTTAGTAAACAGAAAATACATTTTCAGGTTGGGATACAAATTCAATCAGGATACACAGGAAGTGAAACTGGAAAGAGAGCAGAGAGAGCCCTGTTACTGAACAAATACACAGGATATAGCAATGATTACGCAATATAGAGCTTTAATGTGCGTGGTTATTCAATTAGATTTATGTTATTATTTACTCACCATAATGATAGCACAGGCAGGGCCGAAGAAACCCCAGATAAACCCACCTTCCAAGCTCAACCAGCAGCTGTAAAACACATGGAAAAGTCACCGCATTGGTGCTTGTACGGAGGCTAAAATGGTATGGAGAGGGGAAAAAATAGATCAAATGGGTGTCACTATTGGAAACTCACTGTCGCTTAGTGCCGTATCCTTTGGAATTGGCTATGGCAGAGACAATGACGATCGCGGCAGGGACTCCATAACCCCCCGTCATCATGTAGAGAGGCTTGAACGCTGTGTTAAACACCAGGACCACCATCCTGAAGAGCTGTATCCCCTCCAGACACATCCAGCAGAATGCTGCCAGGTAGAAGAAATGCAGAAGACCTGCCACCACAGCACAGCCAGTCTGATGTTGAGAGGAGAGAGGTGGTTTAGGAGAAACAAAACATCCTGAGAAATGACACAAATCAAATAGTGTTTGCTGTGTTGTTTACCATCTTACACTATTTTGAGGCAACCCATTACATAACAATATTGAGCAATGTAATGCATAACTTATTAACTTTTAGAAATCAGCATATCATCAAACATATTTCCTTTCGAAACTTTGTTATTTATGGTTTTATTTTCAAGTTCGTAATTAATTCATATGGACACTAAACACAATGCAAACGATTGTCTACCATTCAGACAGTGAGCACATAATGGCAGCACCAGTGCTTCTGTGCTTGTATACTGCATTCTGACAGTGCACCCTTGAGACGTTTTTCATCGTTAGATTAGATCAGACTTCATATTGTCCCCGTAGGAATATTTTGTTTTCACAGTCTGTTCACACAGACTGTTTCCACAGTCTGTTGGGTTCACACAGAAACACAATGAACATAAGGTGCGTATTTATTTACCTGGTTCTCTGTGCGGGAGATGCCGGCGAGGAAGATGAGATTGGCGATGAAGAGGCTGACGCAGAGGTGCAGGTGAATGGTGTTCCGGGGACTCTGGATGGAGCGGATGAATGCGAACGTGAGGATGCACAGCAACAGGCACAGCAACGACAGGGACAGTCCCACATAGGTGATCAGCTCCAGCTCGAATGGATGCTGTTGGCAGGATGAAGGGGGTTGCGATTACGAAGGGTTATTTCATAGGCCAGTGGTTCCCAAACTGGGAATCTGGGCCGGAAATATTACCTAAGAAATGTATTTTGTATTTTGAAAATAATCGATTTACAAGCTCACAGCGCCTGTTGTGAGCTTGCAGATCGGCTATTTTCACAATGTGTATCTGTGGAACCGGGTCAAACTAAATTGAACGCCTCAACTCCTACAATTCCCAGTGCTTGCCTTAAAATCGTAGAGTGCCATGAGCACAGCAAAGCTGCTGAGATGGTTGCAGGAACAGACAGTGAGGTCCGAGGTGCTTTTCACAACGCTGCAGCCACGAGCGGACCATGCCCCGCCGTCCATTGTGGAATCCCAGTAGACACAGACGTGGTTGCGTTCATGTTCCTGTTAAACACATCAGACATTGGCATAACCTTTGTATAACAGATTGTCAATCATCCTGCAGACATCGATCATAAGTCCTGAATTGTGAACAGTGGGGGCTAAGGGTTAGAGGAGTGCCCTTGTTGCCGAAAGGTTGCCGGTTCGATTCCCCGGACGGGCAGGAAAAATCTGGGTGGGGAAGTGATTGTCATCACTCACCCAACACCGCTGAAGTGCCCTTGAGCAAGGCACTGAACCCCCAACTGCTCTCCCTGGAGCTGCTTAGTGGCCAACAGTATAAGACTGTGGTTGAACTGGTCAGCTCCCAGGTTTTAATGTGTGTGTGTCTGTCTGTGTGTTTCTATGTGCAGGGCGTTGCTGAAAATGAGCACCTGTGCTCAGCTACTTCCCAAGGGTATTGTTTCTTGCCTGTTTCAGGTGGCCGAAGGTCAAAACCACTGGATCTTTGAGCAGGTCTGTATCTTTGTTGCTAACGGAGGCCGTCACCACTTTGGAGTTGATCTGGAAGTCTTTGCTTGGTTTAATTCCACGGACACTTTCCAGGTCCTTGTAGCTCAGCAAAGACACTGTGGTAAAGCCTGTAACAATCACACACAATGACACAAGACATACTTGATCCAGATGACATCCATTGGATTCATAACTGTGTGATTAAAGTATGGGGAGAGGAGAGATTTTCATATTTTATACCTGGGTAAGAGGAGGCAATTCCTGCAGCAGTCTCCCACTGGATTTCCAGATGGGCATGCTCAGAGGAAGTCAAAGACAGGGGTCCCTGGGGTGGGTCACCGTCCCGCCATATCGATATTTCCAACTCTGCACCAAAACAATAAAATAGATTTCATATCTTTACATGCAAGTATTGTGTGGCAGTAAAGGAGTATAGGAAACGCATGAAAAGAACTAACTGGGTGAAAATAGGGGTTACAAAATCATCGGATAAATAAACAATTATGATTATTGTACTGTATATTTCTCAGTGAATGTAGAGATATTCTCACATTCGGAGATCTCCACCCAGCAAATCTGATACGTCTGGTGAAAACTAACTTCAATAGAGTTGCAAAACAATGGGTGGTAGAAACAATTCTGAGATAATAAAACTGCATTAACTATAGGCTTACTTAAACCCCAGCATCTGTATTACGGGGGAAAGCTTTAGCTGAACATATAGCAGATCCACAAGCTTGTCAATGGGCTACTTTCAGTGAAAGCTTTCCCCACAATAACAGAAAACTAACAGTATTGAGCCCTGATGGGGTTTAAGTGATAGGCTTTGCTTTCAAAGCAGTGAGTGTAGGTTGGTTAGGGGCTGTTCTAGCAACTACATTGTAGATGTCAGACATATCATCATCTAGGCAGAGATCTCTGATTGTCTGGCCACGTTAGACATACGTTAAAACAGTATATTCCGGATATACGTATTATTTTTATTTATTTTTACCTGTGTGATTACTCAGAAAGGTTTTGCTTTTCTGAGTATTGGGCGTTTTGATCATGGGCGCCATCATCTTCACAGCGTTCTCCACTATGTTCAACACGGTGGATACATCCTTGTTATCGTCGATGTCGCCACCAGGAATAAGCTTGTCTAGTACAGTCAACAGTCTCTATTGGCACAGAGGAGGAGGAGCAAACATGTGAGGAGGAAGGAACACAACTCCGGAAACAGAAACAGAAGATTCAGAGACTTTCTGTCTCTGTGCTATTTCTGTTCCGTGTGTATATGCAGAGTACAGTGTTATGTTTAAGCATCTCTACATCGCGTTACAGAACGGGAGGATACCACAGCACGACCTCCGATTTCTATGCCTGTAAAAAGAAAAGGCACATTTCCAACTATTAGTTTTAAGTGGTACAGTAATACCTTCAGCATGAGGTCTGCATTGAAATCCGTTCCAGTTGGAGTTTCATTTATCGTGAAATCCAGACAAGTGTCGTCCAGTTGTTTCAGTAAATTCTGTACTAGTACTGGTAGTGTCTGGGAATGAGAACATTAAAGAGAATGCGTTTTATAATACTGTATATGAACAGTGCTGGTGAAATTGTGTCAGGTATATATAGTAGTAACATTTACAGTACCTGGTTTTCTCTAGTCGTGAACGCATCACACTTCAGCTCTGTGTAAAAAGAACGATCGGTTGGATTTGTGGATTTGTTGGACACTTGTGCTTGGTGAAATAAGTATGATTTAGAAACATGTCATGATGTTAAGTGATGAATGTGAGGTCTCACCTGCACAATGTGACTCGTCGTTGCCATAATTAGTGAAGCCTGCATGGCATGCACAGTGATAGCCACCATTGTATGTAAGATGGCAGGTTCCATTTCCACAGATGGTCTTATCAAGACATTTGTCTTGAAATTAATCAGTGAGAGGAAAATATATTTAGTAGGTGTTGTACACTCTAAGTATTGGACCCTCGTCTGGTTTGACAGACAGGTAGTATAAAGTATGCTACAGATCAGTCAGTACACAATACATATCAAGTACACTGTGTCTCACGTTCAAGTACACAGCCATGGGCGATCATGATTATAACAGTTGGTTTCACAACATATCGCCAAAGCGGAACAGCACATACAAAGCACAAACAACAAAAGCCTTTACTTTCCTGAATTATGTTTCCTATCAAGGAGATAGGTGTTTAATTTTAATTTTCCTTCCTTATACTTTTCTTTAGTTTTCATGGATTATTTCACATTATAAATGTCCTTTTATAATGTGTTTCTTTTATGCCTTGTGTAAAGCACATTGAATTGCCTTGTTGAAAAGTGCTATACAAATACATTTGCCTTGCCGTACATTTATGCAGCAGTGTGACAAATGCACAGATTAGACCTACGGTTGATGCTAAAGGAAGTCACCACTTGCAAAGTATTATGAGTTTATGACGCAAGCATCAACATCCTACATACTGCACGTTAGTAAAGGACAGGAAAGCAATAGACCTACATGTAGGCAGCAAGCCAGTGTGACAAATGCACAGACTACTGTGGGGGCTTTTTGACTGGCGTCTCACCTGAGCATGTAACATTGTCGCCCCGATGAAAATTCTTTAATTCGCCACTGTTGATTAAACCATCCTCACAGGTGCAGTAGTAATTTCCGATTGTATTGGTACAATTTGCATTGGGTCCACAGATGTTGGGGTCCTCCATACACTCATTGATATCTTGACGTACATGTATTAAGAAACGGATAATATTTAATATGTGATGCATGAATGTTGCAGTAAAATGCAGACTATCTACCTGTGGTGTCAGTTACCGGTATTCATATTTTAAAATGATACCTTTGCATGTTGAAGGGGTGGGTTCAGCTGTGAAGCCCTTCTCACACTTGCAGTCGTAGCTGCCCTCGGTGTTGATACAGTCTTGTCTGTCACCACAGGGTGACACCTCATCATCACATTCATCGATGTCTGGGATCAAACGCCAAGGGATGTGGATGAGGAAGGACAGAAGGTGAACACAGGTTAACAGTAATCACCAACTGATTGGGTGGTCCTCCATTGGATGTCTAAATACTATGTAAGATAGTGTAGGATAGTTTGTTGTTGATAGTTTAATATTTGATGCATGAATGTTGCAGTAAAATGCAGACTATGTACATATTGTGTACCACATACTGTAGATCAGTTAGTTGTGAATTCTCACCTGCACAATGTGACTCGTCGTTGCCATAATTAGTGAAGCCGTGGTGGCATGCACAGTGATAGCGGCCATTGTCTGTACGATGGCAGGTTCCATTTCCACAGATGGTCTTATCAATCGTGCAAATGTCTTGAAATTAATCAGTGAGAGGAAAAGATATTTAGTAGGTTTCACAACATATCACCAATAACGGAACAGCACATTTTGTGGTAGATACAGCCCAACACGTAGTTTAGAGGAAGTAAACAAATGACAGTAAACGGTAAACAACAAAAGCATTAACTTAACTAAATTACTACAATATACCATTAGCAATCATTTACAATTTAAAACTGCACTGTCATCCAGTAAATGTCATATTCCTCACCTTCGCACATCCCTTCCTCCTCTGTGAAAGTAGATTTCCCAGATCTCAGTTTGAAGCCAGTGTTGCAGACACAGTTGTAACTTCCAATTGTATTGTGACATGCTGCATTCTTTCCACAGGGCCCACCATATACACACTCATCAACATCTAGAAACCAGGGCAAAAAGAAGACATCCTGTGAAACACGGCAAACATACAGAATGTATAGAACACTGTTGATGCTAACTAACTAACTAACTAAAACTCACAATTTGTTATGACACAAACATCAACACCATACATCAGTAAAGGACAAGGAAAGTAGATTGCAATTAATTCAAAATGCTGTTGCTCGGGTCCTTGCTAATACCAAAAAAGTGGAGCATAATATCACTCCCATTCTTAGAAATGTACAATGGCCAATGGCTCCTTGTATGTCTATGACGTATTGAATGGTTTAGGGCCAAAATATATTTCTGTTCTTGTGTGCCATCAGGTCACCTGGGACAGGTCTGCTGTGTCCCTAGAACCAAAACTAAACGTGGAAAAGCCAAAACCTGTATGTATGCACTATGTATGCACTAACTAAATATTCTTCTGCACTGCAATGTCACTCTTTTAAAGGTATATTTTATTTGTATGGTTTCTATTCAAATGTCCTTTTATAATGTGTTTTTGCTCTGTGTCTTGAATAGGTGTTTCCTATCAAGGGGATAGGTATTTAGTTTCTTAATAAATGTTCCTTTCCTTTCCTTTTAAAGAATTCAAATGTCCGTTCATAGTGTGTTTCTTTTGCTTCGTGTTTTATGTAATGTAATTGAATTGCCTTGCTGACTGTTGAAAAGTGCTATACAAATATTTGCCTTGCCTTACATTTATGCAGCCAGTGTGACAAATGCACAGATTATGGTTGATGCTAAAGGAAGTCACCACTTGCAAAGCATACATCAACATCTTACATACGTCAGTAAAGGACATGGAAAGCAGTAGACCTACATGTAGGCAGCAAGCCAGTGTGACAAATGCACAGACTACTGTGGGGGCTTTCACTGGCGTCTCACCTAAGCATGTAACATTGTCACGCTGATGAAAAATCTTCAACTCGCGACTGTTGATAAAACCATCCTCACAGGTGCAGTAGTAATTTCCGATTGTATTGGTACAATTTGCATTGGGTCCACAGATGTTGGGGTCCTCCATACACTCATTGATATCTTGACGTACATGTATTAAGAAACGGATAATATTTAATATGTGATGCATGAATGTTGCAGTAAAATGCAGACTATCTACCTGTGGTGTCAGTTACCGGTATTCATATTTTAAAATGATACCTATGCATGTTGAAGGGGTGGGTTCAGCTGTGAAGCCCTTCGCACACTTGCACTCGTAGCTGCCCTCGGTGTTGATACAGTCTTGTGATTGTCTGTCACCACAGGGTGACACCTCATCATCACATTCATCGATGTCTGGGATCAAACGCCAAGGGATGTGGATGAGGAAGGACAGAAGGTGAACACAGGTTAACAGTAATCACCAACTGATTGGGTGGTCCTCCATTGGATGTCTAAATACTATGTAAGATAGAAATAAACTCAAAGGTATTAGACTCTTACCTTCACACTTTTTTCGTCCCACCCTTTTATATCCTGGATTGTCACAGTTTTGTGACAACACAGTCACCACGAGGAGGTTAAGAACTGCAAAGAGAGAAGCATCCTGTCAGTCAATAATTAGCAGACGAAGGGGTTGTCTCCCGGTTCTGACGATTAATGCAATAATGACATCATTGACATCCATGCTGAATTGCTGATTCTATCTGACCATTTGGACATATTCCAATGTGGATACATGCAAACCACATCTTCCAGAAGGCTCAGCGAGTTCAGCAGAACAGTTACAGGTACAGTATATCCCCTCCATTCTCTGTCCCCATTTCCTTAGATTGTCCCTCCCTGCAACATCTGCATGCAGGATTTGCCCATATTGAACCTGAGCTGCACATGGACAGCCGAAGGAACCCACTTCCTCTGCATGAGGAAACCATGAGCTGACATGGCTCTGTTAGATGACTTCATGTCCCCAGGCTGTGTGAACGAACAGCTTAAAGGACAACTTTAGTGTTTTTCAACCAAGGTTCATGTTTTAGGATGTTATTAGAGAAAGTAAAATATCAGTGTTAATTTTTTTGCCATCTGTCATTCAATTTACCAGCAGGCCATTGTGCATGTCTTATGACAGAATGTTCTAAAATTGGTACATTAGCTGTAAAATCCCCATTGATCTGTGGCTGCTTCCGGGCTGCTTTCGCTCCTCACCACACTGAACCACTCATACTGAGAATGTGTCAGCGTTGTTGTCACCTTGTTGTGATCGCATGGCAACAGAGAATGAATGCCGTCTTGTCTGAGGGAGAGGAGTGCATCGGTGTACAGTACATGACTGTGTGTGTGTGTGTGTGTGTGTGTGTGTGTGTCAGACAGCAGATATCAAGGGTGCTGTGGGATACCGTAATAAGATCTACTGTGTTCCACATTGCCGATTCCCTGATTTAAAACGAACTGTCTTCCATCATATTCAACAATGACACATTTCAGTGTTTTGTGTTGGTATTAAGTCACCTTGTGTGCATTTGTTGTTCACTTAGCCTAGATAATTCTCTGGATTTTCAGAAAAAAAAGAGTGCGGCTATATATGTTCAATAAAAGAATATATTAAATTAACAGAAATGCATTTCACCAATACAACAATTTAACTACATTGTTGTGATTAAAAGTACTTCAGATATCCAGAATATTTACATTATTAATTATTTTGGAATGAGCTACTGTAGCATGTCTAAAAATAAGATACTAATTTAAAATCAATAACTTAAACCCTGTCGTGTACATCAAATTGTTCTTCTATTCAGTTTTTTCAAGGAGTTTTTTAATGTTCTTCTATATTCGTCAAATGTTCTTCTGTTTTTGGCTTTTTGCTGACTTCGCCGTTATGAATGAGGGAAGCTATGGGTTAAAGGGGTTACATGTCGTCAGCAGCCAGTGGGCTTCACGCTTCCCTTTTCTGACCAAATGCTTATCCTTTCTCTGAGATCTTTTTTTCAGAAGGCCCATCTGTGGAAACAGATGTGACATTTAACTCACCCAGTATCAGGAGGGTCCTCTTGCTCGTCATGATGAAGAAACAAATCACATCCACTCCTCAGTTTCAAATGGCTGAACAGTAAGCAATGTCCTGACAGTTACTGTACATGCACCAAATACAAGCTTGAGAAATGAGTGGGTAGGCTATCTCGTCAACCCCGCAGCCGGCCCAACTTTTTCCGTCTCCCTCTCTCCGCTATTTGAATCTCTGTGTGTCTGCCAAAGCTCAACTGCTGTTGCGCGGCTTTCTGGACACACTTTCAGCTGCTCTCTGACTGAGTCACGCCTCTGAGGAAGAGAAGGAGGAGTGTTGGAGGCATCATCATCAGGCTTCGCTTCGTGGTACTTTTGGTTGCTTCAGCAAAAAGAGGTAGTTGTGTGGGGACTGGGGAGGGGTAGATGGAGCTGGAGACCAGGGTGTGTGTGTTATTAATCTGTACTCCAGAGTCCAGTTCCACAATGCCAAATCACAACGTCGATGTGGTCAACAGTGTTTATCAGAGGGCTCCCCCCACTCCTGTGTTTCTCTACCACGTCCCACGCAGAACTAAACACTCCCCAGACAGTTCCTTTGACCTCTGCAGACTGTGCCGAGTAGATAAGAGGTCACAAGAGTTGGTACAGTGTGGGGTCAAGTAAGTCACTGTGGGAGAGAGTGTTGGGCTGGTTCATTGTCGATGTGATGACATGTATATGGCTTACTCCCTTTGTCTTTGACTTCATCTGCCCATGCAGATAATGATCATACACGTAATTGAAATGGTCCCACGGGCCTAACAAAGGATCTATGCCAGCGTCAGTCTGTTTTCTCTACTTCCACATGATTCAATCATGTTGTATTTTATTTTTAAGTGAACTGCCTTGGGACAGACTACTATTTAGAGTCAGGCTCAGCTTGTAAAGGACAAATTCAGCCGTGGCTTGTAATATTATTTTGTTTACTGCTACAGCACAGCCAACCACAATAGCCAGAGCTGTGCAATAATGGTGGATTTGCACTAAATTAACACCTCTGTCGATGAAATGCCCCAGAGGTCTGTGTCATTTTAGGGTGAGGTTTGTTTTGGTCCATGCTCGTGAACAATAGGGAGGACATTGTACTTTGTGTGCCAGCTAGGGACAATGTTGATAGACCTCTGACATTGGGCAGCAGGGACTAAACACAGCACTTCGTTACGATGAGGCTGAATGCGAAAGAAAATAAAACCCTGGGTACCGAGGCCATGATGAGGCTGAACTATTTCACTGCCACTTTAATTTAATGTGAATGCCACTGACCAAGCTCTGATGTCACCATCATATGACTTCACTATCTTCTTCCATTAAAGATACTTCTGCATTTGTCTGCACTTAAAATAACTCGTTTCCAATGAAATATCCACCATTTAAAAAGAAACAAGGTTGTAACTGTCACATTAAATGAATATCTAATACTGTAATTAATAGGTGTGGTAGATATTGGAGGATGACACACATTGTACGTCTTTCCGGCGATAAAAACTAGTGAATAGAAAGTAGGATTTAGGAAGGAAAACATATAGTTATTATACCTGGTGGAGATGAATAACAAACCGTGTGCCCAGTACCACACTTCTTTTCAAAAACATTATGAGTTTTCTCCACTAATAACAAAAGGAGGAAGTTTGCTCGCCACACCAAAAGGACGTTATTACAGTGTAGTATTAATTCTACTTTCTAACATACAGTGCATTTAACAAACTCTGGAGCTATTACACAGTGACACAGGATAATAAACAGTTCAAAACAGAGGCCATAAATCCTTCAACATAAGTAAAAGTCACAAAAAATGCTGTATTTTCTTCTTTTTATCTTTTTTCTAGTGTGTGTGTGTGTGTGTGAGAGAGAGAGAGAGAGAGATTTCCACACTTGGCAAGCGTCCAGGGGTTATCCTGTTATCTCCCAGCCCTGTTCCTGCTCATACAGATACTGCTACATGTATAGTTTTAGATGTTTTGTATTCACCATGTTTGTTTTTTTGGGTGAACGTTTTCTGAATATTCAAACAATGAAGAGACTAGGGGCCTCTGCATGGACCAGCTGTCTCAACAACTTCCTGAGGCCACACTGGAGACTCTATATATGGTCTGGCTAGAGACCTGAATCTACACATCCTCAACATTCATTTAAACCATTATTAAGACCTGTTCTCACACTTTCAAGATGTTTCCAAAATGTTCAAAAACAGCAGATGTACAGATGTGCCATTCCAACTCTTCATGCTTTCCTGACCTTTTCCTGAAAGTTTTCTGAAAATGCCTGTTTTTCCTGCAGGTTTTATTCACTGCCTTGATAATTCTACTGTTTTAAGTAAAATAAGTGTCCAGCAGAGGAACCCGATCTATTCAGCAAATCTGAATAGAATTAACATACAACACCATGGCAAATGCCCCCCTTTCTCACTGACAATTTTCTGTTTCTAAATGCTCTGACAATCTACTGAATTGTTCCGTTTCTGATAATGCACTGACAATCTACTGAATTGCCAATGGCAGGACATGAGAAGTTCTCAAATGAAATGGCACATTCAAAGCACAGCACGAATGTGCTGAAATGGGTCAGTAATTCACTTATTTTAATTAGTGGTGCAAGTAATAACATTTATTGCTTTTAATCATGAAACGTATGTAAACTGTGATAATCTCCTTTACTCCCCGTACGCCAATTAAACACATAAATTGCCCTCAAAGGTGTGATAGTATGATATTATACAGCAAAGTTGGTGAAACTCTACACACATAATGACTTCTTGATGTACATATGTAGTTTGTTCACAGACAGACAGAGTCACAGGGGCGAGCGATGTTGAAACTCTGCAGAAGAACCAAAATGCGTATTGTAATCAAACAGAATCATGCAGGATGTAGAAGCAAGCTCACAGTTGTACTGCGCTGAGGCCTGTTTGACATCAGTCTTTTTAAAGCTGATATATTTAACCCAACCCACAGTTCTCAACCACTTCCCCCCGAAGGTTGAAACTCATGTGACCTCAAACCTACACTAGCAAACTTATGAGTACAAAATATGAGCACCCTTGGGTAAGTCTTTCATGAGATGATGCCCCTGACAGATTCATTACAGAAATGTTATATTTTATATTTTTTATATATAAAACATTGACATTTTTAAAACTGGTTTCTCAGTCCAGAATGGCATTCACAGGATTATTTTGTTTGTTTTACATGATGTAGCTTTTTAGGAGGCTATAGTCGTCTATACGTGAATGTGAAGTACATGTGTGTAGTATAAAGTGCTTTGGAGAAATGCACTGAATGCAGACCATTTCCATTTATAAGAGCAAAGCATGTGTGTGTGTGTGTGTGTGTGTGCGCACATGTGTGATTTGGGACCTCATTTGTTTCCCCACATGACGTTTTAGGGCAGATTCATACTCCTATTTTACCGCTGTTTCGGCGCTGTAGTGCCGAAATGATTTCGGCTCGTCAGAAATTTTCAGTAGCACCGAAGAGACGACTTTAGGACGGTACCCGCCCCCCTGAACCTCAAATGACGTCAGCTTTACAGAGCCGAACAGAGTTTTATTCGGCATTAAAATAGAGTCGGCCCTTATTTTTTCCGAAATATTTAACTTTATTACATTTTAGAATGCAAATGATTGGGGCTCAGATTGGCTGAAAACCTTGCCTAAATGTGGAGTCATACGGTACATACCGATACATCATAGACAGCTGACGTCACAGGCTCACTCCCCATGAAGTCGGAGATCCACGTGATTCTGTTTTTCTTTCTTGCCACGTCACCTGAAGGGTCTCTAAACCAACAATTGACTGTTGGTGGTTGCTGGCACAGCGGCAGGCCTTTTAAGCTCATGAAGCACATGGCGCTGCTGCTGTTGGCAAGGCTGTAAACAGGCTAAAAGCTTCATGCTGTGCCCACCATTTTGCTGAGCAGGCCCTAATTAGAGACAGTGCTTTACGCAGCCTGGGGCCTTTACAGGGCCCGTTTCCTGACAGGTTCTCCGGGGCACTTATTTTCCTGTGGATGGATTATCAGGGTACAGACAGTCAGGCAGATGGGCCCAAACCGTAAAATAAAAAGAGAAATGTCACCCCTTCAGGTGTTTCTTCACACTTAATGACCATTGCAGCTTGTTTCCTGGCTGCACTTCCATTTTGAAAAACCATAAAAAAGGTTTTATTGGATTCCTGTCTTTTCCGTCTCCCCTTCATCCCCTCATATTTCCTTTGATTCCTTTAGCAGGTTATTGTATTAGTGGAAAGAGTATAGGACTTTGAGGCTAAAGGGAAAAGGCTCTCCTTTTCATCTGCATTCCCCACTTCAACCAAGCTTTTATTTTAATTTTATGATGCTATATTGTCTGAAGGAACAAATGAAAAATACGTTTTTCTCTTGACCTTGAATTTTGTCATTTTACGGGAAAGGCCACTTGGCCTTTGGTGTTGTCCATTTTTTAGGGCACAAAGGCCAAATGCCAGGGCAGGAAGGCCATCAGATAAATTAATAAATCACGATAATAAATGCTGGTATTTACAATCGGATCCTGCATGCTCAGCCCCGCACCAATCAAATTGTTACTGGATTGGTTTAAAGATGGTGACTCAGGGGAGTTGAGAATTCAGAATGTCAAAAAAAGACAGTGGTGTCTACAATCTACATGACAAGAAAGAGACACTGGTGTCTACATGACAAGAAGTGGAGAAGAAGAGAAAGTACCACTTAAACCCCAGCTGGCCCAGCATCCATATTGTGGGGAAAGCTTTTGCTGAAAATAGCCGATCCGCTATTAGTCGATCGGCTATTTTCAGGTAAAGCTTTCCCCACAATAACAGAAAACTGAAAATACACCAGCATAGAGCCCTGGGGGACTTTGCTTAACCATAGGCCAAGTGGTTTAAAATAACATGGGGATTTCAGAAGTGACATTGAAATTAGAATGACACACAAAAATATACTGTATCATTGTCCTGCAGCTGTGCTAGGCTAAATGTTGTCACAATGAGTGCAAAATGATGCTTCCTTTCCATGACATGGGAGAGTAATATCTTTAAGCATATAGAGGAAATCACTACCGGTACTCTCAGCAAACAAAGGACCTTCTGTACTCCACCAGTGTATTTTTAAAGAAAGGCTACTTGATTTGACTGGTTGTAGATGTGTTGACATGTCTACTCTTTATGAGTGGAAGGAAATTGTTACTGAGCTACAATGAAAGGCTTTGTGTGGCTTGGCGTGAAATTAACCACCTCGCAAACATTGCTGACCAATATTGGCATCACTTATGTCTGGTGTTATGCATGTGATGAATATATGGGATTTTTCTTGTTACTGCTGCTCTCTAACTTCTCTGGTGTGCTAACCTCTTCGATCAATATCATTAAGGTAGGCCTACTCGCACACATGTGGCAAGAGTATGTTTTTTCTCTTTTATATGTATATACTGTATAGAGACACGAGACAAACGTTTTGGCTATGCACTGACGAAGGCTGAATTTGTACCTTTAGACCTTTGTAGACATACCTTTATTAATAATACTGTACAGACAACATGACAGCTGTGTTTATGCCAAATTAATGCACATTGGATTTAAAATGAAAATATGATCATGTGGATCTCAGAATCCACCAGGGACACGCTGTGCTGCTGTGGCTCCAATGAGGAGCTACAGACATCTAGACTCCTGCAGAGCCATGCAAACAAGCTTTGAATCATGTAAGACAAGTTGTCTGAAAGCAGTGAAGGCTTGACTGAAATAACATGCCATGTCAAATAGCGGCATCAGGTGGAGCAAAGTGGTATTACATATTTAATTCTAATCTACATAAACATATTCTGGGGTGAACATTCAGTGGAAAAATAACAGATCTACAAGTATAGATCCATACAGGGGACCAAGTATAGATCGGTATTATGTGACCACCGGCGCACAATTCAATATAAAACAGGTGTCAGTAGTGGATAAAGTAGCTTACTCAACTGAACTCCAATAGGCTACATGAGTCAAAAAATAGATACTTCTGGTCAAATATTACAATAAGCTACAAGCTCACGTCGCAACATGTGAGCTTGTATATCTGCTAATTTGTGTTTCAATATTTTTTATAAAAATAGAAAAGGACATTAAATGAAAACTTTGCACACACACTCCCTGGATGCCAAGATGAACCTCTGCCCCAAAATTTCCAGAACGGCCTGTTATAGCGCCACCAGTTTTGTAAAACTCTTTTTTTTGCTATTACTCATCCAGATTTTGTCTAAAAATCCCACAAATCGTTACACACTATCTCTATAGTCATGTGCTCAAGACGGATCTGTCGGAAGTTTACAGGACTGGTCCGTTTTGAACAAAAACCCTCAAATCATGAACGCAGTGTGCAATTTACGTGAAATCTTTCACGCACTTTCCTACCAGGCTGAGGAATATATCCCACCCTTTTCGCAAATGGTACCCTTTTCACATTGGCCTATTATACCCCGAAACGGTCCAGAAATGACAGTTACCGTGTGGGGGTCCCCGGGGGGTCACAGGAACATCCAGACCCCCAGGAACACGCCCAGGGGGCCTCCCCGGTTCCAGGGAGCCGCCCGGGGAGTCCCTGTACTGTACTGTACTGTACTGTCACACCCGAAATCATCAGTTAATATGTGTGTGTGTGTGTGTGTGTGTGTGTGTGTGTGTGTGTGTGTGTGTGTGTGTGTGTGTGTGTGTGTTAAGCTGCACAACAGTGACACTGGGTGGTGAAAACCAACCAAACGCAATTTTCAGGCTCAGACGGACGGACCCAGACAGCCAGCCAGGGACCCAGACAGCCAGCCAGGGACCCAGACAGCCAGCCAGGGACCCAGACAGCCAGCCAGGGACCCAGACAGCCAGCCAGGGGCCGAGGCAGTGACACACATAGCTGTCTATAGGAGTGGTTGCACCACTCAAAAATATCTTGAGTACTGCTTCCACCACTGGTATAAATAAGGTATCCATCTCTCTACTGAGAATGGTTATCATCAAGCAGAGTAATGTGGCATGATAATTGACCTCATTCTACTCGGGGTTGGAAATGAACATGGATTGACTGCTCAGCAAATTCAACCACTTTAAGACAAATGAAAGATGCTGACGCTCACCCTTTGAGCCAGAGACTGACTGGGTAGACTGTGGACGAGCCAGAAGGCCGCTCCGGGCAAATGATCAAACCCTGGTTTCACGGTTGAATTGCAAAGACCTCAATAAACACCACGCTCGATAATATTTACTTGGACGGTATTATGTGATGTATAACTAAGCCTATGAAGTGATGCAACACTAACTTCAGATAATAATACATTATGCAGTACCAGTGGAAGCTGCGTGACGCATAGTAACTGGCTTATCACAGACAGTAACCTGTTTGAAGGCAAGGCATGCACATATAATAAGTCTATTTTCAGCAATGTTAGACTAAGTTCTTGATGTTCTTAAGCTGATAAAATGTAAGTATTCAAAATAGTTTTTTGACTATACTGGTCATTGTGAGATGTCTGTAAAAAGTATTTTATTGTACAATCACACACAACAACCTGTCATTTTGCAGCTCATCTTTAAAAAAAAATTGCTTTGTTTACGGATTGGAGAGTTTCAGTGGTAGTTAACGTCAGGGCAACAGATACAGGGTTACTTCAGAGTTCAGATATTTTATTTGCATATTATGTCATATCTACATAATACACAATATTAGTTGCTTTTTATATGATTATTATGCAAATTTGTTCAAAGTAAAAATTCTGAAAAGGCAGAGGAAGATAGCAGAATGGAAATGAAGTAATCATGACATCACAAGTGGAGGAATTTTGCTACTGTCTTATTATTTGTGCTAGCGTTCAAAACCAGCTTTATTTCCAATGATCTGATCGAGTCTGAAACTTTCCTTGTATTTTTTCTATAATCATCTATTATCAATTAGTGTTCAATTGTGCACATTAATGTTCACAACCATGACCATGACAATTATTTTCCCCAAGCAGATGATGTTAGCAGCATCCAGCTGAAAAATGAGAATTTTGCCTGGCAGCTTCACATGGCTTCTTCCACTACCCTTCTTTCTTGCTTTATTCTGGCTCTGTCTACCGCCACCAAACTGGTTCCAACTGCTTAGGACAGAAAAACAACAGGTCACAATGCTGATATGGCACTGGCCGTTCGGAGAGTCCTTTGACCTAAACTCCTGCGATGCCATGTTCAACATCAAAGGCTGCCATTTGACGGCTGACAGAGAGCTGTGGGGCGTCGCGGACGCTGTCCTCATCCACCACAGAGAGATTGAAGGGGATTTGTCTAATTTGCCCCGGCTGCAACACCGGCCAAGGTTTCAGAAATGGCTGTGGATGAATTTTGAATCACCCTCCAACTCTAAGAGAATAATTGGCCTAAATAATCAATTCAACCTGACCGTGAGCTACAGGCGGGATGCAGATGTGAGTTTACTCTATGGTTCCATCACCAGGAGGACCAGGGAGGAGAAGACGCCTGATATCCCTCCTAAAAACAAATTGATCTGCTGGATTGTGAGCAACTGGAGCCCAGAACATAAGAGAATACACTACTACAAGGCCCTTCGCATGTTCATCCACATTCACTCCTATGGAAGCCCATTTTACTCCCAAGTCAGCGAGAGTGAATACACAATGATCGTAGCAAGCTGCAAATTCTACCTGGCATTTGAGAACTCCATCCATGAAGACTACATCACGGAGAAGGTCTACAGGCCTCTGGTGTTGGGCTCTGTTCCTGTGGTGCTCGGGCCTTCAAGGGAGAACTACGAGAAGTTTATCCCTGGAGACGCCTTCATCCACGTAGATGACTTCTCATCGCCCCAGGCCCTAGCCAAGCAGATCCTTCATCTGGACCAGGACCCGGTCAGCTACCAGAAGTACTTCAACTGGAAGAGAAAACACAAGGCTAGTCTCACCTTATTCCCCCTACCAGCTGTATGTCACAGCTGTAATTACATAAGACAACACTATGGCAGGAAACAAACTGTTGACAATCTGTATGAGTGGTACTGGGGAAAGGAAACGGTTCAGGAATGGGGGTGATGATACCCATATGAGATCTCTGAAACAAACAAACTGTCAATCTTCCTTTGCTATCCCTTTTATGTTTTACTGACAAATCACAATTGATTAGAAGAAGCTGTGCCTAATTGAACAACTGGTGGCAGCACTGAAGAGCCAGGCAGACAACAAAAGCAGACAATGTGAATGAAATGAAAAATTGATGAACGACAATAATTTGTTAAATCTGATTGTGCTGAAATCTCTTTTTTAAGCACCAAATTAGGATTTTGAGATAAAATCTGAAAAATGTCCAGGTTATTTTCAGAGCGCCTTTAAAGGTGACTGGTGCATAAAAAACATGTAAAGCTAATGTTGGCAAGACAATTGATAATTATTATGGGTGCACAATTATGAAATGATGACCGATATCCGATCTCCGATTATTTGCAGGGTCATATCTGCCGATTCTGACCGATTCCGATATTATACAGAGGACCACAATGGAAACAAGCCTATAGGCCCTATAGGGGCTTGGCCGAAAGAATGTTAATAAAGTATTCAATCAATCAATAAATAGCCTATACTCTTTTCCAAGTGTCTGTTTTCACAACTGAATGACTACTGAGTACACAAGTACACAAATTAAATATAGATTTATTTTTTATTTTTTCCTGGTGAAAAGCGATTAAATAATCTGTATTATTTTGAGACCGTTCCGATACCGATATGGCCGATTCCGATTATGCTACTGATTAATCGTGCATCCCTAATAATTATCAATTTCTAAGAATTTCTAAGAAGCTACTCTCTCTGTAATTACAGAGAGAGTGGCTTCTTAGAAATGGTTTTCAGCTGAACCTAGTGACTGACTGAAAAAACCCATCTGCAACACAGCCGAGATGACTGTCAAAACACATCCTGTGGTTTACATTTAGACCAACACGACTAAAATGACTATGAATGGGGCTGCAGAACAGGTGAACAGGTGCAGAGTCAGACACAAACAAGGAGACAGTAATAGTAACTGTAAAACATATTTATCGCAGAGAACAAACATATTCATCGCAGAGCACAGGCTAGGATGAGTGTTGCATGTTTTCAGTTATTATTTTCCCCTTTTTTTCAGTTCCTCAATAGAGATGAAAGCTGTTTCGAAGAAGTGAACAGTGTATTACCAGTATCTTCAAACTGAATAACACAACAATGTTAAGAGTCTAAAAACCCTTCTAGTGATTGTTCAGAGCAGCACAATCTGTTTATAAATCTGTATAAACAGGAGATATAAGCTTCAAGCTAACCATCTATAAAGGTTTCTTTCTGCTAATGATTCTATAGAAAATCACGTTTGGTAACCACTCTGTTTAACTATGATGATTTGTATACATGTACTGATACCTGTCCATTCAAAGGCCAAAGGCCCGTCCTGGCCCTACCTGGACCCTCATCAAACCCTGTACACTCAAGACACTGCCCTTAGATCTCCATATATGGAGCTGACCTGTTCTGAGATTCCATATGTTGATCTGACCTCATCAAACCCTGTACACTCAAGTCACTGCCCCCGCTGCTACCCTTAGATCTCCATATATGGAGCTGACCTGTTCTGACATTCCATTATGTTGATCTGACTTCCATCAAACCCTGCATGTACACTCAAGACGTGTTCCATGTATATGGCCACTAGTACAGAATTCATTCCATATGTTGATCTGACTCCCCACGCCAGCACTCGCCCAGCAGTCTGCCGTCACCCTGGCGGATGAGTGCATGCCCTCGCCGCTTCTCGCCCTCAGGGTGTGGTTATAGCCTAATTTAATTAATGTATTTATTTCATTCAAGGAAAAAGCACATGAATGAGCACTGATCTGTAAATCTGCCATTGTTGGTAAGCTGGCATAATGATATCTAAATGTTATACAAACACGAATGGAATGTTTATTTGAATTAATAGTGAATCAACACTTTGATATCAAACATTGGGCATCGTAGCCTACCATCTATCGCCTCCAACAGTTTGAGGCTCTATTTTCCCAGATGCCTTTCTGGTTCTGAGGTTGACAAACTGCTGTTGTTGTCCTCCACTCCATGCCTATCCCATTTTTATTTACACATAATATTTTGTTAATGTATTGACTGCCATGTAATAAACTCCAACCTTAAATGTCGGCAACATAAATATTGGTTGTAGACACATACTTTTGGATCCCACTGTATTGCTTTGAACTGTATTGATAAATTACATAACTTAAGAATGAGGGCACACTCCCATACAGCTTCCAATATTAGCATGTCTCCTCTCGTGTGGGGATCTCTGACATCATATCGACGATGACGTCAGTCTTGCCCAATGTTAGCCGGACATCATACTAATTTAGTTCTAATCTAATTTGTTTTTAATTTTCACTTTATGTTGTGTTGCCTTACAGAGCCAAAATCTACGATAATAATCTGTTGTTTATCACATGTACCAAATAAATTGGTGTGTGTTTTGAGCACAATCTTTAGCCACAGTAGTACCACCTAATGGCTCAAAACGTATAGCTTGGTATAGCGCCACCCTGAGGCTGATTCGAAATATTTGGTGTTCCTTATGGCCTGTACTGGGAATGTGCATGTAAAGTTTGACAGCGATTGGTCCAGCAGTTTAAAAGATTAGCTGTGAAAATTCACTCAGACACAAAGACACACAGGGGTGAAAACATGATCTCTGCCTGTAGGCCTGGCGTCTGACGGAGATAATGTCTGCAGCAGTAACTGATGCTTTGTTTGTGATTGTCAGAAAAGGTCGTTATCGTGTGGAGTACTAACAGTACATACTGTAATGCCATAATTTCCTTCAGCACTCATAAATCAATTGTCAATCTGATTAATTTAGGTTTTTGTGCTGCCGATAATGCAAGTGACTGTAGTTTTACATTAGCTCTTGGTCCTAATTTAAACAAGATTTCATGGCCACCTAGTACTCTGTGGTAGCTCTCATACAAATTCGTTATATATTTTCTGTTCACAGTTCACACTGTGGCTTTTTAGCACTTTTCTCTGGAACAAATTCTCTGGAACTTGCAAAAAGGATTGTTCTCCATTAAATCAATGTTTCGGTCGTCAAACCTTCACCAGGGCCTGTCCTGATGAAATGTTGATTTAATAAAGAGCATCCTTTTTACAAGTTCCAGACAGTGTTCAAGGTTCGCGTACAGGTACATAAGAGTAAAACATATTTTGGTTTGGCTTCCTTCAGACAATGCAGCAGCATAGACCAACAGTAGAATAGTGATAGAAAAAAGAAAAGCGTAAATATATTAAAGAAAGGGAGAGAGTGCAAAAAAGAGCAAGGAGAGAAAAAAAGATGATTCAAGAGCATAACCAAATCAAATGTGTACATGTGCATAGTCTTGTCATTGTTGTATCATCAAATCAAATATGTGCAAATAGTTCTTGGTATATTGTATATACCAGCAGCATTTTTCATTTTCTAATTTATTTTTTCCCAGTGGCTGTTTAATGCAAACAGCTTGTCACAGTGTTGTATTCTATCTATGTGCAATAGAGTTTTTATGTTCGGACCTTTTTCTTTTTGATTTGATATCACAAATCCATTTCTGAACATTTACACCTTCCTGGTTGTCCTACGCGCTCATTAACAACCTTTAAGGAGTACATCTGCCTTCTTTAGACCAAATAAAAATCAAAGGCAGTGTAGGCATATATATAATATATTCCATATAAGCAGCTGCAGCAGAAAACACCAGACGCCACGCTGAAGTGGTGGTGCATGGTGCTTCCTTCCAGTGTGTGTGTGTGTGTGTGTGTGTGTGTGTGTTATGTTGGTCTGATTGCAATGTGTTGTTGTCGTCACACGTTGTGTTTGAACTCACATCTGAGACTTCAAGATGTAACGTTGATGTAATTATAGACAACATGTTCTGAGTGAGCCATTACCTGTATCTGGATGATGATGTGCAATATAAAGAAGAAAAAAAAAAGAAGTGTTCACCTCATTCTGTTTGTAGGTTGTTGCTTTTTTTGTTAGTTTTTTTTCCCAACTATCAAATTGGTTTGTAATGTTTACATAATCATGTGTCACCTCTGTTTTCTGGACTTGTTGATAGACTTCAGAGCTCTGATAGAGCAACTACACGAGCCTCAATGGTGACTGTATTGTTCCCAGTCTCCCTTCTCAGTAAAAGAGGACAAACCTTTGGAACTCTTTGCCTAGGTTCTAAAACTAGAGACCGTCTACGACTCAAACTATGGTTGAAATCAAATCAACTGTGCTCACATGTATAGTTTCTATACTATACATTTCTATTAGACTACTTATACTGAAATGATAATTTTTCTCACAAGTTAATGTATTGGGTCATTTGGGTTTGATTTTGATGATGTTAAATATTACTAGTGTCCATTTTGTTCTGTTGTATTTGATTGGGTTTTACTATTTTAGTCACTAGAGTATTATTCTATTTTAGAAAAGCCTCCAGTGGACAGGTGTTGAAAACTAGCAGCGACATGGGAATGATCAGTAGGCTGTCCCAAAGAGATCATCAACGTTCGGGTCAAAGGACAAGGTCACAATTAAAACCATGATCGCAGATCATGACATGGCATATCTTGGTAATTGCATTGTGTTGGCAGAAGTATGCACCCTATGAAGTGCAGAATATTTTATTTGGATCAATGCTTTACTTGAAATAATTGCTGGAGGAGTTTTCCCAATGTTCCCGTGTGGAAAACTGCCGTAATTCTGATCGGTGTGCTTTGCAGTATTCATCTTAGCAATTGAGCTACTCTATACAGTAAAACCCTATCCATTTGTAAATCCGAGAGTGAAGCTTGGATTTCGCCCTTGCTGTCCATTTGGTTACATCTGAACACTCTCAGTTAGAGTTAATTGAATCCTAAGAATTTTACTGTGTGTGTAGTGTACTAACTTAGTCACGATGACAAATGTGTCCGTTCACAATAAAAAACGATGAACAAGCAAACTGCAATGGGCTACAAAGAACCATTCTCTTTCCAAAGAATGTCTGCCAAGCTAAATGGAATAATATTTTTTCTTGCCAGGGGCAAAAACTGTCGTTGTAAAGAACAGTGGTGGGCACCCGCTGGCCTAGTGGTCTAGGTGCATACCACATATAGGCTCAGCTCATGCCTGACATGACAACCTTTGCTGCATGTCCCCTTCTCTCTCTCCCTCTTTCCTGTCTGTCTTCACTGTAAATATCAATAAAGGCACAAAAGCCAAAAACAAACCTAAAAAAAAAGAACAGTGGTAAGTGCATAGGGTCCGGGGACCCCCATGGGTCATTGTGGTCCCCTACAAATTAATATATAGCATCAAAATCAAGCTGTCTGAAGGAAGCTGGAATGAATGAATGAATGAATACCTTTTACTCTTATGTACTACTACTGTACCTGTGCACAAGATGCAACAATAAAGTACAACCTTGAATCATTTTAACCACTTTAAACATGCTGTATGTGTATAGACTATTTGAAAATAGCCTATCTGCAAGCTCTCAAAATATTTGAACAAAACCATCTTTTATGGGGGTCCCTGGCACAACATATTTTCAGATGGAGGTCCACGGCCAAATACAATTTGGGAGTCAATTTGGGCGTCCTTGACGTGAAAAATAACAAAGTTACCAAATGATGGGGATGGTGGGAAGATAAATAATAAAGATAGATACAGTAATACTTGTTGTGTTGTCTCTTGACCAGCAGGAAGCACTGCAGCCCCATCACACACACATGGTTTACGTTATGAAAACTATATGACTGCACTAAACCATGGGGGACATCATCTGAGATGAATATTTATGTATGTGGGAAAATTAATGCCATTTGTCATATAAATGAATATCTGGGCTCAAATTAGAGGTTGGAGAAATGGCTGAGATTATCGTGTTGCTTAATGCTTAATTGAAGCCAGCTTCTAATTAGCTTGGCTATTATCATCCAACTTATAGAGGAACAATTCCAGATTCTTTCAAACTTTTCAGATGCAGGGAATAGACGAGGCCCCCCCTTGGAAATGAATTTAAAAGCTCCTATACATTGTATAGGGAATTTCTAATCTTGGTCCTTGTGTCAAAGCCTCACCCGTTAACATGGAGTTTTGGCTAAGAAAGAGTCAAATCTATTTCCCTTACTGTCTGTCTTATCGTGTCTTCTGCCTCATCCCTCATTACAGGCTGTGAAAGTGCTATAGGTATTCTATCTCTAGTTATGCGCTTCACTGGATGACGGTGCCACTCACCGGATATAGCAGACATACAGTCTCACAATGTGTCGTGACCAGTGGTGGAAAGTAACTAAGTACATTCACTTAAGTACTGAGTACAATTTTGAGGTATTTGTACTTTACTAAAGCCACAAGAGGTCTCAGGTTACCGGGTATTTTATAATGGCTGAGAGGCGTAGTGAGACATGACGTGTAGCGGAGTGTCTCCGACCCTTTCAGCCATTATAAAATACCCGGTAAGCTGGGACTTCGAGTGGCTTATTGCTTTTCTAAAACGGTTACAAATACAAACATAGCAATATTAACAAATCCTAATTCACAAAAGTAGCTACACTTTGCGTCACTTTGTGCCCACCAGAGCGAGCCACACTTCCTTGTTTTTACCAAGGACTGTCTAAAGAGGACGAGACGCGAAGACCGTACGGGCGACGCCATGTTGCTCCATGGTGCTCCATGGAAGGAAATAAACATGCGCAGTTGAGACAGCTGTAGCAAGTGTTCCTTTAAAGCATATTTGAAAGATAATTTATTTTGTGTTATGTTAATGTGAGGTGGTAACATGTTCCAAAATGATATTGATCGATACACTGACAGAGGCTGGCAATTCTGGTGTTATGATTATGTCTGTCACTTGATTTTAATAACCGTTTGAAAAAGTAATCTGGTGTTTGATTAGAAATTATGTTTCTAACAAACATGAGGACACTGCAATGGAGTTTGTTTTTAACAGATAACCAGGACATGCGTTTATGCATATATTCAATATTTGTGCGAGTAGAACAATGAAGTGCCAGTCTAGCAGCTCAGTTCTGAACAAGTTGTAGTTTGTTCAGGTCTGCTTGAGTCGCCGCTGACCATACAACCGGACAATAATAAAGGTGACAAAACACCAATGACTGCATCACTTGACCCATGACTGAGGATTGAGGATGATATAAAGTGAATGAAGGTGTGGATTATCGTGATATTTACCATGGCAACCAGCCAATCAGAATTAAGTGTTGGGACTAACCGTTTTAGAGTATTTCCTATTTCCTGTACTTTTACTTCCACTTCACTAGTACATCATGGCAAATATTGTACTTTTACTCCACTACATTTATTTGAAAACTTGAGTTACTAGTTACTTTGTAGATTTTGATTATTATTACAAAACATGCATTGCACACTTCAGCTCTACATTTGTGTGCTCGCGATGCGACACATTGTGAGCATCTAGATCTGCTATTTTCAAAAGATTTGTATACGTTTTGAAGACTTGAAATGAGACATTCAGCATAATGAGTACTTTTCCTTTTTGTACTTTAAATACCAATGCCAATACTTTTGTATTTACTCAAGTACATTTTGATTTCCGGACTTTTACTTGTAATGGAGTATTTCTATATTGCAGTATTGATACTTTTACTTAAGCAAAACATCTGAGTAGGCCTACTTTTTCCACCACTGTTCGTGACGCGACACGTTAGTGATCTTGCAGATCTGCCATCACGTAAACGACATTACATTGAAGTCAAATGAAAGTTCCCCAATGCTGTATCTGTCACACCATTTCCTTCATTTTCATTTTGAACTCTCCTCCGGTGGAGACGGATGACGCAGCGTTTGCTCTGCAGAATGGGTAGTTGTGCGTTGGGGGTGTCGCGCCCCCCCGCCCGCCCGCAACGGGACCGACTCCCTGCGGTTTTCATAAGAGTATAATTCATCCTGCTTGTGTCGGCGCGGCAGGCTCTGATTGTGGCCACACTGTGCAGCTGCCAGTGTGAATAAATTGCTCCGAAAGTGATGTGTGCTGCACGCAACGCAGCTTTACCTGAGAACAAAGCACCACACATTTAACGGCCTTGCAGCGCACCTGCGCCAAGAATACTGCCATCGGACCACGAATGCCTGCAGGGCATGAGCTGGCACTCCTGAGTCCTGACACACACGCCACACATACACACAAAGTTGGGTTGGAGCTGGTGGGGATTGATCATTTCTGACCTGTAGCTAATCAACGTCCCTCCCACCAACCCATTTATTGCAAATGGCCGTCAGCCAGTGTGGATCTCTTCTTCTACCATATGTATGTTGCATCTCTCTCTTTCTCTCGCTCTCTCTCTCTCTCTCTCCCTCTCTCTCTCTCCCTCCCACCTGCCTTTGAATTATTGAGCCCTTTCTTTCAAGGGGACCACTCCCTCTCATCAGATGTGTGTACAGGCCATCAAGTTTGCTTCACCGCTCCTTCACCCCCTGCTACCCCCCACCCCAACACCCCCCCCCCCTCACTGCACGCCCGTATCGCCTCATGACATTGAGGAAATCACTCACATGTCCCTCACTTACTTCTCACTCACTCTGCCACTTGCTTTCTCTCAATCTTATTTCTGGTCCACACCCTATATAACCCCCCTCTCTCTTCAATCCCTCGCCCACTTTTCCTGCAACGTTGCTCCCACTCTTTTTTCCCTGACACTCAACACCCCCCCCCCCTCCCTCTCCTTGTCCCTCTCTCTCTCTCTCTCTCTCTCTGTCTCTCTCACTCTCTTTTCCTCGCTCTGTTTTTCTGTAATGTCACGGCCCACTGCTGGGTGTCACAGAGTTGATGGAGGGAAAAAATGGAGGGCTGAGGCAAAGGGAGGGGCTTGACAGCAGCGTGCGCGACACGTGCGCGATACGTGCGTGTACAGTATATATGTATGTGTGTGTGAGAGGTAGAAAGCCAAAGTATATACTTTCAGCATACATACAACGGTGCGGTTCGCCGAAAATAACCGACTTCCCGGCGAAGGAAAACAACGACACATCGCTTTAAGAGGAAAAAAAGGGAGGGGGAGAGCAGGAGATGGTAGCGGTGTGGGGTGGAGTGGGCATTGAGAGGGCATAGAGAGAGAGAGAGGAGCGGGAGAGAGAAGGAGGTTATCATAGAGACACATTATGAACGGGAGACATTGTGCCTGCGGGTATATGATGCTAGTGTAAAGTGCTCCAGCCTGGTGAAAACGCAGTAGGCAGTTAGAGCAGCCCTCCACATCCACCCAGCCCCCCCCCTTACAATAGAGCCATACAGACTGCTGCTTGTGACTCCTCTAATGGTGTTCCATTACAGTCTCCCGAGGGAGATCTCTCTCTCTCTCTCTCCATCTCTATCTAAATACACACACAAAATGCGCACGAGCGCGCACACACACACACACACACACACACACACACACACACACACACACACACACACACACACACACACACACACACACACACACACACATGGTTTCCACTGCCTTATTATACAATATACATGTCACTCGAAAGCCAAGTGCAATATCTGTCACTGGAATATTCTCGCGGAAGGATGCAAAGCATCGCTTTGTTGCTCTATCTAAACATGCTTTTATTCCACTATCAAATGTCTGCCCACCTTTAAAGGGGTTTTGTTGCTGCAATAATTAAGGCTTACGCTGCCCGCACGATTGCATCTGATGTTCACCTTGAGGGAGCCCACAAAACCCAGACATCTGGGTCTGTAAACCAGTACCCATCATTTCTAAATTGCCATAGCCTCTGGCTGCACTTTCCATTAGGAAAAAGGCCAATTGTTTAAAAAGGCTCGAAAATAGACTGTACAAATTCTCAACCACTGTGAGCTTGAAGATCTGCTGTTTTTGCTATTTCTTTTGAACTATTTTTGGGGGCTTTAGTTTTTTTAGCTTGTATTTTAATTGTAAAGTGATAAAGAGATTGACAGGAAAGAGTCGGGGAGGGGCTGCATACGGTGGTCTGACGTGCAACAGCCCGACACATGCGCGGCTGGTTAAAACTCACCCGTGGCTCCCGACACGCGTGGTCGGTTAAGACACGTGCGTGGCCAGTTAAAACTCACCCGTGGCTCCCGACATGCGTTGCCGGTTAATAAACTTGCGTGGCCGGTTAAAACTCACACGTATGGCTTCCCTGTGAGGTTGATTATAGGCTTAAGTTAGGGTTTGGCGTAGGGTGTCGGACTGTATTCCTGTCGGACTGTTAGTATACGTCCAAACAAACACATGCACCCGTCGGAGAGTGAGTGACACACAGCAAAGGTCAGCTGGGCTTATAGGAGTCGAACCTGGTGGAACTCTCTGTAAGGGCCAGTCCATGCCAATCATTCACAACGTAACTCCTTGCAACATGCAACCACTGTACATACAGTACAACCGCATTATCCCCAAGGAGTTGCATTGGTGTGGACTGGCCTGTGGACTTTAACCCCCCCCCCCCCCCCCCCCCCACACACACACACACACACACACACACACACACACACATGCCTACACTGTGTAAACCACCACTGGTGTAAACAAACAGGGAGCAGCTCTGAGATCTATCTGAAAGGAGAGAGAGATGCTGCCGTCTCTCCCTCTGTTGTTATGGCGTCGTTGTGTGCAATGAAGTACGGTACGCACCCAAGCAGACCTTAAGGGTCCATTTCAGAAGGTGTGCTGGTGCCAGAATCTGTGATCTAAAACCTAATCAGTGAGACATTTCGCCTCGGAGCAACTGAAACATTAAAAAGTCAATAAGACCTTACTGTTTAATACAATGCTTTTCACGTGTCATCTCTCTTTATCACGCAGGTCAGTCAATACAATTGATTCAATCACCGACCACAACACAGGAGAAAAAGTCAACCATCCAGAGACACAACACAACGCTCATATAATGATAGTTATAGCTTATGGCATGTACACTTATTGTGTAACAGACACACACACACACACACACACACACACACACACACAGACACTGCAGACACATGCGCGTGCGCACGCTTTCTAAATGAAGGCTGGGGGTCGCGTTGTTTACGTATGGAGGAGACCTTGGCATACGACGGTGAATTTGGTTGTGAATTCTGTTTGTGAAAGAGACAGATGTGTGCTCAACCACCAAGACGGTAAATTTGGAACGGGAGTGCTTTTTGGAAAGGCCCAGCAGCTATTCAAACAGATTAACGGCAACAAACAGTCAAGCGGGGGGAGGGGGGGGTAAAATAAAACACAAATAGTGGATGATGGCCAACTGACCACTGGCTATACACATGATTTATGCGTCCGTCCGTGGGACCGTGTGGAGGGGTTGGCGTCAGTGTGTGCGTGTGCACGCCGATGCGCGCGTGTGTGGTGCCGCGTGCTGTGTGTGTTCAGAATTGGGGTTGAGAAAGGTCCCTAGCAGCAGTGTGCGGGGTGGAAACACTCTGCTCTTGTGATATGTGATGATCTGCAGGGGAAGTGGGAAGTGGCTGATGATCTGGTCCAGGTTATTAGTTAAGCTCTGTTAGACCATGTAATAGCCTCACAGCGCAACAGGGAGTCGCTGTTCCAATAGCCTCACTCCACCCTGTATGACATCCTGATACGAAGGAGACTGCTCCGAACGGCACAACAGAAAAACATGCTGTGTGGCTGGTTTACAGGTGTGTGTGTGTGTGTGTGTGTGTGTGTGGGTGTGTGCGCGCGCTTTTGTGCACCGCACACGAGTGCGGCCAGCTCCACAAAGTGTTTGCATAAGTGCTGAATCTGCTCTTCCAATCCCTACAACTCGGCATTTTTTTCTCTCGCAGACTTCTCCCCCCCCATTCCTTCCTTCTCTCCTCCTGTGCTGTTTGTGTGCGCCTTCATCTCCTCTCGTCCTTCTCCTCTTCATCACATCTTTGCCTCCTCAACCTTTTGCCTCGATTCGTCACACATGCCTTTTTCATTCCCCCCTCCTCCTCCGTCGCCTCGGCCTGTGCTCCGCTGCAGGGCCTGGTAGGCGACGTACTGTAGGGGCGGCAGTGGCTCAGGGGTAGAGTGGCTGGTAGAGTGGTTACCAGTTCAATACCTGGCTCCCCCAGCTTTAGTGATGAACTGTATGAGCAAGGCTCTGAACCCCTAATTGCTCCTGATGTGTAGGTTGGTGCCTGCGCCATCGGTGTATGAACGTGTGTGTGTGTGTGTGTGTGTGTAAAGTGCTTATCCAAAGCGCTATATAAATGCACCGTTTACTGTTTATATACACCCGCCAACGGAGGAGGGAGAGAGCCTGACAGTTCTCTAAGACAGCTTATATGGACTTGAGTGGTGTCGGCGGGAAAGAGGCTTTTTTGCAACAGTGGTGCAAGAAGATTTACTTCTTTTAGGTTAAAGTGTCAATATCACAATAATCTCTCAAGAACAGATTCCGAGCTGTGCTACTGAATCTGTTAGCAGGGGCATTCAGAACGTGTATACATTGTTGTTGTTAGTGGGAATGAAAACATAGGCGCCCCACAGAAAGAGGAGGCCTGAGGGCGGACCAAACAGGTTGTAGACGGCACAGAGCCGACGATGTGGAGCCCTCCAGTGCCCCGGTTTGGATTCATATTGAAAACAAGGCCTGTCCAGGGCGCGAGATTTCTTTACCTAGTATGATTCGGAGATTCGAGCACTGTGATTGGTTGTCAGTGGAGTAGGAAGCGCTGGGCTGTGTTTTGGACCGCACACAAGTGTTTATGCGTACTAGTACTCTAACTCTAACTCTAACCCTAACCTAACTCTAACCCTAACCTAACTCTAACCCTAACCCTAACCCTAACCTAACTCTAACCCTAACCTAACTCTAACCCTAACCCTAACCTAACCCTAACCCTAACCCTAACCTAACCCTAACCCTAACCTAACCCTAACCCTAACCCTAACCTAACTCTAACCCTAACCCTAAACCTAACCTAACCCTAAACCTAACCTAACCCTAACCCTAACCTAACTCTAACCCTAATCCAAAAACTATTAAAAAGTCTGCGGTTGTAAAATATTGGCGGCAGTGGGGCGCGAACCAGCGAAGCATATATTACAAGTCGGCGTAGTAGTCCACTAGGCTAGCGAGGCAGCTGGCAGAATGGGGTTTGTGTTTATATTAGAAGGTGAAGTTCCGCCCGCGCGGGTGGCGCTTTCCTTGACTACTAGTAGTAGGGCGGGGCGAGCCGGTGTGGTAAAACAAGCGCTCCTTCCCGCGAATCATACTAGGAAAAGAAATCTAGCGTCCAGGGCAGGCTCTGTTGAGCTTACTAGGATAATACTACTTCCGGTAGACTGGAAATGTGGTTTTTCAAAATAAGAGCTCAAATGGGGGAAATGCTGGCGTGAATTAGATCCAAACTTTAAGTGTTAACAGTACCAAAAGTAAAAATTTCACAAGTTTTCAAACGTATACAAAATACACACTACAAATAATGTGAGCTTGTAGATCGGCCAGTATATATGTATATATAGGGCTGGGTGATTAATGTACTGTATATTTTGTTATATTAATCAAAATCTAGAAAGTGACTAGTATCTTTTGAAATAATTGTAGCGGAGTAAAAGTACCATATTTATCACTGAGATAAAGTGGAGTAGAAGTAAACTGGAAATACATTTTCCACCACTGGTTTGAAGCACTAGACCTGTGCCTGTCGGCCACATTAGGTCCACTGGCAGAGCCTGACCAGAGCCTTATCTGTTGGTTCTGGGCAACCGTGTATAGTGCCCGACTCAAGGCCGGGCACTGCACCGTGTGAAACGCGTGTGTCGGATTTGAAGTCGTGGGGCGAACGGTTCGCAAGTTACGTGGATTACAGACGCACGTACATACGTACAGAGAGTCAGTGCATTTATTGTAAGATTGGTAGACTGAAATAGAGAGGTGAATGGGTGGAGGAGCGCAATTACTCAGATACGGATGAATAAAAAACATGCGCGCACGCTGAGAGTGGATACAGACTCTGCTGCAAGAAAAAACGAAAGCGCCACAAAGTGCTCGTCTCTACTTCATCAAGTGTAATTTGGGGAGAAAATGGCTCTCCATTATGCAAGATTGGCGCGAGAGTGACAAAATAGGCATATTATGTTTATGAATCATTTAAGGCCTGACCTGGAGGTCGGGCTCCCGGTGATCTCGTCTCTCTCCAGAGGGTGCCTCGCTTCGCCTCGCCGGGGTTTCTCCACTCCAGTTCACAAGAGGCTCACCAGCGGTGAAGCACCATCCCTGCAAAAGCATACATTATAGGTGACATCTGCCTTTGGCAAGTGAGAAGTATGCAAATCGTATGCATCTTAATCAGGGACACTTACAACTTGTTATGCTGTTTTTTTTCCCTTCTTAAAAAAAAGAAAAAAAAAAAAAAAAGAAAAAAAAAAATCCCTGCTAGCTGTACTTCAGAGTGCCATTTGGTGCGGGTCTCTTATTTACATTCACAAACAGGCACGCAAAAAAAAGGACACCCGTGGGGGAGGAAGCGCACGCATGCAGACATAAAGGTCCGTGCCGCACAGCAAATTTAACTGAGCCATAAAGTGGTGTTGTTTAAAGAGAGCAGATACAGCAAATGAATCAATATCCCCCCCTCCTCCAATACCAGGGCATTTTATGTGGCATCTGCTTTCCATTCCTCTGCTGCTCGGCACAAAGAGCTGGCCAGGTGCCGCTGTAGCATCCAGGCCAATCTCTCCCGGCCCGGCCGGGGTTTCTGAGCTACAGTGGACTATATATGCAATCTGCATTGTTGGGCTTCGTCAAATACTGTAGTACTCACTCACAAAGGCCCGGCCGAGCGTGCCTTTGTCCGTCCTTTGCATTTTGGGAGTATATCTATCACGGCAAAGAAACGGGGAAAAAGGAGAGCAAGAGATGGAAGGAAAGGCAGAGATGAGGGGAGAGGGCAGAAACTAGAGAAAACGGGCCTGTTGTATAATACTGGACCCAAACTAGTGAGAATAATATGCTATCACAAACTAGTGATCTACAAGCTCACATGTGAGCTCACATATATATATATATATTCACTGCTTAAACATTTTGATTTCTAATTTATGGATTTATTTTTTCTTCATGAAATTTCTGACGAAAATGAAAACCCAAAGAATTTTGTTTTTAATTCATGCAAAAGTTTCCTTTTTAGGGGGGAATGTTTTTTTGAAAATATTTTGAAATAATAATAATACAAAAGAATGTGGAAAACCAAAAAAATTAAGGGACCCATACAAATGTGTCCGTGACCCTTCTAGCAGTGGTTCCCAAAGTTGGGTCCGGGGACCCCCAGGGGTCCCTGAGGGAGTTCCAGGGGGTCCCCAGCTAAATGATAGTTTGGAACCATTACGGGTCTGTAACTCAGAGAGTGTACAAATGGAACCAAATGGACCCGTTCCATTTGTACACTCTCAGAGTTAAATTAACATTGATTTTACAAAATAAATTGGGGCCCAGAGATAGAAATGCCATTAAATGGAGGTTCCGTAATGCATGTCAAACTGGGGGTCCTTGAAATTAAACGGGTTGAGAATGCTAGAGCCGTAAAAATCTTCTCTTATACATGGCATATATTTTCAAATGGGGGTCTGCGGGCTAATTAGTGTCAATCTGGGGGTCATTGACATGAAAATATTTGGGAACCACTGCCTTAGATCTTTAAGTGCAAAAAATAACTGATATAACCAGTCCTTTCTGGACCTTTCAATCCTTTCAATTCTTTCTGGACTTTGAAAGCAGTTTTAGCTGCAGTACCACCGTCCTGAGATGGTGGGGGTGCTG